>NC_090267.1:219422959-219731709 GCF_040414725.1 Anabrus simplex | reverse complement strand
ATTCCACGAAGTTTCATTCACGTTAATGCTCGTCTGAAATTGTCTTTCCGGCAGCTCCCCTTTAATCCACTTGTTCACACGAGTCACGGCATAACGAGAGAGATGTCTACCCAAGGGGATAATATATAAGCTCTTAAATTTTAGCTACTGAAGAAATATTTGCAAACAGTTTGTCTTCAGCTGCTTATGACTGTCACGTGATGTACGATGCAAATTAGGTAGTAGTCTAGCCGTGCTCGAGTATATAGTGCACACAGAGATAAATCTCCTGCAATTTTGCTCTCAGCAACCTTCGTCAATTGGCCTACTTTCAAATAATAGATGCAAGGAAATAACTACTTCACACCACAGCAGTTCCTCAGCGTCCATATGCCACCCACCCAGCTGACTGTTATTTTGATGAATTCAAGGATGAAATTCCTTTAACAGCATTCTACTTCGAATGTTATGCTCTGATGCTCAAAAACACGGATTAAATACCAGTGATTCTAGGCTTCCACAGACTACTACTACTACTTTTTTTTTTGCTAGGGGCTTTACGTCGCACCGACACAGATAGGTCTTATGGCGACGATGGGATGAGAAAGGCCTAGGAGTTGGAAGAAAGCGGCGGTGGCCTTAATTAAGGTACAGCCCCAGCATTTGCCTGGTGTGAAAATGGGAAACCCCCACTGTCGACAGCCCTGAAAATGGTTTTCCGTGGTTTCCCATTTTCACACCAGGCAAATGCTGGGGTTGTACCTTAATTAAGGCCACGGCCGCTTCCTTCCCACTCCCAGCCCTTTCCTGTCCCATCGTCGCCGTAAGACCTATCTGTGTCGGTGCGACGTAAAACAACTAGCAAAAAAAATGGGAAACCACGGAAAACCATCTTCAGGGCTGCCGATAGTGGGATTCGAACCTACTATCTCCCGGATGCAAGCTCACAGACTACTACTACTAAACGGTTTCATTCCTCCCCTGAAGGGGGAGGCGGGCCTCTTAGACGGTGACGCCGTCTCTCAGGCCGGGAGATTGTTACGGTGAAGGAGATGTGCGGAGAAGGTGAGAGGGTTGGTGGCCGTGGCCTATACTACGAACTGTCCCGGCATTCGCCTTAGTGCAGGGGAATGGAAAACCACGGAAAACCATTCTCAGGACGGGTGGGGCCAGGCGTTAAGTCCAGACCTGTGCCCCTGTCCCGTCTGCCGAATGGAAAGGCGTGGAGCCACAGTTTAGCCGTGGCAACCTTTCCTCTGCTCGGTTGGCCGGTCGGAGTACAGAGCTCTTGGACCATGGACAAGTCGAGGCCTCTTAAGGAACGAAACCCAAGGGCCGAAACCCACTCTGCATCTACCGACCTTCCTCAGACTAAAAAAAGTGACGAAAATTTAAAGGAAGTGTGTTAGTATTTGGGGAGAAACTATTTCTCTTGTATGTGCTCATACTTTGAAATAACTTATGATATCATAACGGATAGGGATTTTGGCCACGGAAGAGTTTTGACATGCGACAAACTCAAACATCTGATGTAAATCACAGTGACACAACCAGTGGCCTTACATCCGAGTGATAACTCAGTGCTCTTCACCAAATCTTGAATCCCAGCCAATGCATGTGGGACATTTTGCATGAAAAGTCACGTCCCTGTGGTTCAGATTTAACTTAGAACCGGAGGTCAAATGGCAGCTGGAGTTGAAGTAAGAAACCACGGCAGATGTAAGTGGAACTGTATCCCAATTCACTTCTCAGTTGTGTTCTCGATGGTAACTGCACATTCAAACTAGTATGAAAGTTTTGCTGGAGTCATAAATCAAGCAGTAGGCAGCTGTACTAAATGGATGGTCACCTGCTTGGTCTAGTACGACCGCATACAGTAGGAAATACAGTAAAGAAGGAATGCCACTTTTCCCTCATTTTTCACTCCAATTGAATTTAGGTCCAATTAAGAATAAAGATCAGAAAATTGGTATGTTTTGTAAACATTCAGTCTAAATATATCTCCATGGCTTGAAATAAATAAAAATATTTTAAATATTGAAAAATAAAGTAGTTCGGGCAATATTTGTCGTCTTTCGAATAATATATTATGTATGTCTTGGGACATTATTTTTCATATTAAAAGTCATAAACTATTTTGTGTATGAAGTTATTTACGTGATAAATGAAGACGGAAAATAGCAATCAATCAGTCACTATTGATCTGCATTTAGGGCAGTCGCCCAGGTGGCAGATCACCGACCTGTTGTTTTCCTAGCCTTTTCCGTAAAGATTGCAATGAAATTGAAATGAAATTTATTGAACATATCCCTTGGTAGGTTATTCCAATCCCCAACTCCATTTCCTAAAAAGGAATATTTGCACAAATTTGTTCTCTTGAATTCCAACTCTATCTTCATATTGTGATCTTTCCTACTTTTGAAGACACCACTCAAACTTATTCGTCTACTGATGTCACTCCACGCCATCTCTCCACTGACAGCTGGGAACATACCATGTAGTCGAGCAGCTCGTCTTCTTTCTCCCAAGTCTTCTCAGCCCAAACATTGCAACATTTATGTAACGCTACTATTTTGTCCGAAGTCACCCAGAACAAATTGAGCTGCTTTTCTATGGATTTTTTCCAGTTCTTGAATCAAGTAACCCTGGCGAGTGTCCCACACACTGGAAACATACTCTGGTTGGGGTTATACCAGAGACTTATAAGCCCGCTCCTTTACATCCTACCTACAATCCCTAAATACCCTCATAACCATGTACAGAGATCTGTACCCTTTATTTACAATCATATTTATGTGATTTCCCCAATGAAGATCTTTCCCCAATTTAACATCTAGGTACTTACAATGATCCCCAGAAGGAACGTTCACCCCATCAACGCAGTAATTGAAGCTGAGAGGACTTTTCCTATTTGTGAAACCCACAGCCTGACTTTTAACCCCGTTTATCAGCATACTATTCCCTACTGTCCATCTCACAACATTGTCGAGATCATTTTGCAGTTGCTCACAATCTAGTAACTTATTTATTACTCTGTACAGAACATCATCATCTGAAAAAGCCTTATCTCAGATTCCACTTCGTTACTCATATCAATTATACATATAAGAAAATATAAAGGACCAAAAATACTGCCTTCAGGAGTTCCCCACTTAATTATTACAGGGTCAGATAAAAATTCACCTACTCTAATTCTCTCAATTCTATTTTATAGAAATGTAGCCACTCATTCAGTCAATATTTTGTCTAGTCCAGTTGCACTTATTTTTCCGGTAGTCTCCCATGTTCAGCCTATCAAATGCTTTAGACAGGTCAATCGCAATACAGTCCATTTGACCTCATGAATCCAAAATATCTGCTATACCTTGCTGGAATCCTACAAGATGAGCTTCAGTGGAATAACCTTTCCTAAACCCGAACTGCCTTCTATCGAACCAGCTATTAATGTCGCAAACATATCTAATATAATCAGAAAGAATGCTTTCCCAAAGCTTACATGCTGATGCAACGCATGTCAGACACTGACTGGCCTGTAAATTTCAGCTTTATGTCTATCACCCTTTCCATTATACACAGGGGCTACTATAGCAACTCTCCATTCATTTGGTATATCTTCTTCATGCAAACAATAATAAAATAAGTACTTCAGATATGGTGGTATATCCCAACACATTTTCTTTAGTATATCCTCCGAAACCTTATTAATTCCAGTTGCATTTCTAGTTTTTAACTTATATATCTTACTGTAAATGCCATTGTTATCAAGATAAATGTTAGTACTTTTTTAGTATTAGTCACCTCCTCTATCTGGATATTATCCTTGTAACTAACAATATCTTTACGTACTGCTGACTGAATACTTCTGCCTTTTGAAGATCCTCGCATACACACTCCCCTTGTTCATTAATGATTCCGGAATGTCCTTCTTGGAACCTGTTTGTGCTTTAAAGCACCTATATATACACTTCTATTTTTCACTCAAACTTCTATGACAGCCAATTATCTTTGCCATCATGTTATCCTTAGCTGACTTCTTTGCTAGATTCAGTTTCCTAGTAAGTTCCCTCAATTTCTCCTTACTTCCACAGCCATTTTTAACTCTACTTCTTTCCAACGGACACCTCCTTCTCAGTCTCTTTAATTCTCTGTTATAATATAGTGGATCTTTGCCATTCCTTACCACCTTTAAAGGCACAAACCGATATTCACATTACTCAACAATTGCTTCAAACACATCCCACAGTCTGTTTACAATTTTATTTACCGTTTTCCACCGATCATAGTTTCTTTTTAAAAGCTTCCTTATACCTGTTTTATTAGCCATATGATACCGCCTAATAGTCCGAATTTTAATACCTTCCTTTCTATCACATTTATTTTTAACTACGACATCACTTTCTGAATCAGCGTCAGCGCTACCCTTTCCCGATCTGTACACTCCAAAGACATCAAGTTGCCTATTATCTTTAGAGATGAGACTAACACCTTGAATTTCATGTTTGTCATTATGAACATGAATTCTGAATTTGTGGTGCTGGAAGTACGGAAGGTGTAGCAAGATATTATTAAGACTACAGCCTGTTATTATGTTAAAGGTGAATAAATTACGGACAACCTGCTTGTTAAATGAATACATTTATTGTCTCAACTACAACACATTTCATACGATTAAGTAATTAGTTCACTAAACGCCACTTTTAAAATTATTTTTAACCCGTCCATTATTGTTCTCGCTTAGAATAAGGTTGGTTGTGAGATGTGCGACACAACACTGAAAGCGTACCTACGTCTGGAAGCGATTGTCCCACAGTCCCTAACGAACAATGTGTGTTATTTTGTTTTCAGCATTGCACAGGGAGGGTAGGAAGAGGTTATGTTCCTTAGACCAACGACTGTTGAACCCACAGGTACCTGAAAGCACTCCAAAACCAACGGAGGTTTTAATTAGAATCAATGAACTGTACTCTCAATGGAACACTGGACTTTAATGGGTTAATTATCACGAATTCCTAACACCTAGATAAGGCTTTTATCAATGATATTATTATTATTATTAACTAAGATATCACTTTCTAATAGTCCTAATTTTAATACCTTCTTTTCTATCACATTTATTTTCTAACTACGACATCACTTTCTGAATTATTTGTCTGTACGTGGTTTAAAACCAAGTAATACTTACGTTTCTTGCATTAGGATTAGAAACCAATGTTATCTAAATTTCTGTTTGCCGGAATGTTTGTCTCTTACGCCGACGGGGCTGAATTGGTTTGCGTTTCATAAGAAAACGGCCGAACTGATCATGGTAAAACGTTTTTCTTTGATACGTATAGAGCCGTAAGAATGGTTTGAACAATATAAAGCTGACATCCGCCATCTTAAACAAACTGACGGATGTTCCAAAATCGAATTGTATTCGTTTCACGGAGATTTTATTTACTTTTCACTGAAAAATGGCTAAGCCAAATTAGATAAAAATTGTTATCAATCAATCACTACTGATCTGCGTTTAGGGCAGTCACCCAGGTGGCAGATTACCAATCTGTTGTTTTCCTGGCTTTTTATTAAATGATCACAAAGAAATTGGAAAAGATCGAACATCTCCCAAGGTAAGTTATTCCAATCCCTAACTCCCCTTCCTATAAACGAATATTTGCCCCATCTTGTCCTCTTGAATTCCGGCTTTATTTTCATATTGTGATCTTTCCTACTTTTAAAGACATCACTTAAACTTATTCGTCTACTGATGTCATTCCACACCATCTCTCCACTGAAAGCTCGGAACATATCATGTAGTCGAGGAGCTCGTCTCCTTTCCCCCAAATCCTCCCAGCCCAAATTTTGCAACATTTTTGTAACGCTACTCTTTTGTCACAATTCATCCAGAAGTAATCGAGCTGCTTTTTTTTTTTGTTTTTTTGTTTTTTTGCAGTTCTTGAATCAAGTAATCCTGGTGAGGATCCCATACGCTGGAACCATACTCTAGTTGGGGTCTTACCAGAGACGTGTATGCCATCTCATTTACATACGTACTACAACCCCCTAAATACCCTCATCACCAAGTGCAGAGATGTGTACCCTTTATTTATAATCATATTTATGTGATTACCCCAATGAGGATCTTTCCTTATATTAACACCTAGATACTTACAATGATCCCCAAAAGGACTTTCACCCAATCAAGGCAGAAATTAAAATTAATTAAATGAAATGAAATTAATGAAATTTAATTAATTATTGTTCTTACGACGATCTTTAGAAAGGTTTTTTGCAACAACTGTTACCCGCAATGTTGAGGAAAAAAATGGCTTCGTTCCAAAACCAGATTTTATCTGTTTGGACAGGAACTTCATTTGCATTTCAGCAAATCTGCTGAACATATTTCGATGAGTCCTTTATGTGAAGCGGCAAATACATTTCAGGGTATTTTAAATTGTTAACCATCATTTAAAACGTTAAAACTTTAAATTCATTATGGCAGCTAAATTGTTAGAATTCATATTTTTTACCCTTTTCAGTGAAAATCTATATCACTATTTTTGAACCCAAAGTTTAAATTTTTTATTAATGTTTAGATGTTTTTAATAATCATTATTATTATTATTTCGTGTGGCTATTTCTAGGGAGACTCCCCAATGAGGACGACTGACATCTGCCGTGTATAGGAAACTACGTGTTAATGTGGCGGTGGATAGTGTTATGTGGGGTGTGTGAGTTGCAGGGATGTTGTGGACATTACATTCAGTCAGTGCCCGAGCCAATGCAATTTAAACATTTAAGGTTAAAATCTCCTAAACCGCCAGGAATCGAAACCGGGGACTTCTGAAGAGCACTATGCTGACCATTCAGCCAAGTAGTCGGAAATGCACAAATTATAAATCTAAAACTTACAAATCCAAGATGGTGCCAATGTTTCCTTTAAATCAGGGCCTCTCAGGGTGCATGCGCCCGTGCACTGCACGGCGCAAGGTGCATGAGGCGACTTCACTAGGTTGACCAGAGTGCAAACCCCCACTCCTCTTTCCCTACATCTCTCTCAGCCGTTCAGGCTGCCTTCGCCTTCTCCACCTTCCCCACTGATATTCCCCTGACTGGGAATTGTTTATGTGCCGAGAGCGGAGACAGTTGTATGGGACAATGTTACCGGTGTTACAAACTCGTCTTTCAATATGTTTTGAACGGACATTTTATCTTCTCTAGTTCTTTTTTTTTTTTTTTTTTTTTTTTTTTTTTTGCAATTATACCAGTGATATCTGGAACAAGGGATCGGCTGAAAGCAATTCTGAGAGAATTCTTTAAATTACTATCAGGAATACTCGCACGCAATCTAGTTTTCGTACAACTCAAAACTGAAAAAGAAGAGAAATCTTTGACATAGAAATAAACTTAGCTGATTCTCGATGCAGCTTAGGAAATTCTTCCTTCGAAAATTTTCGTAGAATTCGAGCAACGCCTTTGTATTGAAAAATAGATCTTTTTGATGATCACATAATTATTGTCCCACTGATTAAGCATTTGGCTTTACCGTCACGACTGAGAAAAAAATTACGAAATTTCCCAGTTCGATCGAAATGGACATTCGGAAGTGTTTGCTTCCTTGGAAACAGGTTGCTCCATGATTATGTTGTTGTCTTGCGCTTATCTATTTCACTGATAAACAAGCCGTCTAGCACCGAACACTTCGTCGCTCTTAGCACACTACGCCATCTGAGTCAAGCCGAGCTGAGCCAAAGTCCGACCGATGCACAGTGCACGAAGCCTTTGCACGTCGGTTTGCACGCGTGAGATTTTGGGAGTTTGAGAGGTCCTGCTTTAAATTATAGATCATCTTTGGTGAAACTTTGTATTCTAACGTATTTTTGTCCACAGAAGTCAAATTTGCTAATAGTTATATGATATAACTTTTAAGGTTAACACTTCTTTAAATTGAAATTGAGACCCAAAGTAACTTTCGGCAGACTTTCATTTGATAATTACAGGGTGTCGGAAGCAATGTGAACCTGGCATATAAGCGTTAGAGGGTTGGTCGTACTGAAATATATATATTTTTTAAATAATTCGACCGAGCTTGATAGCTGCAGTCGCTTAAGTGCGGCCAGTATCCAGTATCCGGGAGATAGTAGGTTCGAACCCCACTGTCGGCAGCCCTGAAAATGGTTTTCCGTGGTTTCCCATTTTCACACCAGGAAAATGCTGGGACTGTACCTTAATTAAGGGCACGGCCGCTTTCTTCCCTCTCCTAGCCCTTCCCTGTCCCATTGTCGCCATAAGAACTGTCTGCGTCGGTGCGAAGTAAAGCAACTAGCAAAACAAAGAGTAAATAATTCGATACCTCACGCAGTTGCCCTTTTATCAGCTTCTGAAGTTAAGTCACTCAGAATCGATCCGTGGGGGAATTTGAATCGGCTTTTGCGATTAATCTTCACATGGCTTAAGACCAGCTTGAGACCCATGCCGAGAAATCAGCATCAAACACAAAAATACCGTAGCTTTCAGGCGGTGTCACCTTAGAGCACTTGTTGTGGCGCGATCACGCCAGCTCAGAGCTTCGTCTTGAAATCCCTCCCCAGGCAAAAGTTTTTGGTGCTCTTAAGCCGGTCTTATGTCACGTGCAGATTTGGCAACACCGCCTCTCGAAGCCATTTTTGAATTCGCCCGCGAAACTATCTAACAGGTTCACTTCAACTGCTGATAAAGTGACAACAGCGCGAGATATCTAATCATTGTTTTCAAATTATTTATCAATATGCTCTAACCTCCAACGCTCATATACCCAGTTCACACGTGTTTCCCACCTCTCGGTATATTTCAGCGAAGACATTGTCTGGCTCCATGGCTAAATGGATAGCGTGCTGGCTTTCGGTCACAGGGTTCCCAGGTTCGATTCCCGGTAGGGTCGGGGAATTTAACCATCATTGGTTAATTTCGCTGGCACGGGGGGCTGGGTGTATGTGCCGTCTACATCATCATTTCATCCTCATCATAACGCGCAGGTCGCCTAAGGGTGTCAAGTCAAAAGACCTGCACTTGTCTTCGGACACTCCCGGCACTAAAAGCCATACGCCATTTCATTTCGGCGAAGACATTAAGGTAGCACCTAGTCTGGGAAGACCTATTATTTTGGACTAAACAGACCTATACCATCAATAAGACCTTACACTATTTTAATTTTGTACTAAAATTGAATCTGTTAGTCATGATTTATACCTTTGTTTGCGAGACAGTACACTATGTCTTCTGGAAGGGACTAGAGCAAGTTTGTTACTTTCATTGATCCGTCTCAATCTTATCCTTGGCTTCGACAACATGAAAGTGACTGAGGTATAAGCGATGCTAGTAATTGCATAGGGTCGGTTGGCGCATGCATTTCAGTGGGCTTGGCAGACTGATATGTAATAGCAACTTCTGGCTCAGTGAGGAAGGCAACGGAAAACTGTCTCGCTCCTCATTTCTCTAGTACTCCCCTTCAGTAGGCCATCTGTGGCAGCTGATGGTACAGTTGTTGAGGATACAAGCAGCCTACGGGCTGAAGACTGAACACACGCATACACAGGCATGATTTGTCGCGGAGTAACCTATTAAATCAATGAACTTATCAACAGTTGACGGCGCATGAATGCAGCTGCAGTCGGACGGCAGTTCCCCACTCATCCGACCGACCCTAGCCAGTACAAAGCAACACGAGAAGGAGTGGGGAAGTGAGGAGTGGGGCATTCCCCTCCCTCGAGGCCAACGAAAGAGACAGGCCGCGGCCCGCTAAAGTCACGTGACAAGACCAGTCCCAGGAATGGCAGAGCGAAGCCGGTTATTACATGTGTTCTTGCGGTGTTATTGCTGGTTTGTTGTGGATTATGGAAGGAAATAACGGAGATTTTGTGTTTATTTGAATATGTTGGTGTTGTGCAACAGTTCCTGACATTCATAGTGTTGTGTGCGGAAGTGTAAGTAAGTATTCATTTACAAAAATGTGTATATAACCTCAACGTTCTTCACTTCATTCAGCAATGTTGGGCTGCAATACACAAGTTGGATAAGTTACAACTCCAGTGCTGAGGATTTAGAGGTAATACATTTATTTCCTATTTAATTACAGATATATGAAAATGCCTCGTCGCTGTAGTGTCTTCGGCTGTCGGTCTAATTATGACACTGAAACTGAAAAAACATCGACTTTTTCCTTACCGACGGATGAAAGTCGCCGTAAGCTATGGCTTCGTTACATTCCGACAGATTTTTCTAAACTGAAAAACCCAATAGTATGCATAAAACATTTTGATGAGTCGTGCATAATTCGAGTGGACAGGGTTACAGTCAAGGGAGAGCTGAGAGAGTTTCCAAGAATAATTCCGAAACTGATGGAAAATGCTGTGCCAACTATTTTTCCAAATACACCTTCATATTGTTCGAAGTCCACTCCCAAAGTAAGACGTCTTGCTGATGTGGAAGAGGATAATCTTCGAACAGCTATTCAGGATAGTATCGAATCCAATAAAATTTACCTGGCAGAGGACTCATTGAAGTGTCTGAACGATATTAG
Organism: Anabrus simplex; assembly: GCF_040414725.1. Classification (NCBI taxonomy): domain Eukaryota; kingdom Metazoa; phylum Arthropoda; class Insecta; order Orthoptera; family Tettigoniidae; genus Anabrus; species Anabrus simplex. The sequence continues at coordinate 219,721,193 of NC_090267.1, read as the reverse complement.
CTTATTTCTAGAAACTAAGCAAGTTTATTCCAATAAGTGGACTTTAATTAAACATGAGGGGAAATTATTTATTTGTCTCCTGGGAGTTGATAGGGGAATGCCATGTGTTACTTCCTTTATCACTATACTGGAAGATTTGACATTCAGTGTAAATATAAAAACCGGTAATGACTTCAGTGTAAATACTTCCTTCAAAAACATTAAGATATTGAACTCTATTAACGCTCTAGAAGATATTATGTCAGGGGTGGAAAAGGGAGAAGTAGTGCCTAATATTAGGGATAAGGTTGACTGCGCTATTCAACTTTTGCAAACTATTCCCAATTATGATGAAAACGAACAGTTAAAATTTATAGTAGAACAACTTAATGTGTCGCAGACCTCAAAAAACTACAGACAATATGGTAACAGAACTATGATAGTAGCATCTTGTTTATATATTTATTCAGTCTCCGCATACAATGCTCTCCGAAAATGTGATTTAATGTTTTTACCATATCCTCGTACCTTACAGAAACTTATTTGTAATTATCAGCTAGTGAACTCTTCACTACAAAGCAGTTCCTACTTGGAAAACAGGGTTAAGCATTTAAAAGAACATGAGCTCTTAGTTTCTCTGTTGATGGACGAGATATATATACAGCCACAGTTGTCATTTAAGGGTGGTGAGATATATGGAAGTAGCAATTTTGATGCACAAGCATGTGCAAAAACTGCTCAAGTGTTCATGGTATCATCTCTTTTGTATAAGTATGTTGATGTGGTGGCTATAATTCCAGTTGCAAATATGACAAGTGAACAGCTGAAATCATTAACTTCTAATGTTTTGTGCATGGTGGAGAGAGTTGGTTTCAAAGTTGTTAGTCTCATAGCAGACAACAACAGTGTGAATAGGAAATCATTTGAACTTTTCACTCCTAACAAAATTCTTCAACCCTGTATTGAGCATCCCTTGGATTCCTCCAGGAAACTGTTTTTTATGTTTGACACTTTGCACATTTTGAAATGTATTAGGAACAACTGGGAAACAAAGCGTAATGTCAACAAGACTATGCATTTTCCTGATGTGAATAATCATTCAGTAATATTGTCAGCACAGTACAGACATTTGGAACTGGTATTTGAGAAAGAAAAATACTCTTTAGTTAAATATGGGTATACGCTTTCAACTAAAGTTTTGTACCCAACATCTATTCAGAAGCAAAATGTGAAATTAGCATTAAAAATTTTTAATGATAATAACATAGTAGCCTTGAAGCATGCCACGAAAGACCTACCTGGAGTTTCTGAAGAGATAAACCAAACTGTCATCTTTCTACAAATTATTGTGAACTGGTGGAAGATCGTTAATGTTAAAAGTGCATTTGAAGGGAAGAGATTCAATGATCCCTTTAGGGAAGCAATTAGAAAAAGTAACAGATGAGCAGGTTCAGTTCTTAAGTGGCATGTGTCAGTGGCTGAAAATTTGGAGGGCCTCAGTTCGATCGAGTGATGCTTTAACATCACAGACCTTTCAGTCCTTGATTGTAACAACTGAATCTTTTCTTCAGATCATTCCATATTTGTTCGACAAATATAGGGTGGATTATATCTTGTTGGGTAAATTTCAAAGTGACAGCCTAGAAGGTCGTTTTGGATCCTACAGACAACTAAGTGGTGCCAATTACTACATTAGTTACATTCAGGTTCTAGAAAATGAAAGGAAACTAAGGTTCAAAAATGATGTACTGTTTGCAGCTCAGAATGGTAATATAAGCTTAAAAACCTTGATCCCTGTTAAAGAGAAGCAAGATTGTAACATTGATTTACAACTATTTTCTGAAATTCTGGATGTACCATTCGAAATGGATGTTATTCCTTGTAATACTTTGCCCATACTGACCTATATAGGAGGGTATGCAGCTAGAAAGATTTTACAAAAGTCTAAATGTGATATATGTAGTGTATGGCTTCAGTTAAGTAAGGAAGTTGAGGTAGATCCATCATATGATTTTGTTAAGGAGCTGGATAGGGGTAAACTCACTTTGCCATCTGAGGTATTTACAGTTGGATTGGTGTGGCATACAGTCTCTCTACTTGTAAAAGATTTCATTCAGCATTTTATGTAATGTGGGAAACAACTCTTTGTTGCTCAAAAGATAAGTTTGTCAAAATTAGAGAAATCAGACATACATAATGCTGAATGTAAGTGTTCTCTTAACAACACACTGTTAAACAAACTTGAAAGTGTATCTCTCTGTACAAACAAAATTCTACTCAATAATTTTGAGAAAAAGTCAAATGATAAACCAGGTGACTTCGAGGAAGATAGAAAAACTTAAGAATTAAGTATGATGTTGAAACCAGATATGGAGTGAAATTTAAGACTTGTAAATACGTTACTATAGGCCTACCTCTGATCCTGCATTCAATAAGATATTCCTTACAAGAATGCTATTATAAACATAGGCCTAATTGTACATTAACCACTTTCATTAGCAATATTTTATATGACTGTGTATTTTTTACTGCAGTAAGATTTTTAGTTTTTGTCATCCAAGGCTAGTTAGAGACAGTATGTTTCATTTCATTTCTAATTGAATAGGGTGGTTCCAAGATAACTTTCAGGAAGTAGCAAAATTTAAATATGTTGCTGAAGCCAGGCATGGCGTGGAACAAATGTAAGACTTGTAAATAGCTTACAATAGGCCTATCTTTCACCCCGGATTCAATAAGATATTCCCTACATGAATGTTATTGTAAATATAGGCCTAATTGTACATTAACCACTTTCATTAGCAATATTTGATTTCTATGACTGTGTATTTTTTTACTGCAGTATGATTTTTATTTTTTGTTATTCAAGGCTAGTAAGAGACACTATGTTTCATTTAACTTCTAATTGAATAGGGTGGTTCCAAGGTAATTTTCAGGAAGGGAGCATAATTTAAGTATTAAATATTATGCTGAAGCCAGGTATTACATAAAATAAACTTCATTATAAAGCCCGTATTGTCGTGAGTATACGTTGAAGGTTAGGTCAAATGTTCCACCTTTACAATACCAAGATTCTTTATTAACTAAATATTTACATGATTTTTAATTATATCGGGACATGTTTCGTCTACCTTGTAGACATCATCAGCCATAAAAACTTTTGAGAAAAAGCTACAAGGACAAGGACAAAGTAACACATTAAAATAATTCGGATAACCGAATATGTCATTTAAAATGGTGAAGAATTCAGAACTGTTTTGAACACAGAACTTAAGAATACCGTTGACATTAAGATTAAAATTGTCCACATGGGATGATTCAGCAAAAACTTTGCGTTAAAATTCTTCCTTTTTGTGTGATGTGTTAATATATAATATTCTGTTATGTCGTGAAGGCTTGATAATGAATCGCACAATATTCATTCCAATAGGATAATAACGATGTATAAGAAATCGAGCGAGCAGATGTTAAAGCCGTCTTATTGGTGTAGTGTTGGCATTTCTTGTTGAGAAGTTAGGTGGAAAATTTGAACTTCTCAACAAGAAATGCCAACACTACACCAATAAGACGGCTTTAACATCTGCTCGCTGGATTTCTTATACATCGTTATTATCCTATTGGAATGAATATTGTGCGATTCATTATCAAGCCTTCACGACATAACAGAATATTATATATTAACACATCACATAAAAAGGAAGAATTTTAACGCAAAGTTTTTACTGAATCATCCCATGTGGACAATTTTAATCTTAATGTCAACGGTATTCTTAAGTGCTGTGTTCAAAACAGTTCTGAATTCTTCACCATTTTAAATGACATATTCGGTTATCCGAATTATTTCAATGTGTTACTTTGTCCTTGTCCTTGTAGCTTTTTCTCAAAAGTTTTTATGGCTGATGATGTCTACAAGGTAGACGAAACATGTCCCGATATAATTAAAAATCATGTAAATATTTAGTTAATAAAGAATCTTGGTATTGTAAAGGTGGAACATTTGACCTAACCTTCAACGAAGCCAGGTATGGCGTGGAACAAATGTAAGACTTGTAAATAGCTTACAATTGGCCTACCTCTGATTCTGCGTTCAATAAGATATTCCTTAAAAGAATGCTATTGTAAATATAGGCCTAATTGTACATTAACCAGTTTCATTAGCAATATTTGATTTCTATGACTGTGTATTTTTTTACTGCAGTATGATTTTTAGTTTTTGTTATCCAAGGCTAGTAAGACACACTGTTTCATTTAATTTCTAATTGAATAGGGTGGTTCCAAGATAACTTTCAGGAAGGGAACATAATTTAAGTACCGGTATTAGATATGATGAAGCGAGGTATAGAGTGGAACAAATGTAAGACTTGTAAATAGCTTACAATAGGCCCACCTTTCACCCTGGATTCAATAAGATATTCCTTACATGAATGTTATTTTTAGTTTTTGTTCCACCAGGTATAGTAAGAGACACTATGTTTCATTTGATCTGTAGTTCAATAGTGTTCTTTTAGTAGGTTAAAATGCGCTGAAATGTATTTTATTTACCGCGCTACGATAGTCTCTCGCGTGAGCTTGGGGATGCATTCTCTACAGTAAGACCGGCCGAGTCACGTGACATTCAGTGTATGACGTGCGCGCCGCGGCCTGTCTTTCTCGTCGGCCTCGCCCTCCTTGTTATGACGCTTACACGGGCGCACCACTCCTCTCAGTCCATTAAAGTGTTCCAGTCTCTCTTGCTATACAGTATAATCTCCTGCCTGTTACTTAACACGCGATAGGTCGCACCCGCGGCAATTTGCCGCACTTTTTAAATATTTGTTAATTTCGTTGCTAGCCGCTGTAGGGCTTAGGGCACTCGTTTCATCCCTCCCCTCCCTCTCTCCCGCCTGACGTTGATTACCTTCAGTGTATTGCCTGCTGCGTTCTGGAGTAGTTTAAGTTTAGTTTCACTCTCACATCTACCGCAGCAAATTGCCTTCGAGCGACCCCTCGCGTAGCGTATTCTTACATGACTGCATTTCCAAGAAAGTTTCTTAAGTAAAGTTCATTAGGTTTATGGAGGCATTCAGTGAAGTGTGGAGCTGTGGTTGTATCTTGAATTGTGAACAAATCATTCGTTGAAATGTACAAATGGAAACGTTGCGGCGATTTGTTCACGCACGATCTCTCGCGTTCTTTAAAAACTCACGTAATTTTACCAGATTTTGCAAAAACATTTCATTAATTTTTGACATTGTGAAAATATTGTTACTGGGTAATTATATTATTACTAGTTGAAAGGCGGTTAAACATGGTACATATTTATATTTTTATTAGAGCATTACCTGCAAAAGTAAAATAGCAGCTCGTTGGAATATTAAGCGTGAGCAATTTGCCTTCGCGCGACCTCTCACGTTCTAAAACGTGTGCGACCTCTCACGTGTTAAGCTCATCAACATTTTATGGTTTTATTTTCCTCAGTTTTCCTCAGTTTGAATTTATTGTTCCGTTCCCTTCAAATTGGTCCCGTCCTGTCCATTAGCGTGTACAGTATTATTCTGTATGTCACTTACGATTCATTATTATATTATTGTTTCCTTTTTTTCAAATTGGATAGTAGGCTGATAGTTTTGTCACCGTCACGGATTTTTGGAGAATGTTATGAAATTATTGATGTATTTTATATATAGTATATTTACCTTGTTTGGAAGTTGAGTAGACTATACTTTGTACGTAAAATAGATTGTTATTGGTTTAACGTAAAAAGTAAAAGTGTGTTAAAATGAAGTACGTATAATTCATCTCTCCTTACTGTAATCTGAGGATATCGTCGTCATCACATTTTTTGTAATCCTAATATGATTTGTTTGCTCTGCCTGTGATATTATTTTGAAAATACATGAAAATACAGAGCTTATTTCCAGTTTCAACCTGGTCAGGAATGGAATGAATGAAGTATTGTAGTTGTAACTAATTGCTGTCGTTGTAGATTTATCTTTCTCTTGATAACGAAGATTCTGTTTACTTATTAACAACATGCCCCGTAAAAAGGAAAGGTAGAGTTTGGATGGATGCTAAGAGAATGAGGACATCCGGGTCTTCTGAGGACGTTGAAAGTTCTGGATCGGATGAAGATAGGTGGGAAAGCCTGGCCATTCAAGGGAGTCTGCAGTACCTTCGGTAAACAGAAAAGTTATTCAAGTCTCCTCTGCGTTTGACTACGAGCGACCAATCGTTAGCGCATGACCCGCTACAGAGCCCTGCAGTCTGAGCTGAGAGAGTGGAGCGCTTGGAGAGGGACAGAGAGTGGCGCGCAGCTGTCCTCCTTTCTCAGCCTCAAGAAGAGAGAGAGGGGATAGGTTGGTAGAAGACAGGATTCATCATGGTGTATCAGAGGAGCTCTAAATAATCGAGGAGAGGGAGGCTCGGCTAGCAGAAGACAATGTCTGGCGTGGTGAGTCAAGGGAGCGTGAAATAGTTGAGGAGAGGGAAGCTCAGCTGGCGTTGATGTGAGGGAGAACGGCTGTCTCAAGACGAATTGAATCTGCCAGGGAGAGACCCGCCTAGCATATGACACAGAGCTCCACGCTATTGCAAGTGAGCATTAAACGTTTCAGGAGAGGGAGGCTCGACTGTCAGGAGACCATCGTTTGTAAAAGAACTTGAAACAGTGGAGGGGAGTGAACGAGCAAAGTACTATTTTGCAGTTCACCAGAACAACCTGGGCGTGGAGGAGGAGGACTTTAGGCCTCATATTTCGTATTGTTCCTTACCAACCCTGTGGTAGCACCTTTTGGTACTTCCTGGAAGGAGCTAGTGAGCCATATGACCGGGAAGCTTCCAGTCTGCCTGGAGGGTGTGGCCAGCCTTTCCGTGTACTTTTCTCCTCGTATGGTTTCCTGCTGTGTATCTGCGAGGTTCTACGAGTTTATTCCGTCTATAGCCACTTGGCAAATATTCCGGTACACATCCACGAGCTATACAAAGGAGGCTAGCCGTCAACAGTCAGTCGGTGTTGGAGTCGGAGTTGAACTGTGCGTTGGGGTTCGGTGGCTGGGGGCGACAGTGGTGTTGGCTGTCTCTAGTGTCTTTCCGGAGTCTCAGCGGAGTCAGGATACCGTCAGGTACAGAACGGACAACTGTAATGCCTTAGAGGGCTGTGTGTATGTGTGCTTCAGTGGACTAAGGACCGGCGTAGATTCAGCGATTGGAGCAGCTATTGTGACTGTAATTCGAACAGTGTTAATGGTCGTCTTGTGAGTACTGTTCTGCTGTTTAGCACTGTCGAACACTCGCTGTTTAATTGTTCACTGTGTTTGTGTGTTTTACTGGAATGTCTCTGGAGTCGAACCAAGGAACAGTCATCGTGTGTTGTGGTGCCAGTAGCCCTGTGTTCTAACCTAGGGTTCTGCAAGCAGCTGCTGTGTGGGGTGACTGGACTATTGAGCGCAAGTGAAAAGCCTGTCATTGTGGCTTACGGACTCCTGGGTGATAGTAATGAGCCGGACTAGCCACTGTACGAAAGGAACAGAGACTTGTAAATAGACAGTAATTAGTAAGTGTGGTCATTCATGGTTGAATATAATTATGTGTGTTATATATATATATGTGTGTGTGTATGCGCGTGCATTTATTGGGTCGTCCTGAAATAAATTAGAACGAAAAGGCAGACGGTGTTCTATTAGTATCAAAGGTGGTGTCAGAGGTTAGAATAGACCCCATGAGTGATATATCATTGTAATCAGTGTGCATCTGCAAACTAGATACTACAGGTTTCAACCGACATCAGGAGCATTCTAGAACATCTGTATATAGTGAGTACACACACACTTATATACAGGGTTATGGGCATACGTGCAGTTATTTTGCTTGTCGGCAAAGCAAAATACATCTCACAATATATATGCTATGTACTTTCTACCTTGTCGTAATAGTTTTCCCATAACTGAGTCAAATATTCCAAGGCCTAATGCGTTTTGAACGACAGTAGCAAGATAAGCCGGTTATGTCATTTTGTCCTCGTGAAGTGGAGGTGCACGAGCAGAGTTGCGCATGTTCAAGAGCGAGTTTCAAAATCTGAGCAAATAATCAATCACCGCTGGGCTATCACCCAGGTGGCAGATTCCCTATCAATTGTTGAAATAGTAATTTCTTAACTTTGTTCCAAGAAGCAGGAAATTTATCGAACATGGCGTTTTACCTAATGAATCAGTCGCAATTCACTCTTTTGAAGGTGCTTAACAGGTTTTCCTCCCATGTCTGGAACTCATCACACTACCCCACGGCACCACTCTCATACATGACACTGACGACATCAGCTGGCTATGCACTAGCAATATTACAAGCAGGCTGTGAATGAGGTAGGGTATTCCCTCCAGCATCGCTGTTCTTTATTGGGCATCACACTTGCTCCCAGTCCAAACGCACTAGCCTGCAACAGGCTTTTTATTACTGTGACTACACATGGAAGTCTTTGAAAGGCGACGTAATGTTCTGTCAACACCGATATTGTTGTTTTATGTCAAATAAGTTTTTGAATGAATTTATAAAATGATATGAAACATTCCCATGCCTGCGGAAGATGATTTCAACAGAATGTATGAATATAAATGTAATAGAAGTTGCTTACGAACAGCTGATACAAGTTGCAAAAACACTTCTAGTTGTAAACTTGAGATCTCCATATAACTTCCCTGTCGCAACGAAGTATTCAAAACGTTATGTTTTGTTAATGTTCACCGATTTCAGAAAGTTGTTGAGTAGGCTACTGTTTCATATATAGGCCCTACATAGATTATTTTTAAAGTAACTCTCAAATCGTATAGGAAAGGTAAGTGATTCAGAGTTTTATTCTTTGACAGCCAAATATTAGTTCAACAAGAACGAAGTAGTCAAGATGGCAGTGACTTATATGATGTTCGCGTGTAATATTGTCGCTTGGAACTATTGAATAATCGGTCATTCTAAGCTAAAATTTACCGTCTGAAGCACCAGAGTGAAGCTGCTAAGTACTTTTGTAGTGAGTGTGGTTTTAAATCTGCGTTGTGGAGATTAGCGTTCATTAAAGGATCACTCTCATACCTATAACCTCATCTTGTTAGCTAACCGATAATGGCCGCCTCTGTTGATGGAGGTCGGCAAGTTTTTTCTAACTCAATGAATCTAAATAATGAAAATCAGCAAGTCTCAAGTAACCTCACGAATGGACAGAATAAAGAAAGCATAATTCCCACCCGTACCGGTGAACCAGGTAACCTCATGACAACCTCTATTACTGTTCCTAACACATTTAATCAATCTCCTAGCAACCCAAGGTTAAGTTACTCTGCAGCAATGCAATCCTACCCTACCAAAGATCAAGCTATTGTTATTGAATCTTGCGATGGTATTAGTATCCGAGATTATATACTAGCAATTGGAAAAGTCACTAGCCCTAGTAACATCCGATTTGTCTCACGGATATCTAACGGAAGAATATGTATCTTCCTAGCAAGTCAAAAGTGTGTTGAAGAATTAATTTCAAAACATCCTAAGATTCTCATAAATAATGTCTCCTTGGAAATAAGACCTCTCCTAACTAAAAACAAACGAGTTATTCTATCCAATGTTTGCCCTGTGATTCCTAATATTGTTATTGAAGAAGAATTTCTCAAACTCGGCATTAAACCAATGTCAAAGATATCACCTATTAGAGCAGGTTTAACAATCCCCGGATTTTCTCACATTCTCAGTTTTCGGATACAGATTTATATTCAAAATGAAGACTTTAACAAACTTCCAGACTCACTCCAAATCGAATATGAGGGTACCAATTACTGGATTTATTTATCCTCTGACACACCCACCTGCTTTCTTTGTAAAACTGAGGGGCACTTAGCTAGAAACTGTCCTGATAATGATGAGATAATAAATGAAGGCTCCTCATTAAATCAAAACAGTCATTCTCGTGGCAAGATCAATCTAACAGAATTTCCCCAACTAGTAGAGGATACACAAAAAATTGAAACAAACTGTCAAGAAAATATTACCTGTACTCCCTCACAAACTACTGTTCAGACAACTGCTACATCTACATCTCTTCAGTGTTCTCAAAATCAAAACTGTGGGCCTTTACCCTCAGGCGAAACAACTCTAACCTCTCATTTGGAATGCCCTCAAAACCCCTCATGTGTTCATCTTGCTGGATCAAAGAAACCAATATCACTATCTAGCAGTGAAACTACAGGCAGAAAAGACCTTGATTTTAAGGAACCTCCCCTAACAACTGAACCTAAGACAAGTGAACAGACAGGGAAACAAAAGACAAAACGAACTTACAAGAAACCAAAGACAGAAAAAGAAAGCACAACTATTAGTGATATGCTTAAGCCAATTAAGCAAGTTTTAGAAGCCAACCCTCAGTCCTTTCCCCTCAATTACTTACAACTCCAATCCTTTTTTGAAAACAGTATTGGAGTTAATGACATTGCAGCAATAGCTTCCAATTACACCCAAGATCTAGAGGGTTTAGCCCAAGCCCTTCAAAAACTATATCCATACTACACTGAAAAATCCATTAAGAACAGGAGTACTCGAATAGTCAAGAAACTGCTTAAGGCTAGCAGTGAAAACCGAGGTGAAGCAATTAACAGTTTAGTTCCAGATTACTCCAGCGATGACTCTACTTCCCTCACATAATAATGATAAAATTCCCTCTACACTTGTTTGTCATTCTTATGACTATATCATTACTTCAATGGAACCTCAACAGTTTTCGATCACAGCGAGAGTATTTACAACTTCTACTAAATAAACATCAGCCTTCAGTTGTCTGTCTACAAGAAACTAACTTTAGAGACAACTTTGTTTCCCATTTAAGACAGTTCAACGTACATTATAAAAACCGAATTAATCCAAATCATGCAAGTGGAGGCGTAGCCACCTATGTTAAAAATAATTTACACCATCAAGAGGTTCCTTTAACTACTGATTTAGAAGCAGTCGCAGTTTTATTATACCTTCCACAAGCTATATGTGTATGTAATGTTTATTTTCCTACGAATAGTACATCTCACGCTGATGATTTAAGAAACCTAATACACCAACTCCTCAAACCCTTCATCTTGATGGGTGATTTTAATAGCCACAACAGTTTATGGGGTAGTCGCAATACTGATGCAAGGGGGAAAGAAATAGAGAAGATACTAGATGAATTTACTCTAGTATTAATGAACTCAACTGCTCCAACTCGTTTTGATATAGCACACGGAACATACAGTAGCATAGATTTAACTATATGTACGCCAGACATAGCTGCACTATTTAACTGGTCCATTTATTCAACTCTACAAGGAAGTGACCACTTCCCCATCATAATTAATGATGATCAAAGTTCTTCAGACAACGCATCAAAACTCCAATACTGTAAATGGAATTTAAATAAGGCAAATTGGCAATCATTTAGAAAGATTGTAAATAACTATTTAAATGATCTAACTCCAAGAAAAAAATTTTCTTCTAAGCACATCAATGATATTGTTCAAGACTTCACTGAAGTAATAATTAAATCTGCTGACCAGAGCATCCCAAAAACAGCTCCTATGCCCTTCAAGAAAACGGTTCCCTGGTGGAATGACTCCTGTAAAGAGGCTATCAAAAATAAAAACCGTGCTTACTACCTATACAAAAGAAATCCTACGCCTGAAAATAAAATCAATTTTCAAAAACACCGAGCAATAGCACGAAATAAAATAAAATTAAGTAAGAAAACCTCCTGGTTAACATTCATCTCCTCCTTAACCTGCCAAACTTCACAAAAAGTTATGTGGAATAAAATCCAAAGAATAAGTGGCAAATACAATAAATTCTGTATTACCTCTCTAAGAGATCCAGTCGCTGGGTCAATTGTAAATGAACCTCAACAAATAGCTGATCAACTGGCTAAATCATTTTCAAAAATCTCTAGCGATAACAATTATGAACCTGAATTTCTTCGCATGAAAACAACTCGAGATCCAATAGACTTAAGTGAAACTGTACCTACACCGAACTATGCTTATAATGATACTTTACAGTTACAAGAAATGGTTACAGAACTCAACAAATGCGGCAGATCTAGTCCTGGCCCAGACACCATTCCATATGAATTTTTAAAACAGCTTCCACATAGTGCACTCAATTATCTACTTGCTATTTTCAACTACGTATGGAGTTCCAAACTATTTCCAGATCAATGGCGTTGTGCTATTGTAGTGCCTATACTCAAACCAGGAAAGGACATTTTGATCCCAGATAATTATCGTCCCATCGCCTTGACAAATACAATGTGTAAGCTACTGGAGAAAATTGTTAACAAGAGATTACGCTGGTATTTGGAACATATACACTTTTTTAGTGATGCACAAAATGGTTTTCGTCAAGCACGTTCAACAACAGATACTCTGATATGTTTAGAATCAGAAATCCGAGAAGCTTTCCTAAATAATCAGCACCTCATAGCTGTTAGTTTAGACATTGAGAAGGCATATGACATGGTGTGGAAAGACTATCTAATTGAAACACTGATGAAACATAATATTTCAGGAAACATGCTTCACTTCATTTATAATTTCCTTAAAGATCGCCGAATTCAAGTCAGGACAAATGGAACTCTTTCACATGAAGTAACCATTGACAATGGAGTTCCCCAAGGATCAGTCATCAGTGTCACATTATTCCTCGTTGCAATAAATGGCATTGTCTCCAACATTCACCTACCAGTAAAGGCTTGCCTTTTTGCCGATGATTTGACTATACTAAGTGCAGGAAGAAATAAATTAACTACTCAACAGTTACTTCAAGAATCAATTGATAATATCCAAAAATGGGCTAAAGTTACAGGGTTCAAGTTTTCCAAAACTAAAACCAAATGCATACTCTTCTCCAAATGTAAACATACTGTACAAGACCCTGAGCTGTACATGGACAATCACAAAATTGAAACTGTAACAACTATGAAAATCTTAGGAGTTTTATTTGACACTACGTTAAGTTGGATACCTCACCTGAAAAACCTTAAAGACGACTGCTTGCGAAGGCTGAACATAATGAAGATCCTGGCAGCAAAGAACTGGGGGGCAGACTACCAAGTGCTAATGAACACGTACAAAGCCATTATTAGGGCTAAATTAGACTATGGCAGCATTGTATACAATTCCGCAAGAATGTCTTCACTCAAAATCCTTGATTCCATCCAGTCCTCAGCTCTTCGAATTGTCCTAGGAGCCTTCCGTACCAGTCCAGTAGCCAGCATTCAAATAGAAGCAAATGAACCACCACTCACAATTAGACGTAGACAACTAAGTTTGACTTACGCGCTCAAGGTAGCAACTATGAGTGAATCAAGAATTAAGTTGTATGCTTTTCCTAACAAGCATCAAGGTACACTCATTAAATCAGGATCACAACCACAGCCTTTCAATGTCAGAATAGCCAAGTTTCTTCAAGAACTAAATTTAAATATCCCTCCAATACTCCTCACAGACAACTCTGTTAATGTCCCACCATGGACTATTACCCTTCCAAAAATTAACTTTGAAATAAATTACAGTGTCAAAGATGAAACGGACAGATCTCACTACCATCAATTATTTCTTGAAATTTCTAATAAATACCCAAGGCACACTGCAATCTATACTGATGGATCAAAATGTGAGGAAAGAAATGGATGTGGGATTATATATCCTGAACGTACCATGCTATACCGATTGCCTGACTACTATACAGTCTTCTCTAATGAGCTGTACGCAATAAAGCAGGCTATGCTATATATTTTGAAAACCAGCACCTGTAATAACACCATCATTTTTTCTGATTCAAAAAGTGCATTAAACGCAATAGAAAGTCCATCATCGAAACACATCCTTGTACAAGAAATACAACTGTTGTTTAACGACTTCATGAAAGAAGGCAAACAAGTCATCTTTGTGTGGATACCCTCTCATAGAGGTATTCAAGGCAATGAATCTGCTGATCAAGCAGCTAAAGACGCTACTTACCTCCCGCTAGGCGATCTAACAATAGCTACCCCTCACACTGACATTATTGCCTATGCTAAAACAAAATTATACCAACAGTGGAAGATAAAATGGCTTCAAACTTCGAACAGCAAACTCCATGAAGTAACAACGGAATCTACAGTACAACACTATCTTCACAACCTTCACAGGCAAGATCAAGTCCTAATAACTAGAATACGGATTGGCCACTCCAAGATAAGTCACAGCTACCTCCTTGAGAAGAAACTGCCTCCCATCTGTACAACATGCAATAGTGTGCTGACTGTGAAGCACATCATAACAGACTGTTCACTGTATGACAAATGGCGCCAGTACCACGGTATACCTAAGGATATTAAGGGGACACACTCATCTCCTTCACTGTGCAAACAAATTATCAAGTTTTTCAAAGACACTGGTCTGTATTCAAAAATTTAACTGTTCAGTTTAAAATACCACTTTTATATTTTTTTTTATTCTTCACCCTAATGTAATTTAATGTAAATTATACAGTTAGAAGTCACGATAAGACCTTAGGGTTAAAGTGACTCTAAATTATCTTAATAAAAAAAAAGAACGAAGTTCGTGCTTTAATTTTCTTTTAATATTTGTAGCTTGCTATACACAAAACTAGGTACTTTTCTTTTCGGACTGTTCATGTTGTACTCGATACTTACGTTCCCAACACCTCCAACATACTCAGCCCACTAGGCACGCCAACGTACGGGATTATTTGACAGTTCTTTTATTTTTACAATTGGCTCTACGTCGCACCGACACAGGTAGGTCTTATGGCGACGATGGGATAGCAACGGCCTAGGAGTGGGAAGGAAGCGGCCGTAGCCTTAATTAAGGTACAGCCACAGCATTTGCCTTTTGTGAAAATAGGAAAGCACCGAAAGCCATCTTCAGGCCTGCCGACATCGGGGCACGAACCCACTATCTCCCGGATGAAAGCTCACAGCTACGCGCCCCTAACCGCACTGCCAACTAGCCCGGTTTTCACAGTTCACACCACTAATATACAATACTGGTATGTTACAGCAAAACAACAACTGCTCTGCTCGTCGTCATTTTTCTCTTCAAGTTAGTGGTCAGATGGCAACCGTGGCCTGTCACTGTCCAGTCCTGTCAGGCAAACACTACCAGCAATAATGGTTATGTATGGGTAGCTAATGAGTGATTAATAAGTAATGAGCGAGGTGTATTGGTACCTTCAATTACAGGCTCTATTCTACAAACGAGTTATATGAATTAAGGAGCAGTAGCACACATTCAATTAATCGCTCAAATTTCATTTCATTAGCAAACTGTCTTTTGAATATTAATTCGAGTTATCATTATCCTACGTATCTATGTTTCAGGTAAGTCACGTGTGATCTGCGGCGCAGTAATCATTCTCAGTCTGGATATCTTCATAAGAGAGCAGAACATTATTAACTATCACAATCCTTGGAACAGGTAAGTTATAATTACTTATTCACGTGAATTTTCTTATCTTCTTCTTCATTTTCTACCGCTTTTCGCACACCTGTGGGGTCGCGAATGCGAACTGTGTCGCACATGTGGATTTGGCCCTGTTTTACGGCCGGATGCCCTTCCTGACGCCAACCATATATGGAGAGATGTAATCACTATTGCGTGTTTCTGTGGTGGTTGGTAGTGTAGCGTGTTGTGCGAATATGAAGAGTCACGTTAATTTTCTTATATTTAGTAAATAATAATGTTATTTGCTTTACGTCCCATTAACGGCCTAGGAGTGGGAAGGAAGCGGTCGTGGCCTTAATTAAGGTACAGCATTTGCCTGGTGTGAAAACAGGAAACCACGGAAAACCGTCTTCAGGGCTGCTGACAGTGGGGTTCGAACCCACTATCTCCCGAATGCGAGCTCACAGCTGCGCGTCCCTAACCGCACGGCCAACTCTCCCGGTATGGTTTAATTAAAGGATATCACGGATCATATTCAGTCCATAAGATCTCAATTCCGTTACAGTGAACGCACTACAGAATCGAAAAACAGCTCCTTAAATTTATGTTTTATGTGCAGAAATTTCAGAGATACGTGGACTTAAATTTAGCAGTTTTAATATTGACGATATTGAACTCCTCTTAAACTTTCAAAGGATTCACAAAATTAAATATTCTACTAATAAAAATTGTATAAATGATTTCTCAGAATTTTAAAGGAACACGTCAGATTCAATATGCTCTCATCCAGAACTACATGTTTACTTATACCGAAGTAAGCACTAAATCACAGAAGAATCCCACCTGAAGGCCTGTAACGGAAACGTCTATAAGGTTATACATATTTTGAAGCAATTTCCGTAGTCTCATAAATCGTGGTATTTCTCTCATTTGCTAGAAATGGCTGATCTTTAACAGCTCGTGTTCAATGTTGAAGCCTGATTTTATTTTCTTGTCGATTACTATGAGTACTCCCTGGAAGACTTTGATGGCCAACGCTGCCACTAACATGCTCCTTAAACGACGATAACAAGAAATCCTATGGCACATCCATGCCATTAAGAGCTTTGACCTTCCAAAATTTCTGCTGTCATGTTAGATGACCTGCATATGCCGGAGTGTCTCACAATCAGCATTACAGTGCCCTTGTCTCTACAATACTTGCACTACCTGTGACTGGCGGCTTATTGAACAACTCATAACCATAGAGTTCGCAGGAGAAGATAACTATAGACTACTCTGTTGGTATGGAAGCCCATATGCCCATATGCTGTATTTTCGGTCTAGAAATAGGAAGGTATTCGAACTAAACTCTGTAATGTCCCGTACATGTGAAATGACTTCGAGTTTTTCTCTTTTCTGATTGTTATTTCACGGAGATGTGTTTAATTCCCTTTTACCAATACCTAGCTCTAGTATCACACATATTGTTGTGATACATCAGTTGTTTACTCGTGAACCACTTCAAGGCTCAATTAGTAGCGTTCCATGTTGAAGTGTAGGCATTCTCACTTTCAACTGTAAATCGCTGAGTAGAATCGAGAACTATTTGAATGCTTAATTCTATCACCAGGCGTGTTATTTGTAATGGCTTATCAAGTAGAGGCGTCAGTTTCGTCCCCATGTGGTGCTATAATCAGATCAATAAATCACTACTGATCTGCATTTAGGGCAGTCTCCCAAGTGGCAGATTCCCTGTCTGTTGTTTTCCTAGCCTTTGCTTAAATGATTGCACAGAAATTGGAAATTTATTGAACATCACCCTTGGTAAGTTATTCCAATCCCTAACTCCCCTTATTATAAACGAATATTGGCCCCAATTTGTCCTCTTGAATTCCAATTTTATCTTCATACTGTGATCTTTCCTTCTTTTATATGTATGTTATATGACCACTCGCCGCATTTTTCTTTGGGTTGATGGTTTTGTACACTGCTACTCCCATCTTTCCGAAAACAACCAACTTTTATCAACAAATCAACAGAAGCGAAGAGGTTTTAACATTACTAAAAAATATTGAATATATTTTCATACACTTTTTACTGTTCCCCAGTTCTATAAATTTCCATAAAATGTAATTCCACGTGTGTGAGACCACGGGAAAAAGCTAGTCTATACAGGTATATATAAAAAATAACACGAACCTATATTTCCGAAGATATTTGGAAATTTGTGAATATATCCTGACACCGAAAAAAAAAAAGAATATGACCGGGTGAGTTGGCCGTGCGCTTAGAGGGGCGTAGCTGTGAGCTTGCATCCGGGTGGTAGTGGGTTCGAGCCCCACTGTCGGCAGCCCTGAAGATGATTTTCCGAGGTTTCCTATTTTCACACTAGGTAATTACTGGGGCTGTACCTTAGTTAAGGCCACGGCCGCTTCCTTCCCACTCCTATCTCTTACCGATCCCATCGTCGCCATGAGACCTTTTTCTTCCTAGTGGCTTTACGTCGCACCGACACAGATAGGTCTTATGGCGACGATGTGATAGGAGAGGTCTAGGAGTGGGAAGAAAGCGGCCGTGGCCTTAATTAAGGTACAGTCCCAGCATTTGCCTGGTGTGAAAATGGGAAACTACGTAAAACAAACTCCAGGGCTGCCGACAGTGGGATTCGAACCCACTATCTCCCGGATGCAAGCTCACAGCCGCGCGCACCTAACCGCACGGCCAACTCGCCCGGTGCCATAAGACCTATCTGTGTCTGTGCGACGTAAAGCAAATTTTAAAATATGAAATATTTAAGATCGGGGCGTATAACTTGTACATCGTATTATTAGGCACAATTGTTTCATATAGCTAATATTAGCGGAGAACTTCGGCATTTCCTGTTTTGACTCCTTAATACTTCTTCGCCACTGCATACTAATCAAATAATGTATAACCTTGTGCACACGCCGTTATATCTGATGTTAAATGCCGAGTGAGACATTCTGTTGAGCCTTATTCCCTTGATTCAACCCAAAAACCAGACAATAATTTCATTGAACCTACTATCGTTTGCATACTAAACCCGAGATATAAGCAAGAAATCAGGAAAATTTTGCAGACATTACATGTGTTCTTACATAGATATACCTTCACAGGGAATAATAATCAATTATTTCTCTCGAAACATATTGCTTAGAGTAAGAGAGATATTATTTAGTCGTTTTTTCACGGTTTGATTTAGGGTTCATTGAGTGATGAGAACTTTCCTTCATTGTTTTCATTATTCACGAGTCACTGAAGAATATTTTGAGTGCCTTAAAGTCTCTTTAATTTTACTTTTTTTATTTCTAGCTTGTGTTCGTGTTTGAAGCTTACTCTTGTGAGATTAAACAAAAGTCCCTCTTGCGAGCACCCTCTCTTTGCACACCAAACGCTCAAATGAGAGATACTGTAAGACGCTCTTACCACAAGTGTACTTCTAGCATTAACATAAAATAAACTAGCTAGTGCAATTTTTAGATTGACTTTAGAAAAGACGGATAGAATAAAATACTAAGAATATTCAGTTTTGTGCAGTGGTCTGATATTGTACTTCTAGATATTATAAATTAAACGACAGCTTAGATAAAAGATGTTCTGCTTATCCTGAAAAGTTAGTAATAAACTCATTCTTACACAACGAGTCTTAACCCAATACAAAGTTAAAAATAACAACTACTTCTAAATTATACGAATAAAATTATAAAATAATAGAAAAAATATATGTTAACAGTAATGAAAGGCACAGTGTGTATTAAGTAATCTAACCTAGTTATATCAAAATAGAATCGTACCTTATACTCTGCCTGCCAAAAAAAATGGAAACACCCGGAAGAAGTGGCCGGATGTCAATGTAACTTTGTATATGTACACACTACCGGAGGGTATGAAGATAATTAGAGTTGCAATTCTCTGTGGCAGGTAGAACGGCCACCAAAATGCATTAGTGTTGTTCGTGTTTAGTGTTGTTACCAGGCCCGGTAGGTTGTATAAGGGGTGTGAACAGCCAGATGTTGAGTGGTCACTGTGAACGACATGGAGATGCCACGTACTCGTCTGAGACAGTGTTATCAGCACCTCACAGAGTTTGTAACAGGCCTCATTGTGCGTCTCCATTTGACAGACTGGTCGACTCGTGCAATATCCAGATTTTTGGGGCATTCGGGTGTGACAGTGGCCTGGTGTTGGACTCCATGGGAACATGAAGGCAGGCATACTCGTCGTCAAGGTTTCGGTAGACCACGTCTGACCACCACAAGGGAGGAGAGCCGTATTGTGCACCAAGCCCATATTAACACCTTCACATCTGCACTCGCCATCCGAGAATAAGTAATTGATTCCCTGTAATATTCTGTGTCATCCCAGACCATTCGTCGGAGACCAGCACCAGGCGGACTAGGGAATTACTGTCCCACGCGTACGCTGCTGATAACACCACAATACAAACGGCTGCGTTTGGAGTGCTACCGTGACCGGGGAAGCATGGACAGGTGATGAATGGCATCGCGTTGCGTACAGCGATGAATTGTGATACCGCACTACCCCGGATGACCGTCATCTCCGAGTATGGCGGGGACCTGGTAATAATTGTGTCATTGTGTGGGGAGCCATCGGATATGACTTCAGATCACAGCTGGTAGTGATTGAGGGAACTCTGACGGCGTAAAAGTAAGTTACGGACATCCTGCGTCCTCACGTGTTACCTCTCATGCGTCAGTATCGTGGTGCCATTTTTCAACAGGACAATGTTCGTCCACACATGGCACGTGTCTGTATGAAATGTCTCCTTGTTGTTGAGGTACTCCCCTGGCCACCAAGATCCCCAGATTTGTCCCCGATAGAACTTGAGTAGGACCAGCTCGGACGTCAACTCCGTTCCATTGCCAGTATGCAGGATAACAAGGACCAGTTACAAACAGTTGTGTGCCAGCTTGCCCCAAGGGAGGATACAACGGCTTTACGACACCCTTCCCAACCGAATCAATGCGTGCATCTTGGCCAGAGAAGGTGCAACGTCATATTGATAAGTGGGCTTATAATGTTAAGTTCTTTGCAAAACTGACTCGATTTTGTAATCCCTGAAATTACATCATTTACCCCCTCTACTCAACAAGCCTGGGGTTTCCTATTTTTTGTCAGGTAATGTATATAAAACACACACTGTATGTGCATAACATGCAGATAAACATTAAATTCGAACCACTGTAAATGCCGCTAATGATAGAATAACTTAATCTATGAGAACTGTATTTACTAATTAAAAGAACCTGAGAAAAGGACGAAATGGGAGGAATTTTGAGTTCGCAACTGGATGATTCATTCAGGCTTTTCTAGTATTTCAACACGGACACGTTTAAAATCTGAGTTGCTAGACATTCCATTTTTAGTCTTAGATTTCGATGAATGAGTATAGATTTTCGTCTGTGTTCGGGAAGGGATAAACTCATGGTGCTGCAGGAGATAGACTGGTTGATTTAAGAATATTGTGCAAAATGAAAAGAGTACGAAGTGTTCGGCGATGTGACATATTCAGTATAACGAAGCCCACATACAAATCTTAATCAAGCTCTCTGAGCACACTGTAGTATCCTTTCCCATTACACTCCTATGTTCTTATAAACTATAACCCAATATTCAAAAGTTAGTAATGCAAGTGATTCAACAAGAATTTTCGTTAGTTTGAAAGGGAAAGCGAATTCCAAATTACTGAAACAATGCCGCGTTCTGTGTATTTTTCTACGTTAGGTTACCGTACGGACAAGATCAGGACAGATATTACAGTAAACCAAATTTCTTACGTTTTCGCTCTACTGTATGGGAGTGCCATTTATGGACAGCTGTGGTAACACTGTTCCGGTGAGTTTGCAAAGTAATTTAGGGTAACCTAACAAAGAATTATTGCCTGGCATTTTGATGTGCTCACTTTCAGTTCATGATTTTAGCCCCATATGTCCATGATCATCAATTTTAATTCAGGTTTTGAGTTTCTAAGTGTCGGTTTGCTGGTTTACTATACCCTGATGAGTAACTGAAACAGATATCGCTTCCGTTTTGGCTAAATGGCCTGTAGTCTGCCCCGTGAATTTAATAATTCGACGTGGTACATGACTACGATGTACTGGCTGATCCATTACTGTACAGGTGTTTCCTAACAATTTGGGCGGATCCTTTCGCCAAGACGGTTAAATCACAGTACAGATTCTTGGGAATGCCCACACTTTAAAAAAACTCAACTAAGAATTTTGATATGGTTCCTCTTGCTCCGATGGAAAGTCCTACATCCCTTATAGAGGAGATGTATGATTCTTTGAAGTAGCTGATGGTTGGTTCAAAGATGGCTCGTTTCTCCGCGTCTACGTCTGCTGGCTGACTTGAGTCGACCTCACATCTGATGGTGGGGTCCAGAATATATGCAAAGTCATTTTCTTCGGTCAGTTGTGATTATACCTATTCTCCGGTTGCATCCCCCGTCAACAACACATGGAACCTCTTCATGTACCTCGTATCCTTCCTGGGAGAATGCTGCTGCAATTCTAGACCTTGTTCTGTTCTACATAATATTCCTAAGTAGTGTATTCCTGATAGAGGAATTCTTAATGCACACCATTTGCTATAGGCTACTATTTCTTTCTCTTAGCTTCCTTGCACTAATTGGGTGTTATCTGTATTTATTAGGTCCAGTCTCTGAACGCACAGTTTCATCTCTTCTACCAGATTGCGCAATATGTAATACTCACTGGTTGACGAAGCGTTAAGTCCATACGTTCTGCTTCAAAACTTCTCGATGATTTCAGAATTGATCCATTCAATGATGGCAGTCACACTCTTCTCAATGGAGAACGTAGCTGTGGCATCGAAGAAAGGTCTTGATTCCACTGACGTGGGAAAAACAACATATTTTCGTTTTTCAGGTATCATATGTGTCGTGTCTAATATTCTCAACAGTCTGGTTATTTGACAGGAATTGTGTTGTAAACTATAGGTCAGAATGGATTGAAGTAAAGGTTCTATCAGGGCTCTTGAAATCTCAGCATGCTGTGAGTTTTGGCAACAACATTGAGTTTTCCCTGAGGAAGATTTCAATATTCCTTAATTTTAGAATAATGCAGTAGTCTGCTACCTCTGAGAAGTCATACTTATTGAACAGGGGTAGTAAGCAACCCGCAACCCATAAATCGTAGCACAACCTGACATTTATCGCGACGCAAGCGCACATAACAATGTGTATACGCAATGTTTTTACTCCTGCGTGACGTCATGGCACTTCTCCAGAATTTCAGCACCACGTCTGAGATTTCTGTCAGATCCTGTGTTAAAATTGTGTGTAGAACGAAGAGAATACAATGTTATTTTGTAAGATAGAATCACCAATGTGCCACAGTATTTTAGCACATAACAAGCGATTTCAAGGGGCTCACATAGCCCAATGTTGGTAGATTTATCAGCACGTAGAAAGAATACTTTGGTAGAAAATTCCGGCACCTCGGTACTTCCGAAATATGGTAGTTAGTTGGACGTAAAATCAATAACATTAAAATATTTAGGTTCGACCGTCCCATGATAACCGAAGACCTCTTTCGAAATATTCTTAAAGGTACATTTGTCCTTCCCATAGTTTTCTTGACTCCCTCCTCCCTTCTCTGTTTTATACTTAGGTTATAGACGAACAGATGTCGATTATTTCTTAAATTGTATCTGTTCATCTTCTGCGCATTTCTAATTTTCCTTCGTCCAGTCCTAGGATACCAGACGGTGAAAATATGTGGCCACCTTCACGGTGTTGCCAGTTACCAAGTTCAGGATTTTCGTTCTTTTCTCCACGTATGAGCTCTTCACTCTGACCTTCAAACTAATAACAAGAACTTCCATCTCGATTATATCTTGGAAAATTTTGAAAGGTATTATCTCTTATGTTTGTCAGCGTTGTAAAATTTTATTGTTTTTACTCGTTTAACATCGCACTATCACATGGAAGATTTTCGGCGAAGTAAGACCTAATTCAAGGTACAGCCACAGCGTTTCCCAGGTGTGAAGGTGGGAAAACTATTTTTATGGCTGCCGACGGTGGGATTCGAACCCAGCATCTTCTCAATGCAAGTTAACAGCTGCGCGCTCCTAACCACACGGCCAGCTCGCTCGGTCATCAAAGAATTAATAGAGTCTGCCTACACAGGGTGTTTTAGTATAAAAGTTGAAAATTAAACAGGATCTAGGTGATGTTCTGATGAACATTCTGAGATAGGGAACGTAAACATGTGAGTGTCTGTCGCTGTTACTGGTTTCTTCATTATTCACAGCTAATTTTTAAAAATATTTATTTCGCTTTTACATTATTTACAATTTTCATTTACATAGAGTTAGTTGCGAGGACGGTGCACACCTGCAAGGCGATTCGAAACACGCCAAGAGTTTTGAAAGGGAACAGCTGTATATTGCATGCCGATATCATGCTTGCATTGAAGTTGGTGGCCGTCATTTGAAGGAACTGTTATTTGGTAAAAGTGGTATGTTTTTCTAAATGCCCTTTATTCGGGGCGTCGACCTAACAAGATCTTTTGCCCCTAATTTGCACCATATGTTGTGAACCTGCGTATACTTGGAAAATGGCGGAAGTGTAAAGTGTTGAATGTGAGGAAGGGAACATTAAGTACGACACAAACACCCAGTCCCTAGGCCAGGGATGTTAATCATTTACAATTACAATAAAAACCATGACCCGTGTGACAGGCGGACGCCTTGTCCCCTACACAGTGGGGCCGGACAAACTGGTATGATAACTCAGGTTTACCTGTAAAGTGACACTGTACAATAATTACTCTAAGTGGTATTAAAATGAATAAAAATAAATTCATGTAAGTATTAACGGTATAAATCATCAGTAAAACAACAATAGTGGTGGACGATATTTAAGCACATATCTCCTTAATCTGGCTTCATATACCTTGGCTTAGCTATCTTAAATTGTTGCTTAAATGTTCAATAGAGTATCCTCTGGTTCATGTTATTTCTTGCAGCCTTTTATTGAATCACCCTGCAATCGTTACTTTTCGTTTTAATGTTATACATTGTGTTAGCCAGTAATGTAATCAGCCTACATAGACAGATTAAAATGCCATTTATAAGATTCGTGGGAAATTATGCCTTTCGTAGTTTAGGAACACTGAAATATCAAAATCTGATACGAGCCAAAAGTACTATTATTTGGCGACGTTATGGGCATGGAATTGTACATTTTCCTCAGAGATTGTGAAGAATGTTTGTAACTGATGAACAACAACAAGGAGAAGATTGGGGGAGAAAGGATACGAATAATTTGACAAGAAACAAGATAGTTGTTTTTTGTCAGTGTGTTAGACTGATAATTTGGTGGACATAATTGGATATATGAGGCAGACATTGTCAAAATTATACATAATATGAAGAAATATGAAGCATAAGCAGTGAATTACACAGCGCCCTTATTGTTTCTTTACTAGTCACCAGCCAAGAGACCACGAAGGACGTATACATTTCCAGAAGTGGAAGTCTTGTTCCCCAAATTTCTAGGCTTTCGAATCGATTACACGCCCTTCCTGGTGAATTCAGCACCGTTACTGCCTCGGCTCGGTAGTCCTATAATACTAAGAATCAGAACAAAATAAGAAATTATGATGTTATTGGTGTTACGTCGCACTACTTGTTGTATTCGGAGACACCAAGGTGTTGTAATTTTGACCTTTACGAGTTAATTTACGTGCCATTAAATCTATCGACGTGAATCGGGTGAATATGAGCACCTTCAAATACCATTGGACTGAGCCGGGGACAAACTCACCAATTTCAGCTGAGAAGGCCAGCGCTCAAACGTCTGAGCCACTCAGCCCTGCAAAATCTAAATTACAATGAACAACGATGACAACAGAATGTTATTATCAACAAGAAAATATTAACACACGGAAATGAGAAAACGATGATAAGAACCGATTGTCATAGTCAACGGCTCCTCACAAAAAGGGGCCTTGGTCCAAATCTTGGCCAACCCGTCTGGGAGTTTTGAAATGAAAAGTCACATCCTTGTGGTTCGGATTCCGCTTAAAACTAAATTTACTGCAGCTGTGATGACGGTATTAACAGTCCAGCGATACTGTCTCCGAACTTCCTCTGTTCTGCTTATTATCAACAAGAGGAAGTTTGTGTTAGGGATGTGAATTTTCAGAATGAGCAAACACATACGAGTATAATCGTAGAATGCAATCATTTCTAACAGGCAAATAATATCGGTAAATACCACCCATTTAATCTCTGCGTTTGGAGAAGATTCAATACGAAACGTACAGGTAGACTAGAAATAGTGACATTCACACAATTCACCATGTGTAGGCAAGTCGATAACGTCATTTAATAGGTCGTGGATGCCAGAGGTTTAATTGTAACATTCATTTCTAATACAATTACATAGTTCTGAATGTGAAATCGTTGTAGTAAACATTCATATTCTGTCTGATATACGACACTTTGTCTCGCCATTTTCAGCGACGGTCCAGTTTTATGTAAATGCCTCTGGACTGCATAACAATTTATCACTCGTTACTGGAGCTTCATATTCACTGACGTTCAACCACATCATTAGTGACATGTATAACCTGGCAGCTGATCACGCAGACAACCCATCAATCCACTACCACACTGACATGATTCATTAAATAAGTGTAATATGTATTGTACGTACAGAATTTCGCACGTGTAAAGAGCTTAATAGTATGTACAATAACATCAATAACATCAAGCTAACTGCGAAAATCTGTTGGTAGCCGAAGTGAGATCTTTAAGCGCGCGTGTAGAGCCGAATCTAATCACCGCAGACCTATGATTCTTGTGTTCAAAATACCTGAGCTTGTACCATGTAACAGTCACTTTAATTAACGAAGCAAAGTTTTCCTTTACCCTGTAGTAATAATAATAATAATAATAATAATAATAATAATAATAATGAATGTATGTGTGCATTTTTAGCATTCTTATCTATACAGTTAATGTTATCCTCCTGTTTAGCCGTGAGAGCCATGTGGTTTCGATGTAGCCTCATTTGTAGTGGTTGAGGAAGGGGAAAGAGGCCAATAGTTTTGTTGCCTGATAGGTCAAGTTGCCGAGATATGTCTCCCCGATCCGTTATTTAACTGCTGTGTGTGGGAATATATGATAAAATGCTGACTTTTAGCTATCCAGCGAGTGAAAACACGAATGGGTAAATGATGATCTCAAGTACTAAATATAATGAAGTTAAATTAATGCGGTAAGGTTGCATAAACATATCATATGAAGCGTTCCGTGCAGGAGGGGCAAACTCCACAAAGGCTTATTTCTAGGAAACGCACTTCAAACGTTTTCTGCGTCGGACGTTCTCAACAACAGTTCGAGTACCTTCATTTCTCCTTCCCATTAGTATTATTATTAATTATTATTACTGGATGCTTAAATCTAAGATAAAATATTTATTTATTTATTTATTTATTTATTTATTTATTTATTTATTTATTTATTTATTTATTTATTTATTTATTTATTTATTTATTTATTTATTTATTTATTTATTTATTTATTTATTTACGATATCTGGAAAAACAAACGACACTGATATTATTGCTCAACTGTTGTCAACTTATCCCTATTAATTTCCTTTAATAATTTGACATATTTTGAAATCAGTGTTATGTTTATTTCTGCAATTATGGTTCTCCCAACCCAGGAGAAAGAATATTAGTTCTGGTCGTACGGATTGAGGTGTCGGAAAGGGCCGAGTTTGCTTCATGTTAATTAAGAGCAGTACGAGGAGCGAATTAATAAAAGGACACCAAATAAGAGAACAATGATATCTGTAAATCACAAGATCCATCATACGGGATCAATCTTAAGACAAAGAAATGGGAAACAGGGTGCCCAAGGACCGTTATCACAAACGACAATCATGCACGACTTCTCCTAAATGCCTTGATTAACTAAAACATCGTCGTAGTTTTAAGGTTTGAACGGCTTGATGTCGTTATACAGAAACCACTGCACAGTGCGCGGATTTCAATTTGATGCACCCTTCCCTGTCATGAAATACTGGGCCCTTATTTCGTCAAGGATGCTGCATGGGATCCAAAAACAATGGGCCATTGGTCTATAGGGACTTCATTATTGCCCTATTCGTGAAGGGTTTGCTCCGTGTTTGTCGCGCCATAAACTTACATTTCCAATGACAGTTGGTGTAGAAAGATGGAGCTACAACTTGCACTGCGGATGAGTCACTTACCCTTCTGAAACAAAACTTTGAATGTCGCCTAATTTTTCGTGGAATTTTATTCCCGTACCCCACCTCCTCCCTGGATGTCATGATCCCAGATTCCTATCATGGGTCATGCTGAAAGAGTCAGTTCCCAAGACAGATAACCCACCTAAAATTATTCCCGAATTACAAGAGAAGATAACGTCATGTTTTGTGTCCATACAGCAACCTGTGTTCATCAACACGTTCAATGATCTTGAGAAACGTTGTGAACAAGGCGTGGCACGTGAAGGTACACATTTTGAACACAGACTGTACCAACGAAATTAAATAACATTTCAGTGTATTTTGTTTGAAGCATACTGAATCTCTAGGTTTCATTGTAATTACACTCAAAACAGAAATTATCCGGTCAACATTGGCGTTGCGAAGTGGAACTGAAAGAATTAATAAGACAAAATTAGAAATGAGGAGTGTCTGTTCATATGGCGCTATATGCTTCATAAGAAAGTTGCGTGAGAAAAACGCACAAAATTATAATAAAAGGCGTATGGAACTATCATGATCGGGTATGGTACACATTTTGAAGAATTACATCTTGTATGGTCTGAACTGCTCACGGCATTCGATAATATTCAACAACTGTAATTCATATGGAAGAAATACTATTTCTTATTTTGAAGTGAAAATAGCACGTTAACAGACAATCCTCAAATGTCTTCAAGTGTTACATTGCCACCTGCATCAACATGCTGAATTACAAGAGAAAGTACAGTATTGTAGACATGATACTGTAGAGACTTTTGGGCTTATGCCGCGTCAAGGAAATAAGGTGAAATTCTTAACGTTTCGCATAGAACTATGCTCTGCGTCCTCAGAAGAAATCTCGACTGTCCACGAGAAAGGCTTCTTAAACAATGGCACTTTGAATTTGGACGTTTTAATAGCAGTGGAAATTCGCCACCAGATGGCCCCCAGGACGTGGCACAACGCTAGCGTTCGAAGCGGAAGCTGACCGAACCATCACAATCAGACTAAGCGGTTTACATAACGTGTTTTCGTAACATATAACAATGACAGGTGTAAGACATAGACATAAGCCTGGAATGAAACATCGGGCGACGAGGAACGTACTAACTTGGAAAACACCGAGACGAAATAACAATAGTGAAGAGACAGGGAGGTGAACTACCTAAATTCTTAATGGCTGGCAACCAGATATTACTTAATTGATAGCCGGTGTCCCTGTTGAAATTGTTAGGATTTCTACGTATTTCCACAGCTTCCCATATAATCCTAGACCTGTAGTGTCTAGTGTGGGTAAGAGCTCGAGCATCTTGGAACATGACATAATGACCCGACGATACAGCGTGCTCAGCTATTGCCGATTTGTCTGGTTGGTTGAGACGAATATTACGTTCATGTTCTTTGATACGGGTACCAATGGACCGGCATGTTTGGCTGAAGTATTTCTTAGCGCACGTATAGGGAATTTCGTATACCCCAGGATGTAAAAGTGGGGAAAATTTGTCCTTGATTTTACTCAGGCTGTGAGCAATTTTAGTGGCGGTGACAAACGCGGTTTTTATATTGTGTTTGCGGAGGACCTTGGTAATTCGATCTGTGGTGTTGTAGATGTAAGGCAAATAGGCAGTTCCCTTCACTTCCTCCTTCTGTGAGCTTTGCTTGGTCGTTTGTCTGGGATGTATGGCTCTATGTGTCGTACGTACGACGCTGTAATTGGTGTAAAACCTTCAATTATTATGTTTAATATATTTTAATTATACTTTATTTAAAGCTAAAGTATGTTTTATTAAGTATTAAACATGAATAGTATATGGATCCTCTGTAAATATGTAGTATAAAATTGTATAACCTCAAAAACGTATTGGTTAACCTCAAAATCTATATGGTCGAAAGCGGTAGAAAATTCCATAATGTTCGTATGTTAGACTTATTGCACTATAATTTGGTGTATATGAAGGGTTCTGGAAACTTACTGTAAGGTTTTATTATCCAGATACATGTAGAGACATGACGTATGTTATAGATATTTCCATGTGTGTTATTAAATAGGAAAAGAACATTCGAGTACCCATTCGACTAGCTGGTCGATCGATGTTTCGAGTGTGATTAGAGGGTCGTAAGAACTCTTCCAGAAGTCGATCATTCTAGATGGTTGATCGAGTAGTATAAATATCGAGCTGCCAGTCAGTGAATTCAGTTCTCAGTTCTAAGTTCGCAGATCTTGGTTCTTGGGACTCAGGCAAGTGATGGACTGGGAGTGACTGTTGGGCTCCGAGGTGGAGTCAGATCATTGGACTCGAGTGAGTGAGTGAGTGAGGTGGGGAATTCAAGAGAGAGTATGTTACAGTGCGCGCGTCCGTGTTGTTGATATCTGTACTGGTCATAATCGACTTCAGGGTACTCCGCTATTGAGTGTTGTATGTAGTGTCATTTGCTGCTGTGTATAATTGTGTGTTGTGACGTACAGTGTAAAAAAGTAATTTTAATAAGGATGTGAACGTGTTCTCGTGTGATATTTATTTACGTCAAATAAAATCGCAACGTAGAACGATAAATTGGCGACCGTGACGGGATATAACAGGACACTTCAAGACTTCAGCAATGAAGATCGACCAAACGAGCTTGCTGGTGTAACGGAAATCGATGACATCCCGAGGTTTACCGACGTCAGGAAGAAAAGCGAACTTACAAGAGATGCTGCGCCAGTATTTGATAGACAACGGAGAGGACACAGACAGTTTCGACTTCGAAGTCACCTCGGAGGAAGAAACCAACGACCGGGTATGCAGTATGTTCGCACAACTAACTACGATGATTCAGGCCCAGTCCAAAAAATTCGAGGCTAAAATCGATGCCCAATACGAAACACTCGGGAGGAAAATCGAGGCCCAGTCTGAATAACTCGGGAAGAAAATCGAGGCCCAGTCTCAAGGAATAAAGGACCAAATCAAGTCGCTGGGCAACGACGTACGAGCTTCGGTGGAGTCCGCAGTTCAAGGCCCAGCGGAAACAACGAGTGCGCTGTGTGAAAGTACGACAGCTCCGGAGACACGGGTGAAGCCTGCAAGCAGTGATGGCGGCTCCGGCGTCGTGAAGATGGCAACTCCACGGGACGACGGGATCATTGTGGCGACGGCAACCGACAAACGAGGGTGCCACGTAACCAGGACACTAGTCCCGGCACAAAATCATATGCCGGTAGAAAAGATGAAGTCAGCACCCCAGAAAAAGAGGAGGCTCAACGGAACCAAACCACGTCGTGCGAGCCTCTCCCGGGCATCACACCGGTGGACTACGAAGACGCGTACGTCATGGCAGAACACAAAGGCACGGCCAAGGGGAAAGTCACTGGAGTGTCGATTGCCACGCGAGGACCTGCGTATCATTGCTACGGAGAACAGAGACATCGTCAGCCAGATCCAGTGGATCCCACATGGGAAGGTAGTGGCCATCGATTGAACTACCTACCTGCGGTATGTGGACTTCAACAACGCCAACGAGAAGACAGTGCGATTGAGGTGGTCTAAGTGTAACTGAATGGTGAAGACTGAGAGAGACTTAGAAATAGATATAAGGACACCTAGATGTAAATTAAGACCTAGAGTAAGGAACGTACAGGGTAGATATTGAAGGTTTTAGGGGGGATAATTGTCGTACGTACGACGCTGTAATTGGTGTAAAACCTTCAATTATTATGTTTAATATATTATAATTATAGTTTATTTAATGCTAAAATATCTTTTATTAAGTATTTACCATGACTAGTATATGGATCCTCCGTAAATATGTAGTATACAATTGTATAACCTCAAAAACGTATTGTTTAACCTTAAAATCTATATGGTCGAAAGCGGTAGAAAATTCCATCGAGTGTGTTTCATTACAGGGTCGTAAGAACTCTTCCAGAAGTCGATCATTCTAGATGGTTGATCGAGTAGTATAAATATCGAGCTGCCAGTCAGTGAATTCAGTTCTCAGTTCTAAGTTCGCAGATCTTGGTTCTTGGGTCTCAGGCAAGTGATGGACTGGGAGTGACTGTTGGGCTCCGAGGTGGAGTCGGATCATTGGACTCGTGTGAGTGAGTGAGGCGGGGAATTCAAGAGAGAGTATGTTACAGTGCGCGCGTCAGTGTTGTTGATATCTGTACTGGTCATAATCGACTTCAGGGTACTCCGCTATTGAGTGTTGTATGTAGTGTCATTTGCTGCTGTGTATAATTGTGTGTTGTGACGTATAGTGTAAAAAAGTAATTTTAATAAGGAAGTGAACGTGTCCTCGTGTGATATTTATTTACGTCAAATAAAATCGCGTCGTAGAAGGATAAATTGTTCCCCGCCTCACTCACTCACTCACTCGATTCCAATGATCCGACTCCACCTCGGAGCCCAACAGTCACTCCCAGTCCATCACTTGCCTGAGTCCCAAGAACCAAGATCTGCGAACTTAGAAGTGAAAACTGACTTCACTGACTGGCAGCTCGATATTTATACTACTCGATCAACCACCTACAATGATCGACTTCTGGAAGAGATCTTACGACCCTCTAATGAAACACACTCGAAACTTCGATCGACCAGCTAGTCGAATGGGCCTCGAATGTTTTCTTCCTATTTAATAACACATATGGAAATATCTACAACATTCGTAATGTCTCTACATGTATCTGGATAATAAAACCTTACAGTAAGTTTCCAGAACCCTTCATATACACAAAATTATAGTACAATAACTCTAACATACGAACATTATGGAATTTTCTACCGCTTTCGACCATATAGATTTTGAGGTTAAGCAATACGTTTTTGAGGTTATACAATTTTATACTACATATTTACAGAGGAACCATATACTAGTCATGTTTAATAATAAAAGATATTTTAGCATTAAATAAACTATAATTAAAATAAACATAATCATTGAAGGTTTTACACCAACTACAGCGTCGTACGTACGACATATGAATCTGCAAATTCCTGTAAACATTGCCCTTGAACGCGACTTTGAGCGTGTCCATATCTACCTGGATGTGTGATAGCTCACAAATTCGTCTCTCCCTCTTGGCGAGTGTCATGAGAATGCCTTGTTTTTGTGCTGGATGGTGGTGAGAATCTGTATGAAGATAGCGATTTGTGTGGGTAGGCTTACGATAGACTGCGTGTCCTAAGGAGCCGTCCAGTTTCTTTCTTACTGGAACATCCAAGAAAGGAAGGCATCCGTCCGACTCCGTCTCCATAGTGAATTTTATTGACGGATGTTGCTGATGTAGGTGGTTTAGAAATAGATGAAGTTTCTCAGGATCCTCTGTCCAGGCCACAAATGCATCATTAACATACTCCACCATGCCATAGGCTTGACGGGCGCCGAAACAATAGCCTGTTCCTCAAAATGCTCCATAACGAAATTAGCCACTACGGGCGAATGTGTATTTCCCGTAGCCACTCCGTCCGTCTGTTCTTAAAAATTCCCACCCCACAAGAAATAGCTGGAAGTCATGCAGTGGTAAAATAGCTTAGTAATGTCCTCAGGGAACAGGTGTTCAATGGGAGACATGACCGAGTCAATCGGCACTTTAGTGATCAAGGACTCCACACTGAAATTCACCAAAAGTGCATTAGGGTTACGGTTGACAGCTTGTTGACGAAATACCGAGAGTCCCTGACGTATAATTCAGTACGTCCTATGTGTGGCTGAAGCAATTTGCTTAGGTATTTAACCAGAGCATACATAGGAGAATCTATCGCACTATCAATAGGTCTGGGGGAACATCATTTTTGTGGATCTTAGGCAGTCCATATAAGCTAGGTGGCACTACATCCCCCGGGGACAGATGTTTAACCTCCTCTTTTGGAATTGAAGATTGCCTTAAGAGCTTCAAAGTGGCGTTGGACACAGGAGTGGTGGGGTCACGTGAGCTCAGTCTGTAAACAGGCTCTGACAATATAGCCGACATCTTATCCTCTTACTCGTCAGTGTCCATAACCACTGTCGCATTATCCTTATAAGCTGAGAGAATGGTCAGTTTAGAATCATCCCCAAGTTCCTTCAGAGCTCTTCTTTCGCCTCTTGTTAAATTCGTCGCGGGTACAACAGCAGACCTTATGAGTCTCACACATTTCTGTCTTAACTCCTCAGCCTCATCCGTAAGTAGTTGGTGGATGGCTGTCTGAACCGAAATAATTAAAACCTCAGTGGGAATTTTAGAGGCAGTGACAGCGAAATTAAGACCCCTAGCTAGAACTGACGTTTGGTTCTCGTCCAAGGATTTCTTGGAAAGACTGACGACAGTTTTACTAGCAACCGGGTTCGTGCGAGATACCGCCTGTTTTTGAGCTAGACTGAGGAACTTTGACTTTTCTTTGAATGTCACCTGGTTGAATTTTTGTTCAGCCTGTATAGCAGTAATGCGATCGAAAGTCAACCACAATTCCTGCGAGAGAGCGCTGTTTAACAGCAGGTGTAAACAAAACAACTCTCGGGAGACTTAATCCAGTTCCTTACGAGTGTTATGCACTCTCTCGATCACGAGAGCCTTGCTAGCGCGTTGATACATTCTCCAGGCTTTCGGTGCATTTAATGTGTGCTTCAGCTTCACACAGTTGGGAACGAGGTTACGGTCCCTACATCTCAGTAGAAAGCACAAAGAAGAAAGAACAATATATTTCTTTCTCCTTAATTTGCTGAATTTTGAAGCCTTCTTGAAAGTATCCTCCTCATAGAGGTTTTAATAATAATGCTATTTGCTTTAGCCAACGGCCGTAGCCGTGTTGAAACACCGGATCCCGTGAGATCTCCGAAGTTAAGCAACATTGGGCATGGTTAGGAGTTGGATGGGTTGCCACGCACTGTTGGTGGGGGTAAGGGAATGGAGGAGCGGAAAGGAACTGGCCACCCTACCGCACGTAAACTCCGGCTCAGGAACACCTCTGCGGAGGTTCCGACCTGCCTTCGGGCAGAATAACCCTTACCTTACCTATTTGCTTTACGTCCCACTAACTAGTTTTACGGTCTTCGGAGACGCCGAGGTGCCGGAATTTGGTCCCGCAGGAGTTCTTTTACGTGCTAGTAAATCTACCGGCACGAGGCTGTCGTATTTGAGCACTTTCAAATACCACCGGACTGAGCCAGGATAGAACCTGCCAAGTTGGGGTTATAAGGCCAGCGCCTTAACCGTCTGAGGCACTCAACGCGGCATATAGAGGTTTTTAATGTTGCACTAATGCTTTCACGGCCCGTACTTATGGACATGTTACTGTATAGGCTTTTGGGCTTATGCCGTGAAAGAAAATAAGGTGAAATTCTTAACGTCTTAATTTCGCCGTTGTTCCCTCTAAATGTTCCACTGAGGATTTAATTACTTCAGTTGAGGCAGCCATCCACAAACTACCTATGGATGAGGCTGAGAAGTTAAGAAAGAAATCATAACGTCTGCTGTTGTACCTGCGCCTAATTTAACAAGAGGCGAATGAAGAGGTATGAAGGAACTTAGAGATGATTCTGAACTGACCATTCTCTCAGCTGATAAGGGTAATACGGCAGTGGTTGTGGACACTGACGAGTATAAGAATAAGATGTCGGCTATATTGTCAAAGCCTGTTGACAGACTGAGCTCACGTGACCCCAGCACTCGCGTGTCCAATGCCACCGTGAAGCTCTGAAGGCAATCTTCAATTCCAAAAGAAGAGGCTAAACATCTGTCCCCGGGGAATGCATTGCCACCTAGATTATATGGACTGCCTAAGATCCATTAAAAATATGTTCCCCTCAGACTTATTGCTAGTGCGATAGATTCTCCTACGTATGCTCTGGTTAAATACCTAAGCAAATTGCTTCAGAGACACATAGGACGTACTGAATTATACGTCATGGACTCTCGGTATTTCGTCAACAAGCTATCAACCATAACCCTTCAACCTAGTGCACTTTTGGTGAGTTTCGATGTAGAGTGCTTGTTCACTAAAGTGCCGATTGACTCGGTCACGTCTCTCACTGAACACCTGTTCCCTGAGGACATTACTAAGTTATTTTACAACTGCCTGACGTCAAGCTGTTTCTTGTGGGGCGGGAATTTTTAAGAACAGGCGGACGAAGTAGCTTTGGGAAGTACACATTCGCCCATAGTGGCTAATTTCTTTATGGAGCATTTTGAGGAAGAGGCTTTTGCTTCGGCGCCCGTCAAGCCTATTATATGATGGAGGTATGTTGATGATGCATTTGTGGTCTGGACAGAAGATCATGAGAAACTTCATCTATTTCTAAACCACCTAAATCAGCAACATCCGTCAATAAAATTCACTATGGAGACGGAGTCGGACGGATGCCTTCCTTTCTTGGACGTTCCAGTAAGAAAGAAATCGGACGGCTCCTTAGAGCACACCGTCTATCGTAAGCCTACCCACACAAATCGCTATCTTCTTGCAGAATTTCACCACCATCCAGCACAAAAACAAGGCATTCCCACGACACTCGCCAAGAGGGCGAGACGAATTTGTGAGCTATCACATATCCAGGTGGAGATGGACAAGCGCAATGTCGCGTTCAAGGGCAATGGTTACAGCGATTTGCAGATCCATAGATCCCTACATCCCAGACAAACGACCAAGCAAAGCTCACAGAAAGGAGAAGTGAAGGGAACTGCCTATTTGCCTTACATCCACAACACCTCCGCAAATACGATATAAAAACCGTGTTTGGCACCGCCACTAAAACTGCTTACAGTCTGAGTAAAACCAAGGACAAATTGTCCCCACTTTTACATCCTGGAGTATACGAAATTCCCTGTGCGTGCGGTAAGGTATACATCGACCAAACATGCCGGCCCATTGGTACCCGTATCAAAGAACATGAACTTAACATTCGTCCCAACCAACCAGGCAAATTGGCAATAGATGAGGACGCTCTATCGTCGGGTCATGATGTCATGCTCCAAGATGCTCGAGCTCTTACCCACACTAGGCACTACAGGTCCAGGATTATACGGGAAGCTGTGGAAATACGTAGAAATCCTAACAATTTCAACAGGGACACCGGCTGTCAATTAAGTAATACCTGGTTGCTAGCCATTAAGAATTTACGTAGTTAGTTCCCTTCCCTGTCCCTTCACTATTGTTATTTCGTCTCGTTTTTTTACAAATTCGTACGTTCCTCGTCGCCCGATGTTTCATTTCAGGCTTGTGTCTATATCATACACCTGTCTGTGTCATATGTTACGCAAACACGTTATGTGAACCGCTTAGTCTGATTGCGATGGTTCGGTCAGTTTCCGCTTCGAACGCTAACGTTGTGCCACGTCCTAGGGGCCATCTGGTGGCGGATGAACGTACCATTTCCACTTCTATTATAACGTCCAAATTCAAAGTGTCATTGTTTAAGAAGCCTCTCTCATGGAAATTCGAGATTTCTTCTGAGGACGCAGAGCACAGTTTTTTTGCGAAACATTAAGAATTTCACCTTATTATCTTGACACGTCTTGACATGTCTATAATTACGGGCCTTGAAAGCATTAATGGCTACGTTATTGTATTTAATGTTATTAGTGCCGGTTTCTTTGTTTGATCAATCACAGTGGTATCTTTCTTCGTTCAATTTCCGCTTCTTCAGTTTTGTTATTATTCAAAAGGAAATGTAGTGACAAATCACGAAATATTGTACGTATTGGAACAAGTAAACATCAGTAACATCAGAATTACCGTTACGTAAGACGTCGAAATCAGCAACAAGTGACACAACTAATAAAAGCATCGCTGTTTTAATTATATCATCATCTTCCCTTTCTAGCATCACTGCCTCGATGGTAAACACTATATCCATATCCATAGCTTTAGTTGGTAATAAATCTAGCTGATTATCTAATGCTTTAGTTAGTACAACTAAATCAAATATAAAATAACGAGGATTTTAAAACACTCCTCGCTACAGAGAGTAAGAGCATATGGAGAATGCCAAGAAGTTTACTAGAGTATATATTCTGACATGGGAAACAAGGGTTGGTTCTATAGATATTTGTGAGTATGGGTGTTCGGAACACCAAATAAAAATAACTCATGTTGTCTGGAAACATCTTTGACTGTTCGATCTGAGTAGCATTTTTCTACCCCTGCGGTTTTTACTGAAAGATATCTTAAATTGAAACCACTGATCAAGAATGATTTTCTCTGCAGAAAATCTACCAAGTCAACTTGTAGTCCAGAACTGTATTAATTTTACTATGAAATTACCATAGATGCGTAACTTTCAAATGTCTCTATATTTAGATCAATCAATCAATCAATCAATCAATCAATCAATCAATCAATCAATCAATCATCTGCTTTTAGGGCTGTCACCCAGTTGGCACATTTCCCATCAGTTGTTCACCTAGACATTTCGTAAACGATTTCAAAGAACTTCGAAATTTTTCGAGCATATCCCATCAAAAATTCTTAGAATCCCTTGTATATCTTCCAAGAAATGAATATTTGCCCCAATTTGTCCTCTTGGATTCAACTTTATCTTCATATTAAGATAATTCCCATCTTAAAAGCTCCACTCAAGCTTGTTCATCTACTAAAGTCAATCCAAACCATCTGACAGCTAGGAACATACCGCTTAGTTGAGCAGCTCGCCCCCTTACTACAAATTATACCCAGTCTGAAGTTCGCAATATTTCCGTAACACTACACTTTTGACGGTAATTATCAAGAACAAATTGAGCTGCGCTCCTTCGGATCTGTCCCAGTTGTATCGAATAATCCTGGTGTGGGTCCCATACACTGGAACCACACTCTAACTGGGGTCTTGAAAAAGAGACTTATACACCCTTACTACAACCCCTCAATACCCTAATACCCTCATAATTATAAGAAGAGATGTGTAAACTTTATTTAGAACTTCGTTTAACTTGATTACTCCAGTGAAGATCTTTCCTTCCATTAACATCTAAATACTTACTGTGATCCAACATGAGGTACTTTCACCTCATCAACACAGTAATTAGAAGTGAGATGACTGTTTCCTTTCGTGAAACTTAGGCCTAACTTGAACTTTCAACCCGTTTACCGTCATACCACCATTGTCTGCAGCCCATTTCATAATATTATCGAGGTCCCCTTACAGTCACTCATAATCCTGTAACATAGTTACTATCCTATCCAGCATAACATCAATTGAAAAAAGTCGTATCTGTGTCTGCGATTCCAGTTCTTTATTCATACTATATATATATTTATTGTACCCGTCTTAGTTGTGGTTCGTTGCCGGCAGTTCATGGGTACCGGTAGTTCCTTTTCTCATGACGCAGACTGAAGGGATGGAAGTTACATGATATTTTATAACTTCAGGAGGAAATCTTAACGTGCCGGCAAACTAGGAAGGATTTGTCTATTAATGATAATTTACCGTGAA
Organism: Anabrus simplex; assembly: GCF_040414725.1. NCBI lineage: Eukaryota > Metazoa > Arthropoda > Insecta > Orthoptera > Tettigoniidae > Anabrus > Anabrus simplex. Next base: position 219,682,142 of record NC_090267.1, on the reverse strand, counting down.
ATAAAATAAAATATAAATGTAATTGAAACATTTATATGTCTTCAATCTCGAGGACTCTAACTTAGATTACACGTTGTCCCATTAATGCAGTAGATATTAATATTTAGGAAAATATATTCCGTCATTTTGTGCTTTCCCTAATAATTCTGGTAGATTTGGAGTTTGTATTCACCAAAAATAATCATTCAAGGAAATTACGTGTGTTATAAGTCGTATTGTTGTATACGGTATGGGCAAGGGGTATATTCTTCCCGAAGGCAGTCCGAACCTTCGCAGAGGTGTGCCTGAGCCGGAGGTTACGTACGGTAGGGAGGCCAGTTCCTTTCCGCTCCTCCTTTCCCTTCCCCTTCTCCTTTCCCTTCGAAGATCTCACGGGATCCGGTATTTCAACGCGGCTACGGCCGTTGGCTATAGAATATGCATAGATAAAATATGTGGGCCATTCAAATAGAAACGATCCGGAGGCTATAGGATGAACACCACTGCAATGATCGTAATGCAATTGCCTGGGGAAGAAGGCTCGGTCCCTGTAAGAGTGCTGAGGTCCTAAACTCGCCGCTGGAGGGACATGGGTGCACACCACGTGACGACAGAGTGAGCACGCGAACCCATTGATCGTCCACTGCACCCAGTCGTGCTGACAACAGTGAAATGGAGGCTCCAAAAGAAGAGCAATGGGGTGTAGAGCGTTTCCTGACGGTAGAGGAGTGAGGGAAAAGAGAAGATTCATCGAAGAATAGCACAAGTGCACGGGGAACACTGCATGTCCGTTGTAAACGTCAAGGCGTGGCACAAGCGATTCAGGGAAGGACGGGTGTCGTTGGCCGATGATGCCAATGTCATTGTCCAGCAGGTGGCAGCCCTCATTATGCAAGACCGGCGATTTACAATAGCAGCCATTGCTGCAGCGGTCGGAGTGAGCGTTGGAATTATTCATGCCATCATTAAGGACAGATTGAAATTTCGCTAAAAGTGCGTCCAATGGGTGCCTCACAGAATTCAACCAGCACAGGTGCAAGTCGAATGGACCTCACTGTTGAACATCTGCTGCGCTATGCCAAGGAAGGGGATGAGTTCCTCTCACGAGTTTTCGTTGTAGACGAGACATAGTGTCATAGTGTCATCACTTCGAACCAGATTCAAAACGACAAAGTCTCCATAGGAAGCTTGCAGGGACACCACGACCCAAAAAATCCAAGGTGAGCTAAAGAAGGCTCTGAGAGGCAAACGATTTACCTCGAACGATGACGTCAAGCAGTACGTTCGGAACAGGTTCAAAACGCAACTCCGGGAATTTTACGAGACCGCCATTCACCACATTGTGTCACAGTGCGACAAGTGCCTCATCAGTGCTGGGCAATACTTTTGAAATAGCGGTACATGTTTTCATTTTATAGCCTCTGGCTCGTTTCTTATTGAATGGTCCTTATGTGAAGAAAAGTTAAGCAATTAAGACTTTCCAATAACATCTTATAACAGGAAGTAAAAATCTGGTTTCAAGAAATTATTTCTCAATTTCAGTAAACTACAACCTTAACTTCTTCTAAACGGTAAAAGTGAAATATATTTGCATAATTGTAGAGGAAAATATCTTTTATTTAATTAACAACTTCTCTTTCCGTTCATAATTATTCTTTCGAAACTCCTAATTGGTCGCATTAAACAAAAGAGAACTTTAAATAAACCTAAATTGACTTAATTAACAACACAAAATTGATGACGACGGCAATTCTTGATATGCAAGAAAAATAAATCAATAATTTTACTACGAAGACGATACTGCGTGCATCCTTAATTTCATTCTAGTTCAGCATCAATATTTACTCATTTACAATTAATATTTCAACCACAGAACGCCAGTTCATGGATTCTTCAATGAAACATAGGATAAATAGTCTCTACTCAACAATATATACTGTATAAAGCCAACAGATATTGCACACATATGTATATTACTTCAGCATTTCACTGTGCTGATGATCACAATGCTAATCCCATGCATAACTGACGTGATAACCGAAACTAATTAGATATACGTCAAAAAATCGGGCACATTAGTCATACTGTATTATTCCAGTAGTAATTTATTGGGGATTTTTTACTCTCATTCGGAATATTACAAATGAATACCATGCTAAATGGCTTTCACTGACTCATATTTACCCCATCAACCATATTTATTAATCAAGAATACTTGAGGACCGACATTTTCCCGACGTTCGTAAATTAAATCTCATATAACATTTTAAAACCCTTCCCATCGTAATATGTCTCCATTTCCTATTGACGCTTCACTAACCTCAAATATTTATTCCATATCATTCAACATTTAATCATATAAAACGATTTTGAATCTCTACAATTTGTCGTACATTATTAACGTCTTAAATCATATTTAATTAGTACGACGATTTGTATCTATGTCACCGAAGCAATCCTAGTTATGATAAACGTTCTGAAGGCAATAAATTATGTACCGATTCCCACATTAATCTCAGTTTTAACATGGAACAACAATCTAACTACCGGGCGAGTTGGCAGTGCGGTTAGGAGCGCGCAGCTGTGAGCTCGCATCCAGGAGATAGTGGGTTCGAACCCCACTGTCGGCAGCCTTGAAGATGGTTTTCCGTGGTTTCCCATGTTCAAACCAGGCAAATGCTGGGGCTGTACCTTAATTAAGGCCACGGCGGCTTCCTTCACATTCCTTGGCCTTTCCTGTTCCATCGTCGCCATAAGACCAATCTGCGTCGGTGCGACGTAAAGCAACTAGCAAAAAAAAAAATATCTAACTAAATAGTATTTTATGAAACCACTTTAGTTACCCATTAAAAACATTTCCTACCTTTTAAACATGTAGGCACACGATTTATTAATTTATGATTTGTGAGTTTCCTGAGTCGCTGACTAACTTTTGAAATATATAAAACTGTATTTAAATTGATAAATCTGACTATCTGCATTTAAAATGGAAATTATGAAAATTAACATTCATTAAATGAAATACACACTCGTCGAACCTTGTACTCACACTTACTTGTTACCTGCTTACTTACACATACGTTATTTGAAGGGCGCCAGCTGTCACTCAGTACAGCAATAATAGAATGAGACTCTTGACTATCTCTAGGGTGTGGGGTAATAAGCTTACTTTTGACAACATACCATATAAGTTCTGGGAAAAGGAGATTGGCGTTCGGTTTCCCCATTAATTTTGAGGTTAAGATATTTTACTTTCATTGAAATAAAACTATGAATTCGTTTGATAGAACAATATATATATTCTTTAAATAATATATCAAAAAATAGTGAGTCTTGTTGCGATAAAACAGGTGAGAATATGAAATTATGACATTGCAACTGAAAGAAACTAGGCATGAATTTGAATTCTTCTTGACCGGACATTTAACAATTTATACGAAATATTTCCCTCACTGATTCACTTGACTGTACCTTCAACACTTTTAGTGTAATTACTACGTAATCCATTGCTCTGGTGTTTACTATAGATGTGTCACGCCTAACTTGGTGATACGTCCTTGTGACTGCTTCTTCTCCATATCATCTGACTTCTTTGTAAGTCAATATGGTATGACCTCTTGGCAGGTCCAGGGTTGCCCTCTCTGACTTCATGGTAAGCCCTTGCGTCCGTGTCTTCAACTGAGTGAGCGACCAACCAACTTTTGGCCTCACTCTCTCAATGACCAATAATTAATGGCTCACTGAGTCTTCTCCATCTCTCGTTCACACTTGTTGACTGACCAACTAAGGCTTCTTGATCTAGTAGACTTCTTCACTGTACTGCATCCGTATAAGTAATGACTGACGCTACAATATGCACCCACCATATATAGACGTTGGTTGACACCGCTACGTAATCTCCAGAAATAACAATGACATACTCTCACAACGCGGCAAATATTACATACAGTGGTGAAATAGCCCGGGGGCGGCTGACTCTCTGAGCGCATATTCTAAATAAATACGATGACATAGCCATGGCGCGGCGATGACTTGGCAGAATAGCCACTAATCTTGCACAATGTCCCAACGTCACACCCAATCTCTGATATATACAACAATTCTCACTGTACAGGTATTGAGTGTTATTCTACACATACGTATATATGCATGCATCTAAGTACAATCTTGCAAGCAACAGGTAATTGCAAAATCGAATTAAATAAGACTGATAATTACAATAATAGTAACAATATCACAGATAACATAATAATAATACTGACATAGTAATAATAATAATAATAATAATAATAAAATACAGATAAAATCATAAAATAATAATAAAAATACAGATATCATCTTGTAACGGGATATGAACCGTTACAATTCGCCTCCCTCACAAATAAATCGAAGAACAAAGAATCGATTGATTTATGAACAAAATTATATATATATATATATATATATATATATATAACACTGACACATATAAACACTTTAAATGAGTATACAACAATAATTTTCTTTTTCAGCATCCATACATTTTATAATACATCACATATATGAGAATTTTTCTCGCACATTGTCATCGCAAATAACTGTCCAGTGTCCCATTCTCATACAATTCACAAGAGCATAGCCCTTAATTTAACACACACAAATAATTTTCAATCAATATACAACATTCTTCTCCTTTTTTTTAACATATCAAAATATTTTTTGAAAATTCACTTATATGAGAACTTTTCTCGCATATTGTTATCGCAGTTAACTGTCCAATGTCCTCTTCTCAGTTTTTTTCTCACACAGTACATGACAATGTAGCACTTATTCTTCCAATACACCAATACGACACTTGGTTCACACGCATATCGCAGATGTTAATTTTATTTTGCCAGTTTCTTACAAAATTTAACCATTATTATCTCAACAAATCTCACGTGAAGTACTTCCTTACATGTATAATACTATAAATACCGACAATATCCCCTTCCTGAATTTATAAGAATATGCACATTTCCCGATACGGTTCACAATAGTGAAATACCCCTGATACAAAAGAATAACTTCAACATATTTCCCGCCTCTGCAGATGATGAAATGGAACTCTGAGTAGCACTCTGTCGCTCAAACTGAATCAATTTTGCCCTACATATCTCAATAGATCACATCCTCCTTGGCAACAACAATTAAAGAATCAATACTATGGCTACAAGATGGTTTAATTATTCCGTAATCCAGCATAATGTTTATTTGTTCTTAGACTTCACTAGCATTTTTAAGTTGAATGGGGTACTTACCTCCCACAAACGATCAATGGTCATTTACTACAAATTTATGTTCATATACGTGTTCTTCCTCACTTAACCACTAAATACATCCCGATGCTTACCTAACATCGAACACAATTACTCCTCCTGTAATTCACTCAAATTACCTCACGTCACTGCCTCATACCGACGATCCCTCGGATACTGGTCGTACAGGCACGTAACACACCCAACAAAACATTTTCTCTCACTAGGAACACCTTCATCTTACCTCTCATATACACTGACTGACAGAGCAAATGCAACACCAAGAAGGAGTGGTCAGAACTTTATGCCAATTGCAGGGTAGACTGACGTCACTGAGGTATGCTCATGATGTGAAATGCGCCGCTGTGCTGAGCACGTAGCGAACGATAAATGGGACACGGCGTTGGCGAATGGCCCACTTCGTACCGTGATTTCTCAGCCGACAGTCATTGTAGAACGTGTTGTCGTGTGCCACATGACACGTGTATAGCTAAGAATGCCAGGCCGCCGTCAACGGAGGCATTTCCAGCAGACAGACGACTTTACGAGGGGTATGGTGATCGGGCTGAGAAGGGCAGGTTGGTCGCTTCGTCAAATCGCAGCCGATACCCTTAGGGATGTGTCCACGGTGCAGCGCCTGTGGCGAAGATGCTTGGCGCAGGGACATGTGGCACGTGCGAGGGGTCCAGGCGCAGCCCGAGTGACGTCAGCACGCGAGCATCGGCGCATCCGCCGCCAAGCGGTGGCAGCCCCGCACGCCACGTCAACCGCCATTCTTCAGCATGTGCAAGACACCCTGGCTGTTCCAATATCGACCAGAACAATTTCCCGTCGATTGGTTGAAGGAGGCCTGCACTCCCGGCGTCCGCTCAGAAGACTACCATTGACTCCACAGCATAGACGTGCACGCCTGGCATGGTGCCAGGCTAGAGCGACTTGGATGAGGGAATGGCGGAACGTCGTGTTCTCCGATGAGTCACGCTTCTGTTCTGTCAGTGAGAGTCACCGCAGACGAGTGTGGCGTCGGCGTGGAGAAAGGTCAAATCCGGCAGTAACTGTGGAGCGCCCTACCGCTAGACAACGCGGCATCATGGTTTGGGGCGCTATTGCGTATGATTCCACGTCACCTCTAGTGCGTATTCAAGGCACGTTAAATGCCCACCGCTACGTGCAGCATGTGCTGCGGCCGGTGGCACTCCCGTACCTTCAGGGGCTGCCCAATGCTCTGTTTCAGCAGAATAATGCCCGCCCACACACTGCTCGCATCTCCCAACAGGCTCTACGAGGTGTACAGATGCTTCCGTGGCCAGCGTACTCTCCGGATCTCTCACCAATCGAACACGTGTGGGATCTCATTGGACGCCGTTTGCAAACTCTGCCCCAGCCTCGTACGGACGACCAACTGTGGCAAATGGTTGACAGAGAATGGAGAACCATCCCTCAGGACACCATCCGCACTCTTATTGACTCTGTACCTCGACGTTTTTCTGCGTGCATCGCCGCTCGCGGTGGTCCTACATCCTACTGAGTCGATGCCGTGCGCATTGTGTAACCTGCATATCGGTTTGAAATAAACATCAATTATTCGTTCGTGCCGTCTCTGTTTTTTCCCCAACTTTCATCCCTTTCGAACCACTCCTTCTTGGTGTTGCATTTGCTCTGTCAGTCAGTGTATTTCAAAGAACACACGTTACCAAACACTTACCTCAGACCATCATAATTAACACGTACTTCTTTGCTAGTTTCCTCCCAGAACAAACACACACTACCTAAATTAAAGTCTACTCTACTTCCATGATTTGCAACCAAGTCAGCTCCTAAAACAACTGAATACACAAGTTCTGGTACAACAAGGCATGTCTGAAACTTACAATTTTCTTTACTTATGATCGGTACCGCTATCATTTTATTTACTCACTTTAACTCACCCAACGGCTGTTATAAGATCTGATAGTACCTTCACTTTCCTTCTTCATATCACAATTTCCATCATCGGAGTTACTACCTCACTACTTACGTCATATTCTCAGTATTACAAGTACTTATATCACTTAACAGAACACTTCTTACGTCTAACTTACTGCTACCATTAATTACTGCATGATCTACGACTACGGCACTACTGAAATATCTCACTTAACATTACTTAGGTCATAATCACACTATTCTTAAATTTACTTACACTACATAACTACTTATACTAAATACCTGTTCATCTACTACCTTCAGCCTGTCCACTTAACTTACCCGATTCCCTGTGAATCTGAAATACTCTGGCTCGATAACGACACCTTGATAACCTTCATATTATGACTATTATAATCCCTCTGATAACTCAAATCCGTACGCCTCCCATCTTCCGATTCTCTCTGATTACTCCTCTGATCCTCTCTCTCATAACTTAAATACATACGCCTCCCATCTTCCGATTCTCTCTGATTACTCCTCTGACCTTCTCTCTCATAACTCAAATACATACGCCTCCCATCTTCCGATTCTCTCTGATTACTCTTCTGACCTTCTCTCTCATAACTCAAATACATACGCCTCCCATCTTCCAATTCTCTCTGATTACTCTTCCGACCACTATCACCATCAACCCAACTATTAATCCTATGCGGATCATGATCACCCCCTCTCCTCTGATACACGGCTAACATTTCCCCCCTTCTCTCTACAATGTTACTTTCCCTAGACATCATGCGCTCTCTCTCTCGCGCGCGCCCTTGCACACATTCTTCCCAAAGCCTGTCAATGAACTCTTTAATCTCTCCTAAATTAGACATATTATCCCAGTACACTCGAAACCATATTTTACTTCCACCGATAAAAACATTAGACAAAATCTCCAACACATATTCCCATTCATTAATATTATTCCTCGACTTACTTGCAAATCTTTTCTCAACTAGTTTTACAAACTCTATAGGATTAAACTGTTTTCCAGAAAACTTGGTTAAATCACGATCCCTACTGAACAAACCACTCGCTACTATCACGTCTAAACCTGTCTTACCTCTAACTTTCTGCCGTATCACTCCCTGGCAGTTCACAACGTCTTCTTTTCTTCTTCTTCCGCTGCTCTCTCAGCATTCTCTTCCACTATTCTCACGTCTTCCTGCAATTCTTCATCTCTCTCTCTCACCTGTTGTGATAGCATTTCCTGTTCATTCCGTAGTTCAGTGACCTCCACAAGTTTGCTTTCAATTTGCTCATTTCTACTAATCTGTTCCCCCATCTCTTCCCCAACTACATTGTAACTCTTGTCCAATCTTTTCTCGACTACGTCATGAATTTCTACCTCATTACTAGAACTTTTATCACTTAATTCTACGATATTCTCTGTAAATGCTCCTTTGACATGCTCAATCTGAATATGAATATTGCTCCGATTCAACATCATTTTATCTCCCATTTCAACACACTCTTCATTTGACTTACTTTCTAACTTATATTCTGACTTAGATGTTTGATTGTTTATCTCTAATATCTTAGAATCTATTTTGTTAATGGTCACATTAAAATTTTCTTTATAACTGCCAATTAATTCTTCCATCTGTCTATTCCTATTTTCGATACTACTCTTAATCATTTCTTCCATCTCTTTATTATTATTATTATTATTTTCACTACTATTATCAATCTTTTCTTCCATTTTGCTACAGCTACCAATCACTTCTCCCATCTGTTTCTTATTTTCATTACTAGTATCAATCTCTTTCATATTACTAAAGCTGTCAATAATTTCTTCCATTTGTTTTTAGTAACCATTTTTTTCTGATTTCGGTCATTTTGGCCATCAGCAAATTTAAAATATCTTGGTTCATTCCCCCCGCGATTTCCTTTTGAGTTTCAGTGTGCTTCTCAATTTCTGCACTTTCCTGAATTTCCTCAGAATTTTCCATCGTATTCACCTGCTCCCTACTCTGAATTTCACCTTGGATGTCCGCAGAAGCAATGACCTCGTCGTCACATGCCTTGTTATTGTCTTCCTTGTCCATCTTTGGTTCACTAGTGATAGTATGCGATCTCAAATTAATTTCCCTCTTCAAATCCCTTGACATATCCCCAAAATACAAATATATATCACAAAATTACACTCTTGACATTTACCGGTAATAATTCCGTTAGCTTAAATGTGCATATTCTTCCCAAATGAACCTATGATATGCTGTCATTCAGACCAAATTCTGAATTTATTCGAGCCCCACGTTGGGCGCCACATTGTGAGTTTCCTGAGTCGCTGACTAACTTTTGAAACATATAAAACTGTATTTAAATTGATAAATCTGACTATCTGCATTTAAAATGGAAATTATGAAAATTAACATTCATTAAATAAAATACACACTCGTCGAACCTTGTACTCACACTTACTTGTTACCTGCTTACTTACACATACGTTATTTGAAGGGCGCCAGCTGTCACTCAGTACAGCAATAATAGAATGAGACTCTTGACTATCTCTAGGGTGTGGGGTAATAAGCTTACTTTTGACAACATACCATATAAGTTCTGGGAAAAGGAGATTGGCGTTCGGTTTCCCCATTAATTTTGAGGTTAAGATATTTTACTTTCATTGAAATAAAACTATGAATTCGTTTGATAGAACAATATATATATTCTTTAAATAATATATCAAAAAATAGTGAGTCTTGTTGCGATAAAACAGGTGAGAATATGAAATTATGACATTGCAACTGAAAGAAACTAGGCATGAATTTGAATTCTTCTTGACCGGACATTTAACAATTTATACGAAATATTTCCCTCACTGATTCACTTGACTGTACATTCAACACTTTTAGTGTAATTACTACGTAATCCATTGCTCTGGTGTTTACTATAGATGTGTCACGCCTAACTTGGTGATACGTCCTTGTGACTGCTTCTTCTCCATATCATCTGACTTCTTTGTAAGTCAATATGGTATGACCTCTTGGCAGGTCCAGGGTTGCCCTCTCTGACTTCATGGTAAGCCCTTGCGTCCGTGTCTTCAACTGAGTGAGCGACCAACCAACTTTTGGCCTCACTCTCTCAATGACCAATAATTAATGGCTCACTGAGTCTTCTCCATCTCTCGTTCACACTTGTTGACTGACCAACTAAGGCTTCTTGATCTAGTAGACTTCTTCACTGTACTGCATCCGTATAAGTAATGACTGACGCTACAATATGCACCCACCTTATATAGACGTTGGTTGACACCGCTACGTAATCTCCAGAAATAACAATGACATACTCTCACAACGCGGCAAATACTACATACAGTGGTGAAATAGCCCGGAGACGGCTGACTCTCTGAGCGCATATTCTAAATAAATACGATGACACAGCCATGGCGCGGCGATGACTTGGCAGAATAGCCACTAATCTTGCACAATGTCCCAACGTCACACCCAATCTCTGATATATACAACAATTCTCACTGTACAGGTATGTATGTGTATGTTTAGTCCTCAGCCCGAAGGCTGGTTGGATACTCAACAGTTCCGCCATAAGATGACATAGATGGCCTAGGCATCACTGAAGAGGCGTACTAGGGAAATGAGGAGTGAGGTAGTTTCCCGTTGCTTTCCTCACCGAGTCAGAAGTTGCTAGTACATATCAGTCTGCCAAGCCCACTGAAATGCAAGCACCAACTGACCCTATGAGCAATATTTTCACACCATTCATAGCAGGGACTGGCTGCAGAAGGAATGGCATTACTAGCATCACTCATACCTCAGTCACTTTCATATTGTCAAAGCCAAGGATAAAGCTGAGACAGATCAATGAAAGTAACAAAATTGCTCTAGCCCATACCAGAAGACATAGTGCACTTGCAAACACTAGGTCCTGCCAGCAAAGGCACACTCAGGTATTGAGTGTTATTCTACACATACGTATATATGCATACATCTAAGTACAATCTTGCAAGCAACAGGCAATTGCAAAATCGAATTAAATAAGACTGATAATTACAATAATAGTAAAAATATCACAGATAACATAATAATAATACTGACATAGTAATAATAATAATAATAATAATAATAATAATAATAATAATAATAATAATAATAATAATAATAATAATAAAATACAGATAAAATCATAAAATAATAATAAAAATACAGATATCATCTTGTAACGGGATATGAACCGTTACAGATTGACTAGCTGCTACCCACGGCTTCGCTCGCGAGGATTTCGTAAGTTCATAAAAATTATTTTTTCTTCGCTACTGCACTAAGATATTATCTGAATATCCCTAAAGTATAAAAGCTCGCCGAAAAATTGCATTTCGTTTACGCCAGGACCTCTTTGTAAACCACGTTTGTGGTATTGCCTTTTGGGGCTAAGATGGCCATGCTACTGGTATAGCTAAATCTGGAACATGCGACATGGAACTCTACATGTGAAAAACAGTCAAAAAAGGGGGTTTCTTTATTTCTTAAGGAGATTACAAATACCAGTTTTCACGCCTGTAACATTTTAAGTTTATGAGATATACTGTAGATATACTAATTTAAAAACTGCCCCACTCCTTGGCTGAGAGTTCATCGTTGAGGCCTTCGGTTCGCAGAGTTCCGGTTTCGACTCCGGGCTGGGTCGGGTATTTCAAATCGCTTATGACTAATTCTTCTGGCTCGAGGGCAGGTTGTTTGTGTTTGTCCTAACACTCTCCTCTTCATATTCACTCAAAATACCACATTACCAACCACAACAGGAATACGCAATAGTAATTACATCCCTACACATAGGGTTGGCATCAGGAAGAGCATCCAGTCGTAAAACAGCGTCAAATCCACAGGTATGACACAGTTCACAGCCACGACCCTACAGGTGTGGGAAAGCTGGTAGAAGAGAAGAAGGTACTCATTTTAAAATATCACCCGCTTTTTAAAAGTTTTCACCCCCTTAAGTGGATTTTCCAGAAAAAAGTGCGTTCATTTATTTTTGAAAGAGATTCCAAATACGGCCTACAATTTTAACCTCTGTAACATCTTACGTTTCTGAGATCTATGTATCCTCATATAAATAATCCAACTCCTTCCTCACTTCTTTTCAACCCTCACCCCTTAAGTGGATTTTCTGAAAACAAAAATTTGTGTTCTTTTATTTTAAAGGAGATTCCAAATACCAAATTTTATGTTTGTAATATGTTAGGTTTTTGTGATATATTGCAGATAATCTCGCTGCTGTATTATTTATTTATTTATTTATTTATTTATTTATTTATTTATTTATTTATTTATTTATTTATTTATTTATTTATTTATTTATTTATTTATGGCTAGTACACAACTCTACATATAACGTTAAAAAATATATCGAACAATATAACACTTCATCAATCGACCAATCTCACAAACAGGTCACAAACTCAAAACTAAACTGTCCAACCATTGTACAACCCCGTCAGAAGCACACACAAACTCCTTCAGCTGACCGGAATATGACCTTCTTGGACATTCAATGGCAATATGATGGATGGTCTGTATCTTCTCACCAGAGGAGGAGCGCATACCCTACTTATGCAACAGTGAACCACATCGACCATGATTGGTACGGACTCTGTTGAGAAGAAGAGGAGTGGATCTGACCAATGGTACACAAACAAATGACAGCTCACAGAAGATCTTTTCAGAGCCAATCAACCAAACCCTTGGCTGTTGTATTAAGAGTCCTTCAAATTAACATAGAAGTCATGAGTAAATCTAAGGCCGACTATTTGTCCAAACTGTAATTAGAAAATAACACTGATTTGATCTGTGTTCAAGAAACTTGCTGCTGTAAGCATATTAGAGCTGATGTTGTCATGGTTACGGCAGTTCATTTCTTTATCCGATTCCTAGAGCAGGAGAAGTGTGGTGCCAATATCACAATAACAATAGGAAGGAAAGAGGACCGCCACACTGTAGTTGTCTTCTTAATTGGTCTCAGCTTGGTCGGAATTCCGATAGCTAGCCGCTCCGATTCCCAGGACGCCAGGATGGCCCGACGTACCTGAGCACTAATACGTATCTTTAGCAGGTACATTCATACGCCTTGGAAGTAAAAGTCCCACTTCCTTTGCAGCTTCATCCACAAGTTCATTTCCCGCAATCACAACGTGGCTTGGAAGCCAAACGAAAGTGATTCTGGTTCCAACACCGCATGACCTGACCATAAGGTCATGAATCTGCTGCACCAGTGGATGTTGCGGTACGTCAGCGCATCCGAGATTTAGTGCGACAGCGGTTTGATTCTAACAGAGGGAATTTTGAACATTTCGTATAAGAAATAATTTAATGTACCAAGCGAGTTGGCCACGAAGTTAGGGTCGCATAGCTGGGAGCTTGCATTCAGGAGATAGTGGGTTCGAACCCCACCGTATCGGGCGAATTGGCTGTGCTGTTAGAGGTGTGCGGCTGTGATGTTGTATCCGGGAGATAGTGGGTTCGAAACCCACTGTAGGCAGATCAGAATATGGTTTTCCGTGGTTTCCCATTTTCACACCAGGCAAATGATGGGGCTGTACCTTAATTATAGCCATGGCTTCTATCTTCCGAATTCTATCCTTTTCCCATCCTTCCGTAGCCAAAATCCTTCGATGTGTTAATGCGACGCTAAACTAGTAGAACAAAAAAGAATTTTCACATGGTATGCTGGTCCGCTGTGTCCCTGTGTGTTTGTAATTATTAAAGTACTGTGTAGATTTGTATAAAATGAGTTCTATTCATGGAAATAACACGTTCCCAAATAACATATTTTCTTTTAGACAACGTATTGGCTTTTGGGCGTATGCCATGTCAAAAACAAGCTAAAAGTCTTTATGTTCCGCAGAGAACTTGCTCCGCATCTTAAGAAGAAAATCTCGACTGTTCACGGCGAAGACGTCTTCAATAATTGTGTTGTATTGTAGAGGTGTTGGAGAAGTCTTCCTCGTGGAGATTTTCTTCTGGAGATGCGGAGCAAGTTCCCAACGAAACGTAAAGAGTTTCCCCTTGCTTTTGTGACACGGCTTAAGCCCAAAAGCCCAAAGCATGTCTACAAGTATGGGCCGTGAAAGCATCAATGTTAACAACATATTTTCTTCTTCAGCGTGTGAAGAATGTGTTCTAAGTATTTGGCCTAACTATTTGTTACACTATGTATAGACCTGGGAAATATTCCCGTATTTTCCACTTCCAGATCATTGAAGGTATGTTGTTCATTCTTCCAAGAAATTTCCTTACCGGTAGTCGGTGGCATTGTTTTGCTTGGTGCTTATCCATTCCACATTGTCACAGCTCTACCGGCATCGTCATCAGTATTGTAGTCCCGTAATGATTCTGCGGTTTAAATTCCATGTTAAAGCTGAAGTTCCATAGATTTGGCCTCAATATCAACAGTCATGGAAAACCGTAAGTACTCTTAGCCTTCATTTTCGCGATATGAAATATCGTTTAAAATATCTCAAAGCGTATTCAAGTATTTTTTGTTTTTTTTTTACAACATTAAGGTTATTTCAAAGTTACCAAGTCATGGACAATTTCGGACCCTACACATCTTTATCTGACAGACATGATACATGATAGCTGACTGGAATCCCCACTGGAAAGCCGCCGTAGTTCGAATCATGGCCTATGCACGCGAGAATTTTTAAATGAACGTCCATCTAGCTGTGACTTAATTTCCATATGAAGCTGAAGTGCCGTAGCTTTAATCACAATATCAACAGTCATGCAAAAACGTAAACTTGTTTTCTCTGTTATTTTTGCCAAAAAACATTGTAAACATATATTCTGTTGTAACATACTCTAATGCTCCTACGTTTTGTGACAGTTAGTTCTATTTATGGGAGTGCAACAGTGACAATTTCAAGAGAGCTAATTATGAACATAAAATGCAAGTTAACTTGTACCAAATAATCAACCTATTAAATAATTACCCATTGTTCTTGTCGTTCACAACTGACACGTTAATTATAATAGCCTGCTGCAGAGAGTTCCCACAACAGTTTAACAACAATGTCAAGCCGCCAGCTGCGTAATTGTCCTTCAGCGCTCGCACAAAGTATTTTATAAATCACGGCCAACTCAGCTGAAACGAGTGGTTTTGGCACCATACTTATTGGTATGTGGGTTATTTTTAATTTGCGCACCGCATCAGTACATACAGCTTACTCTTAGGCTAATTTAACTTCTTATTTCATTTCAGTTCTATAAGTGAGAATAGTTTCCCAGTCAAAGAGACTTCCATTCACTACATACGAAAGAACCGTGTCATTATTGAAACAATAATATAGATATTATCTCCCCTTCTTCCCAGTATTTTCCCAATTACTTCAGGACGGTACTATATATGGACGAAGTCCGAATGCATTTCATGACGCCAACACTCTATGTTGAGAGATGCACTCACAGTTGCATGTTTCTGTGATGGATGGCAGTGTGGTGCGTTGTGCGTGAAATGAACAGCAGTATATTAAGACGAACACAAACACCTAGTCCTCAAAAAGGGAGAATTAACCGGATGTGTGTAAAATCCCCAGTTCAGTCGGGAATCGAATTCCGGGTCCTAGAAAACAAACACCACATGCAGACAAGTCAGCCAAGGCGCTTGACTCAACATTGAGATTATCTCTTTTGATTAATTAGATGAGTAGTAACTTACCAGACACTTTGAACGATGAAGGTAGGAGCTAATTCGAGCATTTCCCTATTACAAGTAGAAATATGTGAGGGCCGATGACTTAGATGTTAAGTCCCTTCAAACAATAATCTTCAAAATGACAATATTTTCAACATTGCCTAAATGATGCTTAATATTTTGCCTGTTATGTTCTGGTTGTTGAACTCCTAAGTGTTTGAAGGTTAAGTGCTGAAATTAATCTTTCAAAATAGACTCCAGTATTCGGTCAGTTTTGCGAAAATGTCAGTGTGGTGGTATCCTGTTAAAATGATAAGCTCAGTCTACTGTAAATCGAGGGTTAAGACATTGGAAATATTTTAGCTGTGAATTTGTATGTGAAGGTGTTAAGCTAATAGAAAGTCATTGTACCGCTCATTCTCTTGTAAGTCGCAATGTGGTGGTGTGTTCACAACGTTAAATTAATAGTAAGTCATTGTACGACACAACTTACTGTATGTTAAGGCGTTAAAAATATTTAAGTTTTGTGTTAATTACTGTATGTGCCTTTTAAGTATTCTTGTAATTGATTGTTCTTTTTTATTTATGTTTTAATTTTACTTCGTGTTATTATACTACCGTGAGTAAGCATTACCACCGGAAAATCTCCCAATTGCAATGCATTTGTTAATAATAATAAAAATAATAATAATAACAATAATAATAATCGTGAACGAATGATGTTTACATTTAACAGTAATTTCCACTCATTGCTGGGTTCCGTGGTTCAAATCCCGGTCACTCCATGTGAGATTTGTGCTGGACGAAGCGGAGGCGAGACAGGTTTTTCTCCGGGTACTCCGTTTTCCCTGTCATATTTCATTTCAGCAACATTCTCCAATATCATTTCATTTCATCTGTCATTCATTAATCATTGCCCCAGAGGAGTGCGACAGGCTTCGGCAGCCGGCACAATTCCTATCCTGGCCGCTAGATGGGGGTTTCATTCATTCCATTCCTGACACGGTCGAATGACTGGAAACAAGCTCTGGATTTTCATTATTATTATTATTATTATTATTATTATTATTATTATTATTATTATTATTATTATTATTATTATTATTATTATTATTATTATTATTATTATTATTATTATTATTATTATTATTATTGTACCGGGCGGTACACCTCCACGCCGCTTATTTAAAATTTGCGCCAGTTGAAACTCCTCTGCTGGAGGAAGTCTGAACTTTATCTACGGTATTAATTTTCTACTTTCTCAGAAGATGTCACTACCTGGAAATTTTGGAGTTTTTGAACTGTGTCATTTTCGACGTATTTTGGTTTTGATTGTAGTAAGAAGTGTGAACTTTCTCTTCTAGAGGACACTACTGAAGATCAACAATAGTGCACCCTAGTGCGGAGTGAAAGAACTGTTTTTTTGGAGAAAATTTAATTTCAAAAGTTTGTTCTTTGCTAAATTTCCTTCAGTTATTGTTTAAGTTGGCAATATTAACCCTTTCTTTCCCCTTGTTTTGAATTTAGCCAATCCTGAATTTCTCGAATTAATTTTCCACCAATAATATGTTTCTTCTTCGTATTGTGTAGGGGGTTTCTTGATGAACCAATAAAATCCTTGTGGGCGGGTGTTTTTCTTCCTGAAACGCCTCGAACTTTCTGCGAGAGTATATAAACTGCTGATTTTAGGGTCTCTGCGCCACTTCAGTACCATCTTTCAGTGTGTAAAGTACATAGCAGGGGGCGGGAAGCGCCTCTTTCTTCGGGGAGCAGTTCTACACCAAGGTAATGGCCTTTTAATAACTTCTTTTCTTGCTAGCTCAGCAGTTTAACTCTCGGGGCGGGTCCGAAGCGTTTCTACCATGTAACCTTTTCCTAAAATGTAACTACTCTTAGCATCTATTATCTTTTAAATCTACATATTGGGATAGAGAGTGCTTATACCCTCTCGAGCTCCCACTCATTTTGTTTTGAGGTGAACTTATTTCTCACAACCGATTCTTCATTAATGTAAAGTAAATTGTTATTTTCTAAAGTCACCTCTGTAGTATGGGATTAGCCCTTGCATTAGTGGCCTAGAGCCAGATTAGGTTTTAAAACAAACGCATTAGGAGTGCAGATCGCCTCCTCTCAAATTGTTATTTTAGAGGTCATGTAATTAACCTTCTTCTCATTTAATAGATCTCAGTAGGTTGGGTATTTTACCCCTGTGTATATGTCCTTAGAGGACAGCTTGAAGGTGGAATTAGGTGTGGCCTTTGACAGACCTGAATTTTGAGAGCAAGTTGCTTTTTTGAAAATTTTGTTTTCTGCGCGCCTCAAGGAGGCCTTACTGTGTAATTTGGAGCTAGTGCTCCTAGGCATGAATGGGGTTTTCTTCCCCTTTGTTGAAACTTGTGTTTGGGGTAAAATTGGGCTAATTGCTCAAGAATTATGAGGTTGGGGCTCGAACCCCAAATCCTGTAAATATTGTAACTACATTTTGTTGACTTGCTACTCTGTACCTGCCATGCTTGTTATTTCTTTATTTTGAAAAGAAAATATAACCTTGTTAAATTTTAAATTAATTTTACTTTCGTTGGTTGAGATCTGTTCACCACCCCGCACCTTCTTTCACCTCTAACTACCACAAAAATACGGTAACAATTAATATTATTATTATTATTATTATTATTATTATTATTATTATTATTATTATTATTATTATTATTTACACAATTCAATTATGCATACTAAATTACATAACAAACTATAACACAGATACAAATCAAAGCACTTCACACCAATCTCGACCAGAACCTAGCACCATTAAGTGTATTCCGTGTTGAATGAAAAAGATATCGTCCCTGCTCTGGCAAACTAACGAATCTGCAAATTGTCAAAAGGTTAGGAGAGCTGAAAGAAGTTGTGATTACTCATGTCAAATCAATTTTTAAATTTAATTATTGGTTTCATGTGTTAGGCATAGAGAATGAGCTGCAGATGTGAGACTTTGTGAGAGGGTAGACAATATATAAATAACAAAATCTAGACCAGAACTTCAGAACTACAGATTCCTTAGTTTGTCAGTTTCGCTAGTTTGCCAGAGTGGGGACGATATCATCTTCAGTGCAGGAAGATGGATGCAATGAACACTGGAGCATAATGTTGCATAGTTTTTACTTGTCATAGTCACATGTAATTTTGCTGGTTTGACTTTGGATCTGCACTCAGTCTGTTCAAGGACTTCCAGACAGACCAGTCTTCATGACATCCAGGTGGCAAACGTTCTGCGACTGTCATCTGTCCCGAGATGACGGGGACCTTGACTTTTCAAAGCTTTACTCTTGCAGTGCCAGCTGATCCTCAGGCGTTCGTAAGTAACTTCTTCTTGACTTTAGTCTCTGGGCTGGAGGTGTTTGGCCACGCAGGGAATTTTTTTGTTGCTCCACTGTAGTCCTCTCCTTGTCTTCAGCTACTTTCCTTCGAACACAAGGTGGAGCAATCCCTACAAGACAATACAGTTTGTCATCTGAAGAAAACTTTAAGCAGCCAGTCACAAACCTACGTGCCCGGCTCCATGGTTAAATGGTTAGCATGCTGGCCTTTGGACACGGGGGTCCCTGGTTCGATTCCCGTTAGGGTCGGGAATTTTAACCAACATTGGTTAATTTCGCTGACACGGGGACGGGCTGTATGTGTCGTCTTCATCATTACTTCATCCTCATCACGACGCGAAGGTTGCCTACGGGAGTCAAATCAAAAGACCTGCACCTGGCGAGCCGAACATGTCCTCGGACACTCCCGGCACTAAAAGACATACGCCATTTCATTTACTAGCCTGCATGTCTCGTCGAGGGCCAGATCCACCTATCTGGCATAGGATGATGAGTACCAAACGGGATATGCATATTATCCAACAGAATAACGAAGTGCCATTGCAGATGAACGGGGGATTTGCGGTTGACAACCCCACTGTGAACCAGCCAATTTACGAAGTAGGTTATCCCTTGCTGACACTTTGAGATTGCAGTTCATGCTGTGCTTCTTGAATGTGAGAGTTCAGTCAAGATTTACGCCCAGGTAATTTGGAGTATCACAGTTCTGTAATTTGATAAGACCTCATTATTTTGAACTCACGATGAGCTTCCCTGTGCTTCAGGTGGAAAACAGACACCTGAGATTTTGTAGGAAAAATGAAATACCGTATGGCTTTTAATGCCGGGAGTGTCCGAGGAAAAGTTCGGCTCGCCAGAAGCAGGTCTTTTGATTTGACTCCCGTAGGCGACCTGTGCGTCGTGATGAGGATGAAATGATCATTAAGACGACACATACACCAGCCCCCGTGCTAGCGAAATTAACTAATTATGGTTAAAATTCCCGACCCTGCCGGAAATCGAACCCGGGACTCCTGTGACCAGAGGCCTGCACGTTAACCATTTAGCCGTGGAGCCGGACGATGTTTTGTAGGATTAGATTTTAATTGCTTTTCACTGTAATAGCTTGACAGACATTCAATGGCATTAGAGAGATTACCCATATACTACCTTAGTCCATTACACACGAAACTATACAACTATATTTGGACAATATTAGCCTTTAAATGTCTGAAACTTTCATAGTATAATGATGCAATAGGTCAATAAATAAAGAGATATTTCTACAAGTAACTGTACACGAATTATTCACTGTGATTAAAAGTGTACATTTTGAGAAAACCTAATTAATGTTTTTATTGTCAGTAGTCTGTTCCGGAGTATCTCTAAGAATTTTCTTGGTCGTTGGGAATTTTTGTAAAGTTGTAGGTTTTCTATCATCATGTCTGGCCCTCGCGAAGTCCTCGCTCCTGGGCACTTGCGCAAGGAGGAATTTATCATGAGTTACTCATTAGAAATGTTCAATCTGGAGGCACGGTTGTGGCAGATACTGCCAAACTTAGAGTCATTAGTATTGCCAATTTATATCCTAGTTTCGGGGTTAGAGTTCAGTGCGTATACTATATTCGGACATTCAGCCGTCAAAGGGGCTTAAATTAGACCCATTCAACCACGCTCTGCTACCACTAGTTCCGGGGTGTCTGTCGAACGCAGAGAGGTGAAAGAAGGTGCTGGGGTGAATGGGTCTATCTACAATATCGAAATGAATTTAAAACTTGAACTGAAGGTTGTATTTCTTCATAAATATGAAATTTAACTAATTTTCACTTGGTAACAATGATATCTCAGGTACAATGCAAAATAAGGGTGGAAAACCCCAAGAATAGGGAATTTAACAAGATTGGGCTTCAAGCCCTCGAGTTAAAATTTCTACGCAACACGCTCAAGTTTATACTATTTACCAAATTAGGAATAATTTAGTCAAGGACAGAAATCCCCTAATTCAAGAGCACTGGCTCCCAAAATTACAATATCCAGCCTTCCAGGGGCACCTTTCACTATTACAAAACTCTGAAAAGAGCTTACGCACTCTCGCTTTCTTACAGCTCACTCAAGGCAGCATTACTTCAAAATATTACACCTTCTCGCCTCACGAGGGACGAATTAGAAACGGAAATAGTTTTACACAGTGGTATCTAGTGCCCAACCTACCGAGCCATTACGGAAAAAAACAGTTTAAATAAATGGCCCGAACACAAAATAAATGGAGGCGTGCCCTGCGCTCCCAGATAATGAAATATTAAAAACCTACAGGGCTCTCGGCCGATGAAACTGGGGCTAGTCCCAAACTACTGAGGTGGCTCGTACGGAAATAACTTTAATACATTACAGGAAGAAAACACTTAAGAAAAAGTAGTCACCTCAAACCAAGATGGAGGGGGAGCTCGAGAGGGTAACTCAGTCTCTATCCCCGATTTACAGTTAAAATCTTTATGAAGTTTTGCATTAGCCGAAAGAAGATTTACATTTTAGAAAGGTATGTTACGTAGTTAAAGATTCGGAACTTCCCCTCGGATAAATTTGCAGAGACAGCAGGAAAGATAGGATTTACGTGGCCATTACCTTGTAGATGTTCTGCCTGCCCAAAAACAGGCGCCCCGCCCTCTGCCTTAACACACACACTTAAAAAGACGACTATCAATTGACAAGGAAACCTGAAAAGCCGCAACTTATATACCCTCAGGGAAGTTTCGAGAGAATTCAAGAATAATCCGGACATACCCTCTCAATTTTTATTGGTTAATTCAAAGTGAACAAGAAATGCGGGACTGGTTGAAAATTAATTACAAATATCCATGACTGGTCAGATTCAAAAGTGGCGGAAAGAAAACGAAGTGTTGCCGGCCCCAAATTAAATGAACATAGATTTATTTATGAACATCTAGAAATACGAAACTTCACCTTGCACCAGAGTGCATGATCAGAGTTTTTGGTAGTGTCATCTGTGGAAGAATGTCCAAACTTCTTGATGTATAGCAAAACAAAACAAAACCGCAGATTACATTCAATCAGTTTAGGAAACTTCACAATTACACAGTTACTTAATATTGCAGTAGTGACATCTCCCGATTAATGTTCCAAATTTATGTAGTAGCAATTTCATATTTAGGTCGGTAGAGGAGTTCATTAAGGCGCTTATTTTGAATGTGCGGAGTTGAGGTGTACCTCCCGGGACAGACCTCCCCCCCCCCCCCAAATGTCCTTCCTTGAGGTGAGACAGAAGAATTTTGAGAAAACATTTCCAGTTGAAAAATATCTTTTATGTCTTTTTCCGAAAATAGGTTTGTACGTACCTAAATCCAGATTTAAAGTGTCTTTGAGGTAGTAAAAACTGAAATACATGCTGATAGATTTGACGGCAAGACCTGCCGCCGCTGCCGATACCCAGGTGGGGTCGCCCGGACCCCCAAGTACCCTAAGATACACCTCTCCCGCTACTATGAGAGGGGTAGTCGTGGTGATGGTCGCCGCAGATTGCATGTAGATGTGCAGTCCCCACATGAGGCGGTATATGTACTGCACTTCAGCCTTTGCCGGGAAGATGGGCTCCGGCGCGCCGTCGAGAAGGAGACGTCACTGGAGCGAAGTGGGCCCATTCTTCACTCTGGTATCTCTCTCTAGATGTTGCAGCACGGCGGCTGACGGCTGAGGGGGGACTGAAACAGTAAGATCTAGGCGACAGAGAAGTGTTGTTGAAACCTTGAGTGTACGATTTTTATTTGAGAGGCAGAGGGGCGGGAGGCGTTGGTGGTGATGTGTGTGTCAATAATGCTTGGATGCAGGAGACGGGGGCTTGGTAATGGCCACCAAGGAATTGACAGCAGGAAAAACAGAGGGGAAGATCGTACACAACAGGTAATATACCAAACAGGGCAGAAGGCCTTAACTCTATTGTTACATTATATTAAAAAGAAACATAACCCCACGGTTATAGCCATCAATGCTGTATTCACCTGGTTCCACAGTTCATCTGTGGTGGTTGGCATTGGGTCACAGCGCCGCACACGTGTTTTAACCATATCCCACACCCTTTCGATTGGCGACAAGTCCGGTGATCGGGCGGGCCAGGGCAACAGTCTAACATCCGGTGACAACAAGAAGGCACGTGTTCGTGCAGAAACACGTGGTCGCGCATTGGCCTGCTGACATATGGCGTCTGGGTTGTTGTGCTGAAAGGGTATGGCTACGGGTCGCAGGATGTCATTTACGTAGGTCAAACTGGCAACCGTGCCCTGGATATGCACCAACTGTGATTTTGTGGTTGTACCCAATAGCACCCCACACCATAAGGCCTTGATTTGGCGCTCTGTGTCTTGTACGAATGCAGTCTATGTAATGCCTCTCCCCCTGTCTGCGGCGAACCAAAATGCGGCCATTGTTTTCAATAAAACAGAACTTTCATTCGTCCGAAAACACTACCTGCTGCCATTCCTGTCCCCGGTAACGTCGATCTATACACCATTGCATTCTAGCATGTCACTAGCGGACGGACTGTCACTCCTGATAGAGTACGGTGAGTTACACTATTCAACTGTTGCGCCAGAGCCGAGGAGGACACATATCTGTCCTGCAATGCCATTCAGATGAGGTGTCGATCTTCTCGGGGGAAGGTCTGGGTTCTGCGACCAGACCCATCTCATCGTGTTCTGTGGTCTTCTGTGAATCATTGTGTACACACTAGTGTCGTGCAAAACACGGTCTATGCTCGGTTCATATTTGGCAAGTATGGCTATGACCGAACCTCTCTTCTCACAGGCGAGGCGAGCTATGTTCGTTCGAACTTGCCCCTTCATATTCGCTCCTTCACGCGTTGTCTAAGGCACAGGTAGAAGTGCTCGCTTCCCAGAGTCCTGCGGAGCGGCCCAACCCATGAGCTGCTTCGGTGATAAACGGCAATGGGCTTTCCAAAGCTCGAACATACGAAGCCCGTGACGTCATCGCACGGGCCGGGCTGGGCAGCGCTATGTCGTGCGTACGCGGTGAGCCAAGGGCAGCGCTGTGGTAGTCCTATGGGCTGACTGCTTCGATGTGTACAGTGTACTGCGTGTTAGCGGAGTGCGTTGTCTTACGTTCGAGTGGAGACGATCAGGTCTGCTGTGCTTTTCTGTTTGACTTCGCCCGTCTATCCTGTTATTGGAAATGAGTGCGGAGTGTGGTTCCAAAGGAAAAGAAACCGTGGCAAGAAAACGTGAAGTGAAAGAAAAACTAGAAACCGGACAATACAAGACTTCTGAACCGGACCCTAACCTTAGAAGTCGTATTTGGTCGGTATTCAAGCCTGTTGTTGACAGTGATGGAAGAGACGTTAATTTTGTGTGCTGTACGATCTGCGGTGAACTGTATGTACACACTAAAGGGTTGACAGGCACGTCGCACATTTCCCGTCATCCGTGTGTATCTAACAACAAATCATCTCCCGTAAAATAACATCGTCCTCCTAAACCTGCCCAGGACTTGATTGTTGCTAAATGTGTTGCTTTGTGTGCTCGAGACTTAAGGTCGTATGAGACAGTTGGAGGTGATGGCTTTCTGGATCTCGCTCAGACATTGGTTGACACTGGATCGGTGTATGGAAAGGTATCCGTAACAGATATCATACCTCATCCAACAACCGTCTCCCGACACATAGCAGAAAGTGCTAAACGTCTACGGGATTCAATTATGCCGGAGGTACTCGACCTTATAAGTAGAAGGGAATGGGCAGCCACCACAGATATGTGGACATGTAGCGCAAAAAGCAACCATTACTTAACGTGCACGATTTCTTATTTTGTTCAATGGGAACTCAAGTCTCGTGTCTTGTTCACGACCAGGTTTCCAGACGAGCCTAAAACAGGTGATAATATTAAAAGAGAATTGGTGAGACGATTTAGGGTCCTAGGTGTCACCGAGACCGTACTTAAAGACGTGCCTTTTACAACTGATCATGGTGCCAACATAATTGCCGCACTGCGTGATTATACGAGGCTGAATTGCGCCTGTCATATGCTCAACACGGTGCTACGAAATGCGTTCAATCCTCAGTTTATATCAGTTCGTTGCCCTCACATTGATACCCTTATGGCTGCGACGAAAGGACTTGTTACATACGTAAAACACAGTGGCCTATTGAACGCTCTTGAAAAATCATTGCAACAATCCAACGACACTCGCTGGAACACTCGTTTAACTATGCTAGAATCTGTGCAATGTCAGTATTCGGCTTTGTGGGAAAAACTAGCTGAAAAAGGACAGACAAATCATATGGATGGAATCGATATCAAACTGCTGAACGACGTGATCGCACTCCTTCAGGTATGTATTTTGTTATGTAGCCTTCTACATTCTTTTGATTTGCCATTAGTAATACCGGGCAGTTTAAATTTTTTCCATTTGGTGAATTTATTACACACCTTGTGTAAGCCTATTTTACAGCCCTTCAAGGAAGCATCAAAAGAATTGGAATGCGAGAAGTCCCCCACACTGCACCTTGTCTTACCATGGAAAATGACGCTCCTACAGCATCTGACTCAGGAACCTAATACCGGGGAGGCTTCTGAAATAGAACTTTTGCGGAACCACATCAAATTGTATATGGAAGAGAAGTTCATCATTCACAAGTACCATAAGGCAGCAACGTTTCTGTGGGCACCATTTCGCCATCTGAAAATGATGCCTGACAATGAAAGGTGTGATGTAACAGCGGAGGTAAGGCACGTGATGCACTAATTTGAATATTAACCAATGTGTTCTTCAGGATAGTAGTTTGTTCAAAAATCAGATGTATAAGTACTTTCTTTGATTCTAACTAATTCCACATTTCTTGCGTGCAAATAGCGTAAGAGTTGCTACAATACGTACCAATTCCTACACCTTCTCACCTACTAGCAGCCACTGTTTGCGTAATATTTTTACATCATACAACGCCCTCTGATGCCGACTTACCGAGCTCGATAGCTGCAGTCGCTTAAGTGCGGCCAGTATCCAGTAATCGGGAGATAGTGGGTTCGAGTCCCACTGTCGGCAGCCCTGAAGATGGTTTTCCGTGGTTTCCCATTTTCACGCCAGGCAAATGTACCTTAATTAAGGCCACGCCCGCTTCCTTCCGATTCCTAGGCCTTTCCTATCCCATCGTCACCATAAGACCTATCTGTGTCGGTGCGACGTAAAGCAAATGGTAAAAACAAAACCAGATGCCGACTTATATAGCGACGTATTTGATTTTACTCCTCCTTGTTTAGGTAAAAAGCCTTATGATGAACGAGACGTTCACGAATAACGACCATTCTAATCTTCCCGGGTCATCAAACTCCACGACTATGCCACAACCTGTCAAAGTAATGAAGTTTGCTTCGTGGGCTGACGTTCATGATGATCCTACTCCAACAGATGAGCTGGAAAGATATTTAAGGCAAAGTTGTGGAATGGAAGAAGATATAGCATCCTACTGGAGAACAAATGGACAAAACTATCCGAAACTTCACCAGATCGCTAAAAAGGTATTATGTATACAAGCGTCAAGTTCAGCTTCAGAGAGGAATTTCAGTTCAGCGGGCTTCATTCTCAACGCACGACGGTCTCATCTACACCCTGACAATGTTGATGCCCTCCTTTTCATTCACAGCAATTCCGCCACCAATTATCAGTGACCAATAAACTACTCACACTAATTAAAAGTAATGTTCAGGTTTGTTTTTGTCGTTGGCATATTGCACGTCATTTCAGTTTGTATTGTAGTATAAGTTACACGCAAATGAGGCCCCATGCTTCATGTTATTTAGATTCATTTTCAGTTAACTTGTTTTCAATTGCCGATGAATATTAGTTTAAAATAAAGTTTCTGTTTGTTTTCAATTATTATTATTATTATTATTATTATTATTATTATTATTATTACGGAGTTTTCCGTGGTAGTTAGAGGTGAAAGAAGGTGCTGGGATGAACAGGCCTCAACTTACGAAATTAAAGTTAATTTAAAATTTAACAAGGTTATATTTTCTTTTCAAGATCAAGAAATAACAAATATAACAGGTACTCAGTAGCCTAGCAACAAATCGAAAATGTACAATTACAGTGTTACAGGATTTATGCTCCGAGAGCCGGACACATAATTTTTGAGCAATTAGCCCAACTTTAGCCAGATACCAGGTTTGACAAAGGGGCAGAAAACCCCAATCATGCCCAGGAGCTCTTGCTCCCTTTTACTCAGTAAAGCCTGCTCGAGGCACACAGAAATCAAAAAATTTTTGGAAGAGCAACCCGCTCTCAAAGTTCCAGCCTATCAAAGGCCACACCAAACTCCACCTTCAAGCTGTCCTCTAAGGACATAAACACAGGGGTAAAAATACCCAACCTACTGAGGCCGATTTAGTAAATAAACAGGAAAATTACAAGGCCCCAAAATACAAACTTGAGCGGAGGCGTAACTAGCACTCCTAATACACTTCTTTAAAACCTACTTGGCACTAGGCCACTAATGCAAGGGCTAATCCCATACTAAAGAGGTGACTTATATAAGAAAACGATTTACATTACATTAGAAGGGAAGAAACGGTTGTGAAAATAAGTTCCCCTCAAAGCAATATGAGTGGGAGCTCGAGAGGGTTAAGCACTCTCTATCCCAATATGTAGTTACAGAGGCAGAATTTAAACCAAAAGTCTTTTACATTTAGGGGAAAGTTACATGGTAAAAGATTTCGAACCCGCCCCGAGGGTTAAACTGCTGAGCTGGCAAGAAAATAAGTTATAAAACGGCCATTACCTGGTGGTTGAACTGCTGCCCGAAGAAAAAGGCGCTTCCCGCCCCCTGCTACATAATTTACACAATGATAGGTGTTACTGAAGTGGCGCAGAGACCCGAAAATCAGCAGTTTATATACCCTCGCGGAACATTCGAGACCTTTCAGGAATGATAACACCCGCCCACAATCATTTTATTGGACGGCCAAAAGATTACATGTCAAAACTGAGGAAGAAAACCAGGATTGGTGGGAAATTAATTACAAAAATTACTCATTGGTCGAATTCAAAACTGGCGGAAAGTGAAGGGTTATACAGCCAACCTAAACAATGACTGAAAGAAATTTAACAAAGAACAAACTTATGAACCCAAAATTTCTCCAAAACACAGTTCTTTCACTTCGCACTAGGGTGCATAATTGTAGTCCTTCAGTAGTGCCATCTAGGAGAGAATGTTCACACTTCTTACTACAGGCAAAACAAAAATACATCGAAAACGACACAGTTCAGAACACTTCAAAATTTACAGGTAGTGACATCTTCTGAAAAACTTGAGAATTAACACTGTAGTTAAAGTTCAGGCTTCCTCCAGTAGAGGAGTTTCAACTGGCGCAAAGTTTGAATTAGCGGAGGTGTACCGCCCGGTACAATTATTATTATTATTATTATTATTATTATTATTATTATTATTATTATTATTATTATTATTATTATTATTATTATTATTATTATTATTATTGCTAGCTAGGGGCTTTACGTCGCACCGACTCAGATAGGTCTTATGGCGACGATGGGATGGGAAAGGCCTAGGAGTTGGAAGGAAGCGGCCGTGGCCTTAATTAAGGTACAGCCCCAGCATTTGCCTGGTGTGAAAATGGGAAACCACGGAAAACCATCTTCAGGGCTGCCGATAGTGGGATTCGAACCTACTATCTCCCGGATGCAAGCTCACAGCCGCGCGCCTCTACGCGCACGGCCAACTCGCCCGGTTTTATTATTATTATTATTATTATTATCATTATTATTATTATTATTATTATTATTATTATTATTATTATTATAGTGCAGGAGAAATATCTACCGTTTAATTTCAAAATGCGATTAGCCTACTTTGCAATATGTTAGTAGCGTACGGAATTGGTACAGTGAATGATCCGCACAGTAGCGTGACGTGAACATTTCGTTGTGCACAGCGCACATGTTATTGTGGAGAACTACTCAAGGTTATTCCCTGGAGCCCGCCCAGTGCGGTGGACTGCGGTGGGCCGTATGAGCCCAGTGCTGTGGGCCAGTACGCTGCGGCGTCGGAAAGAGAAAGGCACTGCACGGGCTGGGCTGCCGGAGCCCGTGGGTTCGAAGTGCTGCGCGGTGGGTCTGGCTGCAGGAGTCTGTCGCTTCCCCTCGTTCTTCTTTAGCCGTACCCTGCTCTTTGTCTCGCGCACCTTTACCTATTGAAACATTCGCTTTTGCCTCAGTGGTGGACTTATGACTGAGCATGTAACTGTCAATAATTAAACTCGTCTTTTTAAACTGTGATTCTACAATATACTGAACTCGGGCGGCCTCGTACATATACCACGTGGTTCACGGACGCCGTACTTTCTACTTATAAATGTCCCGCATGCATAAGTGATGTGTGGGGTGTTTACTAACTGATTTTAACAGGGGAACTACTGCCAGCGGACAGGTTACGTCATAATATGAAGAGATAAGAAACAGAGTCACACTCGCAGCATGTTACTCAGCGCTGGCGGTCGAATGCACACCTCACATTAGTAAACATCGTTTTCGACCGCATAGTTTTAGGCAGGTGTATGGTACAGCCGCACAATATTTACTGTCTGCTTATCGCCAACGGCAGTGTGTTCAGCAGCGACGAATACATAGACATTATTTTAATCTGAACAACCCGGTCGGAATGCAACCGAAGCTCCTTCTACACAAGTATTTCACCGAACAGTATCGTTTTTGTTTCATACAAGCAACTCTTTTATCTAGTGGAATGTCTACACATGTATAAATTAACAAGTGATTAAATTTCCTTTTCTGCATCTTTGGCGTGTTAACAAACAGTAGCGGCGATTAGGGGGTGGGGGCGTGAAGGGAAAGTCGCCCCCGCCCCTCGCCACTTTGTGGAATAAACATTACGTATTCACTTTAGCCACCTGGAACTAGGAATTATTATTATTTGTTTTGCTAATTGCTTTACGTCGCACCGACACAGATAGGTCTTATGGCGAAGATGGGATAGGAAAAGCCTAGGAGTTGGAAGGAAGCGGCCGTGGCCTTAATTAAGGTACAGCAACAGCATTTGCGTGGTGTGAAAATGGGAAACCACGGAAAACCATCTTCAGGGCTGCCCACAGTGGGATTCGAACCCACGATCTCCCGGATGCAAGCTCACAGCGAATTATTTGTAAAAGAAACGTTATCTGTACAAGCCTTTGTGTCTTATCTGCTAATTCTTTCCTTTATTTTCCTTAATTATTAACATAATTTTGGGCGGAAATAAGCACCAAATGCCGTTTGTCGCGGCTAACCGATTTGTGTAGCGCTACGGCAAGTAGTGGAGGCTTTGCATGTGCTGTGGGGAAGGGTAGTATGGGTATAATGTTTTTGCCAAGGTCGTGGACACTGAGTTATAATTCACCGGTATGCCGCACGCATTCGTCAGTCTGGCAGCCTCTTCAGTGTCTGTTAGTTCCTTAGTGTGTATTAAAATACTAAATAACTTTTAATTGCATGATCATGCCGTACTTCTATTTAATTGTACCGGCTGAGCTAGCCGTGGAGTTAGGGCCGCGCAGCTGCAAGTTCGCACCCGGGAGATAGTGGTTTCGAATCCCATTGTCGGCAGCCCTGAAGATGGTTATCCGTGGTTTCCCATTTTCACACCAGGCAAGTGCTGGGCCTGTACCGTATTTAAGGCCATGGCCGCTTCCTTTCCACGCGTAGCCCTTTCCTGTCTCATCGTAGCCATAATTCCTGTCTGTGTCGGTGCGACGTAAAACCAATTGTAAAAAAAATATTCTACTATTTTGCTTTACGTCGCACCGACACAGATAGGTCTTATGGCGGCGATGGGACGATAAAGGCCTAGGAATGATATTATATTATATTACGAACCTGATATATCAGATATTATACAGATACGTCTGACTTCGTCCATTACGCCCTTCCTTTCATCTTCTTCTAGCATTTTCAGGTGGCGAAACGGCGGCCAGAGAAATGAGGCTATTGTGTGTACAGTTGAGACCTGTACCTTTTCACCTAATAGCTTGTGAGTTCTGATTTTTTTAGCGGATTTCCTGAAAGTAAAATCAAGGTTCAACATAATATTAATGTAATGACTATATGTATACTACTTAAGTAACAGAAAATGATGAAGTCAATCATTAACAAATACCTCACTGTCTGATTCACTGACTGAGCAGTGCTTCCACAGTTTATGGAACCACAAAAGTACTTAAATTAATTGTTGGTGCTGTGTGATGTTCCAGATCATCGGTTACTTCTTTGAATAGTTTAAAGAAAGCTACCATCCCTTCTGCAACCTCATAACTGAAACCATCTAACGTTTGAAATGAATTATGATTTCGCAACAGCGCAACAATTTGATCATACCGCTTAAAAACAGATTGTAACATCGTATAGAGGCTATTCTACCTCGTCATTACTTCTTGTTGTACCGTTGTTTGAAGCTGGGCAGCAAGACCGCTTTTCTTTCAGATACCTCACTACTGTCTTTGCGGCGTTTATTGTGTTAGCAGATACTGGAGCATCTTCCACAAAAAAATCTCGTTTCATCGAATACATGCGCAAGTGCTGTATTTATGCAGTGAGCAGCACAAGCCAGACGTCTATGACCTTCGAAAGCTTTCTTTATGTTTGAACCCTGATCTGTTACAAAAAGGCATGTCTTTATAATCACACTGAGGAATGTTTAACTCGGCCATTCTCTCATGAACTTCCCCAAATTTACTTGCACTTGTTTTCTTTGTATTTGGAAATTATGTATTAGAAAGCACTTTACTGATCAGCTTCTACTCTCTGTCTATACGCTGCGTAGTCAGCGTCAGGTTTGTTTGTATTAGTCAGTCCACATATCAACAGTAGCTAAGCAATATTTGTCGTGCATAGCAGAAATAATCAGCGGCATTATTTCGCTTCGTATTTCCACTGCGTTTGCTTGGAAATTCCTACTGATGGTGGAAGGATGCGGTAACACATCAACAATATCTAACATTCCGAAATTAGCACAGATATTAATCAGTTCTTGCCCTAATTCTTTAAAGCCTTCCCCGGCAACAGTGTTAAAACGGTCAGAAATCTTTAGCACACACAGAAACACACGCGCTAGTTACGATTTGCTTTGTAATGCCGGGCAATACTTTGTGAGAAAAGCCAGCATAAAATTTTCAAACGTTTTTTTATATGAGTCGTACGGGATTTATATGTTAACAGTGCACTGTACATTTCACAGGAAACATACCCTGTCTTCTGACTATCTGCAGTGACCACAAGCAGGAACTTCTTCCAGACGTCAGAACTGAGCCCGTCTCTCTTGATTAGTTGTTTATATTCACTGTTTTGAATAACGCTGTCCGTCGATGCACGTGGCATGGTGAACTTCAGCTCAAAACTAACGGCTAACTCAACCATTCCTTCGCCATTTTGTAACTCCGATTCCCAGGCTTTGCTCTATGTAAACAAGGGCTTCCCTAGAACTGGAGAAACCACATTGCTTGTAACGTCAGCAAAGCAAGCGAGGCCATCCTCCCTAGTCAGCAAGCTTCGCTTCGAACATGCCCTATCGAACGAATTGGAGCAAACGCGGGCATTTTAGCTTACAAGCTCTACTCATGCGTGGTACTGGTTGCATATGGAGCAAGGTGCATTATGTTCTGTCTTGGTTACCCGTCTCAAGTTCGAACAATGCAGGCCACTAGTACACACCCGTTGCACTGCTGACACACTTCGTCGCACACGAGCAGCAATTTTCCGGATGAATGTATCACGTTCTCTCGTGCCAATAATGCGCCATCTTTAAAACTCACTCATTTGACGGTACGGTTCTCGCATACGTCTGCAAGTCATCCTCCGCATCTGCTCATGTCACACTGATCTATTACATTCAGTTTATAGCGACAACGAGAGTCGCAGGCACATTTTGCCAGTTGGTGGTCGTGCGCCGAGATGTCGATGTGGACCTTGAACCTGAACGCCGACATGATTCAAATGTTAATTTCTGCAGAACATACAATTGCACATGCCCTGTGAATATGAACCTCCTATCTCTAGTCTTTCAAGGTGTTCTGGTTTTTATGAACATGTGTGTACGTCAGCTCGTGTAGGTATATTTACTGACACGTTAATGAAATCTTGTGGAACCATTTTCCGGTACCTACTCTTCCGCGTAAAATTAGTTAGTGGGACGTAGAACCACTAACATTATCATTGGTAGAAAAATATTTTCCCGTTTGAGGTTTTCTGTCAATATAATTGCTTCACAAAAGTATAATTTGAAATATTGTTCACCTGCATAGTTCTACAATGGTTAGCATTGGTTCAGAGGGCCCTGGGCTTGATCCTCGGTCGTGTTGGGTATTTTAATTACTACTGGTTAAGTTCTCTGACTCGAGGACAGGGTGAATGTGTTTTTCCCAACACACTCATCTTCATATTCATGAAGTATTCCACACTACCAACTACCACAGAAACACCTGACAGTGAATACGTCCCTCCACTTACAGTTGGCATCAGAAAGGGTACCCGGCCGTAAAACAGAGCCAAATCCACAGTTGAGACACAGGTCGCACCCGCGACCCCACCAGGGTGTAGGATAAGCGGTGAAATAATTTCTACTACGAATAAGAAGTAACAAGGTTACGGACACCCATAATAAGAATGACTTCCTTCAAATTAAACCTGAAATAATAGACCTTAAAGAATCAACCTGTTTTTCTATCGCGTCTGCGATGGAAGGTCTGAGCGTGAAACTCCTCTAGAATTAAATTATGTTGTTAAGATCGTTGTTTAATAAGGGGCGATCGTTGGACGGCCATACAGTCCTGAATCGGAATGCCAATCAGGCAAAATCTCTGTGAGCATGGAGGCACTCATCTCATCGACGCATCAAGTTCAAGATTCCCGTGTGGTAAAACAGCCTGTTCAACTGCGTGAAGACGTCTGTAACTGCCTAATGTATATCCTCGTCCGACAGGGATCGTCGACCGTTCAAGGGTTTTCGATGCGACCGAAGGTGTGAAAATCGCATGAGGAGAGAACAGGACTAATCGCCTCATCCACCGCCCGTTTGTTGTCCGTAATGGATGAGGTTGGCCTCCCAGATCGACCGGTGTATTGTGTCGAAACGCGACTCGCACGTAGCTTGGTGCACCGTTCCACAGCGGTGGTTTTCGACAGACATGCTGCCCCATACACAGTCTTCATTCTCCGATGGATGTCCTTGGCTGCCAACAACAGAGTAACAGCATGTTGGTCCTGTTTGGACGCATTTGGTAATAACGTCGCCAAAGTCCACGTGGCCGCATTTAACGCACGTACCTCGGGACGACACGACTGCTACACTAATCCCTTTACCTACATGTCCGTGCTTATATGCCCACATCGGAGTCACGCTACGTTGCATGTCCGCTGTAGCAACGCTCTCAAACGGAAACCATTTTGATCGTGCCTCATATATTCCAATTCACACGTTGCATTTTAACCATACCCGATAACCTGCATATTAGGCTCCTTTAAACAACAAACATCATCATCATCATCATCAACATCATCATCGTAACCAATCTCAGAATTCCTTACCAATGTTTATAACCATGTATGACTATCGCTCTGGCAGCCAAAACTCAGAAAAAAAACACAGTTTTTAGTTCAATTTTCCGTCTTATTTCACATTATATTGATACATATATTGGGTACTTCGCGAATAGTTCCTGTTATTATGCTGCATCGTTGAAAGACGTACAGTATTTCAACTACAAAGTCAAGAGTTATGCATAACCTCCCTGATGACTTCTTTCAACGCAACAAACACAGCAAATTAGCAGTAAATTATCCAGTGTAAATATTTATTGTCTTTTTTATGCCCTTGTATCCTTAAAATCATAAAACCAGTTCACCCTTTCACTCAACTCAGGTGCTGAAATAGCATTACAATAAACTGTTCATGAATTTTTAATATACAGTGTAAATATATCCTAGTCTAAAATAAACACAGAATTGTTAATCCACGCATTTACATGTTTGCAGTGATTTCATTGTAATTAAAACTTATACAGTTTCAGCGCTCTTGATTCCATTATTTGAAAATCAATATTAAATATTTTGTGTACCTCATTTGTACTTCCACATAATCTCCGATACGTTCAGTTTCATATTCAGTTTATAACTTGACCTGGGGTTTAAGGCTAGATTTCTTCCCTGTCACTTTTGTCGAAAGCAAAGTTTTCTTGGATTCATGCCTCCCCTAAGTCAAATGTGTTAAAAACTACATAATAGAGAAAGAACATGGACTAGGTCTGTATCATCACCGGCGTTCTAATAAACGGAATTCGAAATGTGACGATTTATAAGGACAGGTATCAAATTACAAATACACACGAATTAATGAGCTAGTTCCAGGCTCCGTAGAAAGTTAAAAATTTGTTACCCTCAGGATTCCTAGAAAAATAGAAGATTCCAAGAACTCCCCGATGATACTGAGCTAGAGACCCTATCAAGTAACCGCAAGGCCAGAAAATCACCAGGAAACGCGTGGTCATTGTGACGAATCATCTTGGCCCTTACTGTTGGCTTTCTAGACCGAGACAACTGTCTCAATGTCAATTCCCCAATTGTTCTCAGGTAGGCTAAGTGGACCTCGAGCCAGCCACCAGATCCAAGTAAAAATCCTTCACCTGACTTGGAATCGAATTAAGGCCTCCGGATAAAGGGGGTACTCGATACTTCTATACCGTGGGACCGGATTTTAACTCAATGTAGAAACTTTTTTTCTAGAGCGATGATACACAGCTTTCATGGGCTTCAAAGTTTCCTGAAAGTCCACATTAACTTTTAGCATCAAACCCTGAGAAAGTGTTGCACGACATTGTTGAAATATTAAGGATGTATGGATATCTGACTCCATAAAGGAAGCTCCATTAACATGATCTCATTGGTTGACAGTAGGGGAAGAAGCCTGCTACAAATATAGTACCGGTAAACAGTAAAACAACATTAATCTGGATTAACGGGGAGTCGTTGCTGTCAGGATCAATGTAAGTCAAGGTTAATGAAAACAACTCATGTGAGTGGTATATGGTAAATTTAACTTCGGAATAAAATACAAGAATTAACACTTAAAGTAATAATAATAATAATAATAATAATAATAATAATAATAATAATAATAATAATAATAATAATAATTTCGTGTGGCTATTTCTAGCCTGGTGCAGCCCTTATAAGGCAGACCCTCCGATGAGGATAGGCGGCGTCTGCCATGTGTAGGTAACTGCGTATCTGCAGGGATGTTGCGGACAGCACAAACATCCAGTCTCCAAGCCAAGGGAATTAATCTTTCAAGGTTAAAATCTCCGGCCCGTGCGAGAATTGAACGAGGGACTTTCTGGACCAAAGGCCATTTAGTCATGGATCCTGAAATTTAAAGTAATGAAGGTTAAGCATAATTTAAAGTAATAACGATATTAAATATAAAGGAAAAGTATATATCTTACTCTTAAATGTATTTTAGCCCTTTAATTTGAAAGAACTCTATGGACCTTTTACACCTACTTATCGTCCACCTTCGTAGCTTAATGGTTAGTGTTATTAACTGCCGTCCTATTGGGCCCGGATTCAATTACCGGTACTGCCAGAAATTTAGGAATGGGAGAAGGGCTGGTGTGAGATTGAAATGGTACATGCAGTTCACCTCCATTGCGGGTGTGCCCGAAAAGAGCCGCATCACCTCGGGATGAGGACACGAGTTTACTTTACTTGTTTATTAATATTATTGTGTAACAGTCTATTTCATTGCATTTATATGCATTTACCGTAGAGCATTTTTCTCAGAACTCATTACGATTTGTACAGTGTCTCAAAAAAATACAAGAAACAAAAATGTATGAGTGCATGGTATATGTTCCTTGCAAGTAGGCTACACTTTTCTCAAAAACAGTTTCAACGTATAGATGTAATGTTTGTTGTGGGTATACACAGGGTTTTTATCTATATGGGAGGTGAATTACATTTCGATAATAGTTGAAATTAGGTCTGATGAAATATTTAATGCAAGACACAATGCCATGTGCGCATTTGTATCCTTAGCGACTATAAATGCAATGAAGATGTAAGCTTATAGACCTTTTAAATAATCGCATTATATATTTGATATTTCTTGTCATGAAAAAGAACCTCTATTCATTACTAGTGGTGAGGATACAAAATAAAACGTCCAACCACCCTAGAGTAGAATAATCAATGAAATACCTTCTATATATATGGTGAGTCTCTCTTCTTTGGGAAAAAGCAAGCGGGTGAATTGGAAGGTGATAAGAAAGATAAGATGTGAATTGAAATTCACTGTTAGTTTTCGTACTGCAATTTTATGTTGGTAAGACAGCAATTGCATATCTATGCCAGCATCTCATGACGCCAGAGCAATCTTCAGTCGATAGTAACACCCATAATGTAAGCAATGTAAGCCTAAATGTGAGCATTAAGTGTGTGCGAGACTTTATTTTTATGATCTTGTATAGTAAAAGTGTATTGGACCATACTTCTTGATTTACTGTTCTTATCATCGCCCCAGCCACCTCCCGGTGTTTTGTCGTAGAGAAAAGACTCACGCAGTATACAACTACCTGCCTTCATTATCCTCAAGACTTTCCCTACCGACAGAACAACATTCCTTCTTTTTTTCTTTTTGCCCAAACCTGCTGCAGAATTCTGCTTTACATCTCATGCATGTTAAAGACTATTTTAGAGTTGCTTTCGTTTTCATGGAAGTTTCGACAGTATCTGTGTGTTGAATAGAGAAGAGTTCAAGGTGTGGACTATGAAGGAATACATACATAGTTATCATCAGCCGCCCGCCAGGAAAGTCAATTTGTATTCTCTGTTTAAACTTCAGGTAGATGTACAACGAGGAAGGAGTGAAGTTTCAAACATGCCGAGCGAGTATTCCTGGTTCGTTTAGAAAGTTAAAAACACATTTCTTCCAAAATGTACGCACCCATTGGATTTAGATAATATATTCCAAGCTGAAACGCTGAAAGAAAAATCATAAATTGACTAACCATTCAGCTCACTATATAGCTACTTTTTCCTACTTAGAAGAAACACGATTCTTTCAAAACCGTTTTGATACCTTTGCTATTAATAATACTCGTTACGTAATATTTTACGAAGTGTTTATATCTAATCACCACATATCTGGCGTAAGTACATACAATATGCTATGTAAAATTCACGAATTAATTTAAGAATCAAGAACCACAAAACACGTTGTCAGTGATGAACATGAAATGGAATGGAGTATGGCTCTTAGTGCCGGGAGTGTCCGAGGACAAGACCGGCTTGCCAGATGCAGGTGTTTCGATTTAACGCCTGTAGGAATTGTGAGTGATGATGGACATCGAAATCATCCAGCATTATTGATAATTTAGACCTATTTCAGAAAACAAATAGCAATATTTTACATTGTATTAGATATTGACGTTACGATTTGTGTGAAATCAGGCTCCCTGAATTCGAACCTTTTTAATATATAAAAAATCACTTCTGTTCGTGGCGTCGACCTCTGTAGATCTTTTGCCACTACTTGCACTTTATGATATGAACCTGCGTGTAATTGTAATTGCGGAAGTGTAGAGTGTTTAATGTGGGAATTGAACCGGGGGCCGCCGGGTGACAGGCGGACGCCTTGCCCCCTACACCGCGGGGCCGGACAATTCGAATCTTAGTCAGATAAGATCATATGCTCACCTTTAGGCTTATAGCTCCGGAACTTAAGATAGAATTACAATGTTTGAGGTATTTTTGATAAGAAATATGGGCATGAGAGAAAATATTAACCTCATGGGGTCTCAGTAAAATACATAGGATGGGGAGAGGACTCCTAGAAAGAGACGATTTTTAGGTATATGGTTTGGTTTGCAATTAATAACTCAGAAAACAAAAGGCATCCGTTGGTGGTGAATGTGTCCAAATTAGAGAGAATTTGGCAGTTTAATTTAATTAAAAAATGGTGCAAATTGATGAGAGATGGCAGGGAAAAATTCGAATTTTGAAAATGCTTTCTAAAATAGGCGATTTGACCGCCAAATTATATCAAACTTGATCGCTCATGTACGTTACTTTCATAAATTTCTCAGTACTAGAGCTGGGGGTTTAAGGCACAATAGGGGATGAATCAGCATTTTCCCACGGGTATCCGGTCACATCCGGAGTCAGTGACCTCTAACTAAATCAAGGTCACGGACTTGTGACATCATCATCCAGTCATAATCTAACCTACGCAAACCTAACTATCCTACCCTAACCTAAACGCACAGGCTCCACGGAGAAGCCTATCAATCAGGTTAGTGACCGGTCGTGCTTTGTTTTAGAGAGGTGAGGGAGGCTAACCTCCTCTCCTCCCCCTTTGGACCAGTGATCTATCACATGTCTACCAAGAAATTTCCTACCGCTGGCCCGATGAGCATTCACCGGCTTTCCTCCATGTAGTCCCTTGTTCCTCCCAGGTTCGAAGCCCGAGAGCGGAGACCTGACCAGAGAGAAAGTAAACTGAAAGTCTTCCCTCGACGGGAAGGTTCGACTTTGTGAGGATGATAGTTAATGGATTCACCATTCTCCAAACATTCACCATAGATCCATGAGTTTTTAAAACAAGTCTCAAATGTAATAGTGGCACGTTGATGATAGTCTGTATTTAAATTCATGGAGGGTTTAAACCATGCTTGATGTGTAAACGCAATTATGCTATGAATGTGCTCTTATTGTAGATCATACATTTGACTTTCAAAGATACATTATTTATTTATTTATTTATTTATTTATTTATTTATTTATTTATTTATTTATTTATTTATTTATTTATTTATTTATTTATTTATTTATTTATTTATTTATTTATTTATTTATTTATTTATTTATTTATTTATTTATTTATTTATTTATTTATTTATTTATTTATTTATTTATTGATTGATTTATTGATTTATTGATTTATTGATTTATTGATTTATTGATTTATTTATTTATTTATTTATTTATTTATTTATTTATTTATTTATTTAGCGTTTGGCCCATACAATCAAGTTGAGTACAGAAATAAATTATATACATATCTACATATCAGCAAAACAATGAACAAGAAAAGACTCTTTACAGTTGAATGTCAACATCACTGATCCACTGTATTGCTTCGCCATCAGAAAAACCACTTTGCTGCCTGTGATACCCGCGTTTGACACTCGCTGACAATATGGTGTATGGTTTATCGTGCAGTCACACGCGGATGTCAGAAACATTTAAACATGTCTCTGCATCTACCATGGCCTGTTCTTATTCTGTTCAGAGCAGCCCATGTTTTACATGGTAGCTAAAATCCACTTGGAAGTTTGCAGGTGCATCTCCGCTGCTGCTTCCCACCATCTTTTCCACTCTGTAGTTGGGTTGTAGCCTCTAGCAACCATCTCTAGGTCGTTACGTAAAGTTGGATGGCATGAACGTAATCTGTTTTGGTTGATAGTTCATAGATCTTCATGTACAGGTAGATCGGAGCCTTAACATTTTATTAAATTCCTAGATGAGAGCGATGGTTCTGCGTAAATCAGACGGCATTATTCCAGAGAAAAGTGGGAGCCAATCAGTTGGCGTAGATCGAATTGAGCCAGTTATTATGCGCATAGTGGAATTCATTTGTGTCAGTAAGTCTTGTGTGATGACCTTTCATCCATACTGGTGCACAGTACTCAGCACTTGAATACACCAAGCCTAAAGCTGAAGACCGCAAAACGCTTGCCGAAGAACCCCAGGTAGTTCCACAAAGCTTATGAATGATGTTGTTACGTATTTTCAGTTTCTGTACGGAGCCCAGCAGATGTTGCTTGTAGGATAGTGTTTGATCCAAGGTTACGCCAAGATATTTTGGGTTCCAGTTGTGTTGAAGTATCCTGCCGCAGAAACTCACGTTAAATTTAGTATTTGCTAAGTGATTGTTTAAATGGAAACAATACACCTCCATTTTATTGGTTCAGGGCTTAAGTCTCCAGTTCCTGAAGAAAGTTTCCAAAATGGACAAATCCCCTGTTAACATCTCTTCAGTTTTCTCCAGTTCATTGTGTTGCACAGCTAATGTTATGTCATCAGCGTAGCATAATTTCCGTGATGTAACTTCAGGAAGATCAGATATATATATAAGCAGAACAGAAAAGGCGATAGGACTGAACCTTGACGCAAACCATTTTTAAGCTTCCTCTCCATGCTCACATTGTTGCCGACGATAACCTGAAGCCTCCTATCACTCAGTATAGCGGTATTGTTAATAAGTCTTGCTATCTTACAGCATGGCATGACCCAGAGAAGTTTATAGACCATACCTTCCCTCCACACGGTATCAAATGCAGCAGTAAGATCAACAAAAGCAACAGATGTTTTCAGTTTTCTTTGGAACCCCATTTCTATGAATGTTTTAAGTGCCAAAACTTGATCACAACAGCTGCGACCTGGTCTGAAGCCTGCCTGATCCATGGGAATGTGCTGAAAAATGGTGCTGCTTATTCTGTTAAATATGAGTCTTTCAAAATGTTTGTAGCAACAGCTAAGGAGAGCTATGGGGCTATAATTTTCTGGGTTGTTGTTGGGATTTTGAGGTTTTAAAATTTCAACATTTGCAATTATCTTTGCCGTCTTGAACTCCAATTGCATGTGTCCAGTTAATAAGATGTTTGTGAAAAGTTCTGCTAGCCATTTCTTCGCATTTTGTTCCATATTGATCAAGAACTGGGGATGCATTCCATCGATGCCAGGAGCTTTAAATTGTTTTAGATCCTTCGGTGGTGTATCAGTCTCGTATACTGTGAAGGGATTTGCATATTCTGAAGACTGAGGTGCTGTTGATTTCAATACTTAAAGTTGTCGTCTAATAAAATTGGTTTGTTTCTTGTCACCTGAAACTCGTGACGTTGCAATGATGTGAGAGGCAATTTAATCTAATGTAACTTCAGCCTGTTCTCTGATACTGGTTGGCTTGCTCCTAATTTTCTGAGAAGGCTCCAAGCTTCTCTGTTAGAGCGAGTAATATCTATACTCTCAACTGTTTCTATCCACTTATGCTTTCGAGATGAGTCCAGACTGGACAGAAGCTCGGTTGCTATGTTAGAAACTCGGCATCATTGAAAGTCTTGTTATGTATGCTTCACTTTCTTCATTCCATCCAGGGATATATTATTCGCGGTGATCTCTTGGAATGAACTTCTTAGCTGTTCCTATAACTGCACCAGCAAAACGTCTATAGTTGTTAGACTGAGGAGGAATTCATCGGATGCACTCATCTAGTTCTGCTGTGAAATTGGTCCAGTCATCTTTACGAAAGTTCTAACGAGAATGTGGTGTTGATCTAATTACAGGGATTGTGATACCAATTTCAATTAGGATGGGCTTATTTTGGCTATATGAAAATTCACCAATCACTTTTCTCGTGATGTCTTCAGGGAAACCACTTTCATAACAGCTTACAAAACAAACGTCTGGATTTTTATCTTTGTTCCATGCAGCTGATCGAATGTTCCCTTGTATTTTGGATCAAAAATTAAATGGAGGTCATTTTCATCTACCCATTTCACGAGCATTCTACCATTTTCTTCATTTTTGGAGTACATTAAGAGTGCATGGTAACTGTTGAAATCCCCAACATAAATTGCAGGATGCTTTGCAAAATGTAAGACATGTTCAGGCCAGGGAATGTTAGGTGGTTTATAGACATTTGTTATGGTAATGCCATGCAACTGTGTGAGAACTGTGTGTATATTTCCTTCCGTATTTTCAGAAATTAGCGAGGCTAATTCCATACACATCGTGATATGTCAATCCAAGAGCAGTATAACCAGGGATATAACCTCTGCTTCGGTGATCTGCATTAGAAATATGCGTTTCCTGAATGGCGACAATATCAATATTGTTTTCCAATAAGAGTTTAGATAGACAGTCACGCTTTGCTTAGCTGATACTTTCGACATTTAGTTGGAGGAGTCGAATGGTTGGTCCATTGTGTCTTGTCAGGGAGCCCTTAAAAGAGCTGTTGTGACATGTTTGATATTTCCTTGTATGTAATTGGCAGGAGATCGCAGTGATAGACTGGCTGCCAAATATATTGTTGCTCGCTTAGCACCACCCAGGGATCACGTATAGGGTATTTTGAGGTTAAACCTACGGACGTGAGCAACATCAACCCGCACTCTAATCAGTTTATCATAGACATACTACCCCTACCGTTCTTACGGCGTACATTTCCCTCAAAAACTAGCTGGGTGTCTTCAGATGTGTCCTATCATTTCGTCTCTTCTCCTGGTCAAATTTTCTCCTAAACGTTCTCCTCTCGCCATTTCGATTCACTATATCCTCATTTGTGATTCAATCTAACCTTCAGCATTCTTCTGGAACACCATTTTTATTATCTTTATTTCTGAGCTAGTTGTCGTCCACGTTTCACTTCCGTACAATGCACGCTCCAGACGAAAGTTTTCAGAAACGTCTTTCTAATTCCTATATCAATGTTTGAATTGAGCAAGCTAGCCAGCATGTTATGTCCTCCTTTCTTCTGCCATATTTAGTTATTCTACTACCCAAGTAACAACGTTTATCTACTTCCTTTAGGATTTCATTTACTGCATCACCTGACTTCACTCGACTGCACTCCATTACTTTGGTTTGAATTTATTTACTTTTATCTTGTACTCCTTCTCAAAGACTGTGTCCATACCATCCAGCAATTTCTCCAGATCTTCTTTAGACTCACACAAAATAACAATATCATCGTCAAATCTCGGAGTTTTGATATCCTCTCCTTGAACTGTCATTTATTTGCCAAATTCCTCTTTGAATTTCTTTATCTCCTGTTCTATGAAGACAATGAGAAGGAGCGGGGACAAACAGCAGCTTGCGTCACTCCTTTCTGGGTTGGTGCTTCCTTTTCATAGCCTTCGATTCCTTTCCATAGCCTTCGATTCATATCACACAGACTGACTTTCGTGCAGATCTTTCTCGGTATCTGATCCCAATCACCTTCAGAATGTCAAGTAGCTCGGTCCGATCAACGTTATCGAATGCCATTTCTAGATCTACGAATGATATGTACGTAGGCTTGTCATTCTTTACTCGATCATCAAAAATCAGACGTATAGTCATGATTGCTTCGTGTTCCGACATTTCTTCTGAAGCCAAAGTGATCTTCTCGCAAATTAATTTCAACTTTTCTTTCTATTTTTTGTAAGTAATACGTGTTAAAATTCTACAATGTTTCCGTTCTTCTGTAAATAATATGTGTTAAAATTTTTCAAGTGTGGGATA
The DNA here is from genome assembly GCF_040414725.1 of Anabrus simplex. Lineage (NCBI taxonomy): Eukaryota > Metazoa > Arthropoda > Insecta > Orthoptera > Tettigoniidae > Anabrus > Anabrus simplex. Next base: position 219,637,576 of record NC_090267.1, on the reverse strand, counting down.
CGTTGGTGCGTTGATTTTCACACTTGTCAGCACCTGCTTTCTTGAGAACAGGTATAACAACATTCTTTTCTGTATAATCCACGTTACACACTAAATAGAATAACCTCCCCATGCTGGTTTTTCGTAAGGTAGTCATCAACTTCGGGTGCCTTGTTCCTATTTAAGTATCTCAAAGCTTTGTCAAATTCTGACCTCAAAATGGGGTCACCCACTTCATGATTATACAGCTTCTCCTTCTTCTCCTTCTCCTCCTTCTTCTTCTTCTTCTTCATCACCTTCCAGAACCTTATTATCCACTTCTTTCCCTTGATGTAATTGTTTAATATGATCCTGCCAACTTCTGCTTTGCCCTCTTTCCCTAGAAGTCGTTTCCCATCTGAGCCCTTAATGTTCATACACCTAGTTTTCCTTTCAACGAAGGTTTCCTTCATTTTCCTGTATGCAGCATCAACCTTTCTTACAAACATACAACCTTCAACATCCTTCCACTTCTCTTTCAGCCGTTACTCCTTAATGACCTGCATATTCTGTCTACTTCATTGTTTAATTCCTTTCTTCTCTCCTCACTTCCTGCATTCTTGTATTTTCGCTATTCATCAATCAGTGTTAATAACTCCCGAGTTGTCCACTGATTCTTATTTGATATTACCTTTCTTTTCTTCAGCAGTACCACAGATCTTACTCTTCACAACTGTCCACCCTTCATCTATTGTGTTTCCTTCAGCCGTTTCATTTAGTGCTTGTGTAGCGTGCTCCTTGAAACATTCCCTCACACTCTTTTCTTTCGTCTTCTATAGATCCCATCTTTTTGCACTCCTTTCTTCAGTTTCGTCAATTCCTTATGACATTTCATGAACAGCACGTTGTGATCAGAGCCCACATCTGCTCCTGGGAACGTCTTGAAATCCAGCACCTGCTTTCTGAATCTCTGCCTAATCATAAAGAAGTCTACTTGGTATCCTCCTGTGTCTTCAAGTCTTTTCCACATGTACAGCTGTCGTTTGTCGGTTTGAACCGAATATTAGCAAGGACTAAAATATGATCATCGCAGAATCCAACCAGCCGACTTCCTCTTTCATTTCTTCATCCCAATTTGAATTCTTCTACAGCATTACCTTCTCTTCCTTGGCCTACCATTGCATTCCAGTCTCCCATCACAATTAGATTCTCGTCTCCTGTTACATATATTATTAAATCTTCTGTCTCTTAATTTATTCTTTCGATTTCTTCATCATCCGGTGAATTAGTAAGCGTGTAGGCCTGCACTATTATGGTGGGCATTGGCTTGGTGTCTCTCTTGACAACAATCATTCGTTCACTATGCTGTCTTCTTTTCTTATTCATTATTAAATCATCTCTTGCATTTCCCATGCTTGAATTTGTGTTGATAATTCTGTAGACACTTGACAAAAAATCCTGCTTTTCTTGCCAATGTAATTCACTTACACCAACTCCATCTATGGTTAGTCTATATATTTTCCTCTTCAGATTCTCTAATCTGCCACAACGATTCAAACTTCTAACATTCCACGCTCCGACTCGCAGAATGTCAGTATTCATCTTCCATGTGTTTGCCCTCTCCTGTGTAGTCCCCACCCGGATATCGGAATGGGGTACTATTTTACCTTCGGAATATTTACGCGAGAGGAAGCCATCATCAGTACATCATTCATACAGAGAGAGCTGCATGTCCTCGGGAGTTAATGACGGCTGTAGTTTCCCGTTGCTTTCAGCCGTGCAGCAATATCAACATAACTAAGCTACCGCTATGTTATATATTATTACAAGGCCACCCTTGTAATTTCCAAAAGGTTGCTACCCCTCTTTCGATGAACCATTCGTTAGTCTGGTCTCTCGACACATACCACTCCGATATGGTTGCACATACGGTTCGGATATCTACTTCATTGGGACACGCAAGCCTCCCCACCGCGTCAAGGTCACATGTTTCACAGGGGAGCTTAGTTTCAATATTAATTTCAAATTAACGCCTGACACAATTCCTGGAGGCACACATAGAACTTCTGGATGCCTTCAAACTTTGTAACCGCACTGCAAATACATTTAACTCAAAGTCCACTTGTCAATTTCAATCCCATAAAGGAGATCTACCCCTTTACATTACTCGAAATGAGGCTTCACTCAGCCAAAAATGAAAACAGATGCAACTTTAACACAACAAACAATATGCACGTACATCGTGGAATTGATTACACAGGCATTGATATGTAGTGTTCTCCAACCACCTCCCGAATCCGTTGGCTGCCCCAAATGCCTACGAAGCCATCACTAATATTCCTCATGAACTCGTAATATTACACATTATTAACTATATTCCTTGTATTTTTACATTCACAGTATCCTCAAACACTGCAACACATTTCTGACGATCGCCAAGCACTTCACTTTGTGCACGGCACTTAATCGCTAACAGTAGTCCCCAGATGCTTGGTGTACTCGTATGTTTCGTCCGATTAGAAATATCCAACACTCCTAACTTATTAGTTCGCAGTATGAAATTTTCCCCATCCGTTGTGACATTGGGGAACTCCTGCATCCATTGCCAAATTCATAACGACTTGCTCACGATATATTTAGCACATTATTGCTTTATATAAACGCACATTCACCCTGATATATTTTTCTAGATTGAGAGCAGGATTTCAGTATCCAGCACGTCCTCCTTGTCTTCACTGCAGGAGGTAGACACAGAAATCATTCCAGGGGTGTGTTAAATTTATTGTCGTACTAACACAGTGCAGTCTTTAGGTTGGAAGTGCTGTAACTCAACTAGCTGAATAATAGAAAATAACTTAATGGCGAAATGTTACTAAAATTAATGCTTTACTGCTTTTTTAAACCAAGTGATTTTTTATTCAAAGGCCCAATTCACAGAATGTATCTGAATGTTCTTTACGAATACCAGAATGGGTATCCCTGAAGGACATAGATACAGATTTTTTGTGCTAACGCAGAGAGCCGTCTCGATGTCAGTATAAGATAGACAAAAATAGGTTTCATCGTAAGTTCGGGCATGTTTAGACCCTTTCGAACTACCAATGATGACCCCATATTTAAATCGTTCTCATAAAACTTTGCTTTAATGTACTGTAAATCAGTGTGGAAAAAATGCCTCAAATACAAGGTCTGTTCGTTATATGTAGAGGTTTCCTATTCGAGACTCGAAGCTGCCATATATGTACTTTATAGCGTATTTAATCTTTACAATATACAAAATATACTAGTATGTATTACGAATCCTTCTCTTGTAAAGGTGACTGGCTTGATTATAGATCTAATCACTTAGAATGCAGGTCCTTGGCAATGGAGGTTGATGTATGTTGGGTATTCAGCCCGAAGATTGGTTTGATCCTCCACAGCTACGCCGATAGCTGTCATAGATGGCCTAGGTATCAGTGAAGAGGCGTACTATGGAAATGAGGAGTGAGCTAGTTTCCCGTTGCTTTCTTCACCGAGCCAGAATTTGCTCACATATCAGTCTGCCAAGCCCACTGAAATGTATGCACCAACCGACCCTATGAGTGATATTTTCATACCATTCATAACAGGGACTGGCTGCATAACGAATGGTATTACTAGCATCGCTCACACCTCGGTCACATTCATATTGTGACACAGGTCAGTGAAAGTAACAAATTTATTTTAGACCATACCAGAAGACATAGTGCACTATAAACACTAGATCTCGCCAACAAAGGCATAATGCAGGATGATAGAAACGAATAAACGTTGATTGCTTAGACTTTACAGGCTCAGCGAAGTACTTAAGAGTACATTATACAAACTGGTGAACATACTATATAAATCCTTTCCATTAACCAGCCAACATCATCTTCTTACGCTGGACAAGTTGAACAGTCTTTCAGTAAATGCAGTAAGACTGTGTGTTTCATCTAGGGAGCGCTATTGTTGCCATTCTTGGAGCTGATGAAAACTTGACGGACTTCCCGTTAGCGACCTAAATTACCCGGCGCGCCAGACTGAGGTAATTCAGTTTCTTGAGGCTCCTGCCAGGATAAGTGAACGCCGACTTGAAAACTTGTAATAGAGTTGCCTTAGTGGCGTCTTCTGCACTTAATTTCACGACCTCTATCAGCCAACTAATCCTAAGAATTGACTCGCTATATGTGGTTAAACTAAAGGAAGATACTCCTCAGAGAATATGCTGTTTAGATTTGTTTTCTCACCCCTTTCATATCACAATCTGCTATTATGTATTTATTTATATTCTAAAGAATTGCATAGTAGTGGCTGCTGAAATTTCCTTTTACAGTATTATGCCTTCTGAAGTAATATAAATCAATCAGTTAAACACTCCTGAAATTTAGTCAGGATTCATAAAGCAAATAATAACGGAATTGTCCATACTGTAATATCGAAATCGACAATGAAATTTCGCAGAGACCATGAGGAGACTCATAAAATAGTGACGTACAAAAATTTAGCTGCTATTTCGAACCGGAAGGTTTCGAAATCTTGATTTTAAAAAATCCGTGTGGCAACGCAGCGTACTGGACAACCCTTGTTTCTTGCTGGCTTGCGCGGCGCACAGCGGAGTGGACTTGCAGTTATGTTGGAGATAGATAGATAGATAGAGAGAGAGAGAGAGAGAGAGAGAGAGAGAGAGAGAACGAACTGGCAGGCAGGCTGCCGCGCACTCCAAGGTCACTTTATTGTCACGGAACGAATGTGAAACATAGATGAGGTGCGTTAATCGCATGATAAAGTCACAAATATTTTTGGCACCATGCACAACGAATATGCACTTTGAGGTCACATTGTACTTCACAGTTTTCTTTGCTTATTTGAAGGCAATATTTCGCAGACACTTCGAACTCGGGAGGACTCTCCGTTGTATAATTGGTTGCGAACCACGAATATTTGATCATGTCCTTGAACCGTGTGGAAGAAAATTGAAAATGAATGAAGGACTGCATTTTCAGTGTGCTGTTTCTCTGATAAACATCAAACTGAAAGTCTTCAAAAGTCGGCAGAATGTCTGTTAAGCAACGATACAAAGTCTTGTTCAAAGGCTGCACTTTCCTTATAGTGCCCGGAGTAATCTGGAGAATTTCTGTTGCCTGGAGGAATGTCTTCAAGACAGCTCTTATCAAAGTAGTCCAGGAATCTAGCAGTAGCAAACACTTCTCTCCCGCACATGGGAAGAAGGGTTCTTTAAATCAGTACTTTAATTCCGTTTTCCCCATTTTCCATGATTTTTTGGCTGTTACAATTATATTTCTGGCATGAAACATTTCTTTGGAAACTCTCGGATCTAAAGTTCCACTTACCTCCTGTGGTACAATGAATAATTTCGGGAAAAGATTACCGTCCATGCTAATTGTAGGTACAATTGTGTACGAATGACTGAGTGCACTAACTGATTGAGCAATTGTTTCTGTATGTTACCAACAAACGATAGAGTCCATTTCACTTTCATTTTGCGCACGAAAACACTCTGAGCAGTATTGTATGTTGAAGAAGAGGTGTGGTCTATAACTCGCTCTGTAGCTGCTTCCATAAATTTCCTTGTGACCTTATCTTTCTCGTTTTCTTGCAGATACGTATGGGACACAAATGTCATCATTTTTCTGTTTTTATTCTGTACTTTTCTTAAAACGACTCAACCAACTAGCACATGCGCTGAAATTAGTTCGCCCCATTGAAATTTCTCTTGAAATTTCCAAGGCCCACAGTCGCAGGTCTTCATCGTATACGTTCCGCTTCAGTCTTCTTGCTTCTCTAAAGTGAGAAAATAATTTTGTATGTATCAATTTCCTGTGTTCAATGGGGCTTACTGATGTAGATTCTAATTTGCTCTTCCACCTGTACAGTTGTCGTAGTGACGTCACTTTACGACAAATTTTGCGATCAGTCGCTTCTTATCCCCCCCCCCCTCCCCACCTCCATTTAACCATACATTTAGAGCTTTTCCTCTGTACGCAAGATCTACAGTTTGTTTCACTTTATTCTTTGGACTGGAAGCATATATTTGCTAGGTGACTGCGGTGTCTCTTCACTGGATTGACAGGAATCAGACTCGGAGCTCAAAATCGGATCCGTAACACATCTTGTTCCTGGCAATGTTGTGTTGCCTTCTCTTTCAGATAATACAGATGAGGTGTCGCTGCTTCCACTATTATTTTCACTGTCACTGTTTCTCTCCAGACACGCTTCCGAGACGATGCTGGCACCCATGGTATGATTTTCAATTAGTACGATCACATGGCGACCCGTCTCCCTTTCTTCCGGAGTTATTTCACGGGAAGAGGAGAAACCTTTTTCACGTAAATAACGTAAAGCATACTCTAGAACATTAGCCAGATTCATGACTGCTCATTCAAAAGAACATGTGTCAACTGGCTAGCGCAGAAAGCTCAAGGTAACGCGGTCGCTTCAGCTGGTCACCAGGGCTGATCACGCCGAGCTGTACGCTAACGCGTGAAATTCTTTTAGACATTTCCGTAACGATTTCAGAAGATCACAGATCGAAATGGCAGCTGAATGTTTGTACATTGCTTTCTTAGGACCCCTCATCCTACAAAATTACATTGCCGATTGCGATATGACAGTACGGACAGTTCCCTTGTAAACTCTCATTGAGAATCCCAACCTTGGAGGTGTAGTGTGTTAGTTGCTCTCCTTTCGTTCCTACGGTGGCGAGTTCGATCTCGGCTGAAATTGTTAGCATTCTAGGATGTTTAAATGCGATAACTCCATATTGTTGGCTCAAACATGTTAAATAATTCTTGCAGGACAAAATTCTAACAAACAATCTCTACTGGTTCAAAAATGTGTTTTGGTTGCTCCTGGTTTCAATTCATTCCGACCCAGACAGGTCTTATGACGACGGTGAGATAGGACACGGCAGGTAATTTTAATCTACCACAAGTATCAAAGCAAGTGAGATAATACCACGTAGGTGTATACAATTCCAGACAATAAATTATGCAATTAGAATGGCCTCAAAGAAACAGATTTACATAAAGGGATCGTTGAATCGACTATGAAGTATGGTCACATTTTCAGTATTTGCGCCGTAGACAAATCCTGAACATCTTTCGTCATCGTTATCGAAGGAGCACCTGGGTCTGGCAGGGAGCAGTGGATCGTTTACCTCCATTCACTTTTCGCACCTTCGTGGAAACACAAGAATTGGGCGTCTCTTCCGGGACACTCCTTAGCTCATCGTCCCGATCCACTTTGACGCTTCGTATGAGCTATTATTACTGTGGGTTCACACACCGAAAAGCATTTTATACCTATCTACTGGGTTTTAAATGAGGCCTCCCTCAACACTCTGCCTGCGTGATTTCAGTCGCATTTCTTCCACTGGGGAACCAGCACCCTACTGAAGGGGCACCTCCCCTTTAGACAGTCGGGTTATTTACCACCGGCCAACACTCAGCGTTGAGTCGCTGGCTGTAAGGTCTTCAGTGCTTTCCAGACATTTTCAATGGTACCACCTTACCGAGCTCTAAAAATGTTGTGCGACATCGTACCCCTCAAATAAAAGTATCCTACACATTGATAGGATGCTTATGCACACCTCATAAGATTAATGAAATAAAAACACATCTTAAATCTTCCTGCCGTTTTTCTCAGTTTACGAAGTTACAGTCCCCGACCCGCCCGGGAATTAAATCCGTGGTCGTCTGAACCGAAGGCTGTATGCTGGACATTGAGCCAAGGAGTCGTACTGTGAAGCAAACATTATTATTGGCATTTTATATGATGTAAACATTTTGATTTCATGTGATTGTTTGTTATAATGTATTATTTTTATTCCATTCATATTTTAATTTAAACTCATTGTTATACTGTTGCATATAAACATCGTTCCTGATGCACCTCAATGGCACCTGAAAGTGAAACCGGCATGTTTTAACGCCTATTTTGCAGGTTCATAGCTAAGGAGTTTTTTTAGACGTATCAAACTTTGCTCCATGTTTACGTCAACTAGGAAAAAAATACCTGCATCATATCAACTATTTTACTCCCTTAGTTTATCAACGGAGATGCAAGTAGGAACAAGTCACATTTATAATTTAACAATTTTGCCACAATTTAGGTAGGTCTAAAGTTTATTCACACTTTATTTTTTTGTCCAATTCTTTTTTTTCTTTTTTTTTTTTTTTTTGCTAGTTGCTTTACGTCGCACCGACACAGATATGTCTTATGGCGACGATGGGAAGGGAAGGGCTGAGAGTGGGAAGGAAGCGGCCGTGGCCTTAATTAAGGTACAGCCCCAGCATTTGCCTGATGTGAAAATGGGAAACCACGGAAAATCATCTTCAGGGCTGCCGATAGTGGGGTTCGAACCTACTATCTCCCAAATACTGGATACTGGCCGCACATAAGCGACTGCAGCTATCGAGCTCGGTGTCCAACTCTTGCCCCGTTTCCCTACGAGGTCGGGTATGTGGTGAGATGAATCCATCGAGGCTGCATTTTATGACCAGATGCTCTTCCTGACGTCAACATCATCAGTAAAGGTGTTAAAATGAAATGAATGACGTTATGTATGACAGTAGGATGAAACCCGGTGCCGGCACATAGCCTCCTCCTGTCGAATAGCACCAAGTGGTCTGCTCAAGGCTTAACGTCTCCATCCGACGGACAAATCACCATCAACAGCCCTCACTCCATATGAGCACTGCGGAGAGGTTTGGAATTTAATCCAGGCGCTTGGCACGCAATCTACTAATTAGAAATTGTATACCACCACTTTCCATAACCTACCGGCCAACATTCCGATGGTGAAAATATTTTCGACCAACCGGACTCGAATCAGCTAACCACGGCGTCAGACCGTTTAGACATCAACGCCGTAACGATCATGGCCACTAGGCAGTTTCGTAAGATAAATACTTCTTGAATCAGAATTATATTAGTACACGTTAATGACACTGGCACCTGTCATGAAGACTTGCAAGTGTATCCAAGAAGCATCTTACTCTATGTAAGTGGGTTGTCAAAAATAAAATATATCTTTCCTAAAATATGTGCAGGTGGTTGTGCCATACTAAGTATATTTTCTTCTTCTTTTCCTACCGTTTTTCCCACATCTGTGGAGTCGCGGTTGTGAACTGTGTCGAACATGCAGATTTGGCCCTGTTTTACGGCCGGATGCCCTTTCTGACGCCAACCCTATATGGAGGGACGTAAGCACTATTGCGTGTTTCTGTGGTGGTTGGTAGGTGTTGTATGTTGTCTGGATATGAAGAGGAGAGTGTTGGGACGGACAAAAACAACCAGTTCCCGAGTCAGAAGAATTAATCAGAAGCGATTAAAATCCCCGACTCGACCGGGAATCGAACCCGAGACCCTCTGAACGGAAGGCCAGTACGCTGACCATTCAGCCAACGAGTCGCACATACGAAGTATATTTTAGGGAACAGTATATTTTTTAAAGTCTTCCTTGTAGCTTTTAGATAATTAAACAAGTGTATTGAGTTCGATTGCTGCAGTTCATATTTATGGTTTCTATCAAAGGCATTTGAAAGTTTTAAAGAAAGCCACTTTCAGAAATGCAGCCTACTGTTAGTTGATAGCTGAGGGTAGTGACAGTATATTAATTTAAAATATGCTTTTGCTGTCTGCCTCTGTGGTGTAGTGGTTAGCGTGATTAGCTGCCATCCCCGAACGCCCGGGTTCGATTCCCGGCTCTGCCACGAAATTTGAAAAGTGGTTCGAGGGCTCAAACGGGGTCTACTCAGCGTCAGGAGGTCAATTTAGTAGAGCTGGTTTCGATTCCCACCTCAGCCATACTGGAAGTAATTTTCCGTGGTTTCCCACTTCTGTTCCAGACAAATGCCGGGATGGTCCCTAACTTAAGGCCACGACCGCTTCCTTCCCTCTTATTCATCTATCCCTTCCAGTCTTCCCATGCCCACCACAAGGCCCCTGTTCAGCATGGCAGGGGAGGCCGCCTGGGTGAGGTACTGTTCATGCTCCCCAGTTCTATCCCCGACCCAAAGTCCCACGCTCCAGGACACCGCCCTTGAGGTGGCAGAGGTGGGATCCCTCGCAGAATCCGGGGGAAGAAACACCCTGCAGGGTAAACAGATTAAGAAAGAAAGAACATATACTTTTATTGTCGAAATACAGACATGTTTTCAATTCAGGAAAGTTTACTCTATTCAAATGAATGAAAACCAAAAAGTGAATTTATGATTACATTTCACATCCCGGTGCCTTCAGTGATATTGGATAATTTAATAGACAATTTGTTTGTGTGGAAATATGGAGCAAGAACAACATGAAGACGAAAAAAGTGAACAGGCAGGCATTTGAATGAATCACGCGATCGCTACGAGGTAAACAAAAACGTTCGCTTTTGTTAAATTTAGAAATGGAGAGTTTAGAAGAGCAAAGAGAGAAAGATGCGACAATGTTCATATATAAAATAATAAATCCGCAAATTGATAATCCTGAGTTCCTTTCCCTCCTGAATTTCCATGTGCCACGCCCAAATTTTAGATTTTATTTAACATTTTCAAATAAAAATCCTAGAATATCTGCCCATCAAAATTCACCACTTTACAGACCATGCAGTATATGTAACAGTGCATCTTGGAAAAATAATGCTCTTGATTTCAGTACAAACACAACAATATTTTTAAAAGAATTCATGACAGCAACAAAGGCCATGTGATTTATTCCACAGTCAGAATGGAGCATCACACCGGCCAGCCTTCATATTCCAGTTCTTTCTTTCTTTCTTTCTTAGTGTGTTTGTCCTCCAGGGTCGGTTTATCCCTCGGACTCAGCGAGGGATCCCGCCTCTACCGCCTCACGGGCAGTGTCCTTGAGCTTCAGACTCCGGTTCGGGGGATACAACTGGGGAGAATGACCAGTAACTCACCCAGGTGGCCTCACCGGCTAATCTGAACAGGGACCTTGGTGGGGGATGGGAGGTTTGGAAGGGATAGACAAGGAAGAGGGAAGGAAGTGGCCGTGGCCTTAAGTTAGGTACCATCTGATATGCGTACAAGTACAACACGGTTCAACCCGGAAATTAAATAAAATAAGTAATGTATTGTTCTTTGATATATTTTGTGTGTGTTTCCAAATGTTAATGCTGTAGACTGCATACTGTGTTATTGTTATTAATTGTGATACTTTTATTTATGTAGTTAAACTTTGTTCTTATGGCAATTCAGAATGTCTAGAAAGTCGTTCAGTTTTCAGTTAAAAGGATTAGATTAAAATTAGTTTAGAATAGGTTTAAGTTACGCTATATATTCTTCTTCTTCTTCTTCTTAATCTGTTTACCCTCCAGGGTCGGTTTTTCCTTCGGACTCAGCGACGGATCCCACCTCTACCGTCTCAAGGGCAGTGTCCTGGAGCTTCAGACTTTGGGTCAGTGGATACAACTGGGGAGAATGACCAGTTCCTCGCCCAGGTGGCCTTGTGGAGGGATGGGAAGATTGGGTGGGACAGGCAAGGAAGAGAGTAGGAATCAGCCGTGGCCTTAAGTTAAGTACCATCCCGGCATTTGCCTGGAGGAGAAGTGGGAAACCGCGGAAAACCACTTCGAGAATGGCTGAGATGGGAATCGATCCCACCTCTACTCAGTTGACTTCCCGAGGCTGCGTGGACTCCGTTCCAGCCCTCGTACCACTTTTCAAATTTCGTGGCAGAGCTGGGAATCGAACCCGACCTCCGGGGCTGGCTGCTAATCACGCTAACCACTACACCACAGAGGCGGACTAGATAATATTAAGTAATAATTATTTGAAAGTTATCTGTGTATCACACAGAAAGTAGCTGTAGTTAGGATGAAAATCCTGTAGCAAGCAATAAATTAAATTAAATTAATTCCGGACGTCTGAGGTAAACTAGAGTGACGTTTCACTAAGTTTTCAGGAGAGCAGAAAGAAGCTACTGAGGCGCATATTTTTCTACTTTTAAAGCAGGTCGAATTGACAGTTCTGTTCAGGTAAATTATCGTAAGGGCCAACAGGATGAAAAGTGCGGCGGACTGGATAAGCTTGAACTGTTGTATGATTATTTACCACTATTTATCGGTAAGTTCTAATTGCACATAGCTTATCTTAATTCCTGCGAAACATGCAATTACTATACCCATGAGAAAATACGACCAAAATAAGTCATATACCTCAAAATTATAATGTTTCCATTTACGGTTTGTTTCAAAACGGTCCCTTACAGCAACCACACAAATATAACTTACATATATAAATAATGTAACATTACACATTGGCTCTGTGCATTTTATTTTCACGAGAAAGGCTTATAAATTACTAAGAATATGTTTACACAGCGCTGATATATCGGTGGACTAGAAATATAAGGATGACTGGACATGGATCAAATAAAAGTTCAGAATTAAGCATGATAATATTGATGCTTTCACGGCCCGTACTTGTAAAAATTATATGGGCTTTTGGACTTATACCATGTCAAGAAAACAAGGCGAAACTCTTTATGTTTTGCAGAGAATTTTGCTCCCCATCTTCAGAAGAAAATCTCGACTGTTCACGAGGAATACTTCTACAATAATTCTACAAATTCAAACCCAAACCGTCATTATTGTAGAAGTCTTGAACAGTCGAGATTTTCTTCTGAGGACGCAGAGCACAGTTCTCTTGTTTTCTTGACACGGCATAAGCCCAAAAGCCTATACCACGTCTACAGAATTAAGAAATTGCTGAAAAGCAAACTACATCACTTTGGACATATTCTGCTATACAGCTAGATTGCTGGAAACAAGGATAAAATATTCTTTTGTACGTATTCTTCTTCTGTATCTGTATACCCTCCAGGGTTGGTTTTTCTCTCGGACTCAGCGAAGGATCCCACCTCTACCGCCTCAAGGGCAGTGTCCTGGAGCTTCAGACTCTGGGCCGGGGATACAACTGGGGAGAATGACCAGTACCTCGGCCAGGCGGCCTCACCTGCTATACGGAACAGTGGCCTTGCGGGGGGGATGGGAAGATTGGAAGGGATAGACAAGGAAGAGGGAAGGAAGTGGCCGTGGCCTTCAGTTAGGTCCAATCCCGGCATTTCTCTGGAGGAGAAATAGGAAACCATGGAAAACTACTTCCAGGATGGCTGAGGTGGAAATGTAATCACCTTTACTCAGTTGATCTCCTGAGGCTGAGTGGACCCCGCTCCAGCCCTCATAGAGCCGGGAATCGAACCCGGGCCTCCAGGGGTGGCAGCTAATCACACCAGCCACTACACCGCAGAGGCAGACTTGTACGTATTCATTGTTTAAAATACCGGTAACCTTTCCAAGTATTGGCTGCAAGATTTACAACCATCATAAAGCCCAAAACGTCAACTAAAACTAGTTCTATTGCAGGTCTGCATAAACAAGATTCGATCTTGTCCAGCCGGCCAGAGAGTTTGCAACTGTTGCTGTGACACGTGGTCAGCGTGATGACACCCTCAGCCGTATTGCTTGGCTCTCTGTGGTTCGTTCCTTCACATACCAGGAGACTCCTCAGTTTCAGAAGTCAATCGAGAATGAAAATCCTTAGGCGAAAGGGGATTCTAACCTTGGGTATCCAAGTAAATTATTATACAGTAGCCCATTTTGAGGTTACTAATTCAAATACCAAATTAAAACAACGACCACAGATAGAATAACAGCACAGGATACTAAACAACTTTAACAAATAGTAGTGCAAGATACTGGTGTAAACTGCTCCACGCTGGAAGATTAATGAGCAACCACTAAAGAGCTTGGAGATGTGCTAAATAATGATGTAATTTATTCCAGGCCTGGGAGTACACCGGGGGATACTAACTGTTGTCATCGTTTTCCTAGAGTGAGTGTGCGACGGTCATGGAGAACCGGGATGGAAGCATTCACCTCCAGCTTTTCAGAACCTAAGCATGCCTAGTTATGAAACTGAAGCCTGTTGTTCGAAAGCCCGTGACATAGGTTATTATTATTATTATTATTATTATTATTATTATTATTATTATTATTATTATTATTATTATTATTACGGGGATACCCATGGAGCAGAAAGAGGTTAAAGAAGGTGCTGGGGTGAATGGGTCTATCTACAATATCAAAAATTAATTTAAAATTTTAACAACGGTTAGGCCTATATTTCTTTTAGGATTTCAAACTTAAAAATTTTTCACAACAATGAAACATCAGGTACAATGACAAACTTGAAACAAGACAAGAAAATCCAAAATTTACTGATTTTTACAAAACCTGGGCTTCCCTCGCTTCACAATTTCTGAGCTCCGAGCTCAAATTTACAAAGAGCACACATTTATTCAAGGGCAGAAATCCCCTAAATCATGGAGCACTTGCTCCCGAAATACAATTTCTAGAGGCACTCGTCAACCTTACAAAAACTCTGAAAACGAGCTAACAGGCTCTCAGTTTTCCAAGCATACTCAAGGCAATCACTGGTCTCTCGAGGCGCAACTTACAATTTGAAAAATGATTTTATACAGGGGTATTTAAAACCCAACCTACGGGGCCTTCATGGACAAGAACAGGTTAAATAACTGGCCCAAACACAAAAGGAATGGAGGCGTACACTGCGCTCCAAGACCTACAGGGTTCTAGACCGATGAAACAAGGGCTATTCCCAAACTACTGAGGTGACTGGTATAGAAATTACTTTTAAACACATTACAGCTACAAAACGTAGTCACCTCCAAACAAAAATGAAGGGGAGCTCGAGAGGGTAATTCACTCTCTATCCCCGAATTTACGGTAAAGCTCTACGAGATTTTCACATTAGCCGAAGGAAGGTTTACAGTTTAGGAAAGTTTGTTATGTAAGTAAGGATTCGGAACTTTCCCTCGGATTAAACTGCGGAGGTAGCAAGAAAGAATAAAGTTATGTGGCCATTACCTTATCGATGTTCTGGTTGCCGACGAAAGAGGCCGCCCGCCTCCTGCTTGACACACACACACACACTCAGATAGACGACGATCAATTGGCCAAGAAACATGAAAAGCCGCAGTTTATAAACCCTCAGGGAAGGTTCGAAGTCATTCAAGACTAAACCAGCCACACCCTCTTAATTTTATTGGTAGAGTTCAAAAGTAACACTCAGAATCGAACAAGAAGCCTGTGATAGGTGGAAAAGTAATTACAGAAATTAGTGATTGTCTAGATTCAAAACTGGCGGTTAAAAAGGAAATATTGCCAACCCCAAAAAATAAATGAACATCAATCAGTTACAAAAGCCTAGAAATACAAAACTTATTTAAATTATAATTTCTTTCACTTTGCACCAGAGTGCATGATCATAGTCTTTTGGTAGTGTCATCTGTGGATAAATGTTCAAACTTCTTGATGAATGGCAAACAAGACAATGAGAAATTCACTCAGGTTAGGAAACTGCACAATAACAAAATTATACAATATTTCGGTAGTGACATCTTCTGATTAAAGTTCTAACTTGTTGTATTATTGGTTTCACTTTGTTCAATAGAGGAGTTCATTTAGGCGCTAATTTGAACGCGCGGCGTTGAGGTGTACCTCCCGGTATTATTATTATTATTATTATTATTATTATTATTATTATTATTATTATTATTATTATTATTATTATTATTATTATTACTTCATCTGCATACAACTACGACAGAAACACACATAAGTGAATAATCCGGGCGTAAAACTGGGCCATATCGACATACAGTTCTGACCCCAAAACATTGGGGAACTGACAAAGGATTTCTTCTTCTTCTCCTACGTTTTCTTATTATTATTAAAATAATGTCTATTGGTTTTAGAAGACGCCACAGTTCCGAAATCACTCGTGTTTTAGAACTCAAGGACACGATTCTACTCCATTCAACATGAATGCCTAAGCAACTGCGCAATGATCCTGTCTATTATTATGTTGGTATCAATCACTAGTCGAGGTGCTATAAAAAGTAGCTCGAGTAGTTCCATACGGGTTAGCGTGTTTGGAAAAAACGTACTACTTCCAGTGATCAGGATCTCGCACCTTAAAACGAAGATCATTGCTTTGGTTTGAAGATATTCAGCTCCTGTAAGTATACTACTTAACGGTCTTACCTCAAACAGCTGCGGATATGTGTAAAGCTAAGTTTGTGCTGGTATGGTGCCAGAGTGGAGGTCAAACGAAGGGTTGAACGAAAACAAGGTCACTGAAACAGAGATGGAGGGCCTGTTTGGGTCTCGTCAACATACTCTGGCGGCAGATAGTGTGCATGTCTAGTTTGAACTAGAATCACTATAGTTTGAACGAATATCGGGTCAGGAAGGGGAAAAGGATATCAGCTTCATACACAGCCTCGGTGAAAGTAAATAAAAAAAACTTGAGTGCTTGCAGGAGAATAGTTAAACGAAGAGAACAGAAGTTACAGTAATACTGCTAACATCGGGAGGTTTCTTTTGTTTTTGTTATCTATGTAGCACCAACACAGCTAGATTTTATAGCGACGATGGGATAGGAAAGGGCTAGAAATGGGAAGGAAGTGACCGTGGTCTTAATTAAGGTACAGCCTGGTGTGAAAATGGGAAACCACTAGAAAGCATTATCAGAGCTGCTGAAGGTGGGGTTTGAACCTACCATCTCCCGAACGCAAGCTGACAGCTACGGGACCCAAACCGCGAAGGCACTTGCTTGGTAACATCGAAAGTAATAACAGATCAGCTGTTGATCAATAAAATCAGTAAAGATGTTACGACTGCCTTGGTTCTTGGTTTGCAGATGCGAACTGTGACCGGGCTGAGTGATGTAATTGGTTAAGTGCTCGCCACATATGATCAGAGTTGAAAGTTGAATACCAGTACAGTTAGCTGATACACACATCTGAATTATCGACTGTTATCGGTATCAGCGTTCGAGTTATTCACCTTGACATTTGGAACTCGGTCTGTGGCTCCACTTAGTTCTACACCTCTAAACTTGAAATCATAAAGACTGCGTCCAACCATCGTATCCTTGGTTTTCCTTTGCCGATCTTACCTTTTACGGTCGAGTCTATTATTCGCCATGGTAATCAATCTTCCTACTATACTAAATCCCAGCCGTATTTATGTATTTATTAACATTTTTACCCATTCTTTGCGCGATAATTTGCAATGGATTACATGTTTCCTTCATGAATTTGTGCGAAGTAGCATGGCTCTATTGACACGTTTAATGAAAATCCACAGCCTGTTTTCAGTCATTCGACCGGGTCAGGAATATAATGAATGAAGCCGCCATCCAGGTGGCGAGGATAGGAATTGTGCCGGCTGCCGAAGCCTGTCGCATTCCTCTGGGGCAATGATTAATGACTGACAGATGAAATGAAATTATACTGGAGAGTGTTGCTGGAATGAAAGAGAGAAACCTGCCCCGCTTCCGCTTTGTCCAAAAATGACATGGAAAACAGGAGTACCCGGAGAAAAACCCGCCTCGTTTTCGCTTTGTGCAGCACAAATCTTACATGGAGTAATCGGGATCTGAACCATTGAACCCAGCGGTGAGAGGCCGGCGCGCTGCTGCGTGAGCCACGAAGGCTGTCTTACACGTTCAATGTGACATGATATTCCTTTTTCGAAAGGGCGTGGCAGTAATGTGAAGTGTGATAATCTGAACAAAGTCGAGTGAGAATGAGGACGATTTCCGAATGTATTGTACACAGTTCACGGGCTCGAAGGTGTGTAAAATGTTCTCTGTTTCTCAGGTTGCGTATTTCATCTCTAAACACTGGCGTGGCGCTCTGCTGAAGATGACACTGCCTATAGCCTATCATCTGTCCTATCGAAAAGAGTAAAATGGCTCTTTAGATTTCCCGCTGCCCACCTTGAAGTGACATGCACGAAGTGTCCCACAGGACTTGAATTAAAAATCTGATTTTTCTAAGCATCTCCTTCATTTTCCGTCGCACGATAAACACGTATATGGTATAAAGGAACGGAAAGAACATATTCTTAAACATTTTATGTGTGCTATCTTTTGATAGACCTAATGTTAACGAAGATTTTCGAGAATAATCCCAACTCCATGTGATGACCTTTACGGCACGTATGCACCTGAGAACACATTCCTGACTGAGTAGATATTAAATACGTAGTTCCCCACTTTTAGGAATATGCAGATAGATAACCAGACAGAGAGACAGACTGTTCTGCTTTATGTTTCCTTGGAGTTCAGTTACAATACGTGGGATTAATATTCAAGCGGAGTGAAATACAATACATCCTCTGATGTTCTCCTGCTATGGATCATTCAAATGACTATTCATCACTTTCCTCAAAATACTGCAGGTTTCAAAAACAACTTTCCGCAGTTCAACTTAGATGTTCTACCTGAGGTTTAGGTGATGAAGTGCATAATGCGGCTGGTGGGGAAGTTGTGCTAGTTCTGTAAAGACTATTTTAGCAACGATCTCAATATCACTGATTAGCAGATATTTTTGAAAATCAGTTCTTCCTAATAAATTTAGTTCATAGAACTGTTGTCGCCAACAAACGAGTATTGCCAAGTAAAACATGTGCAAAACATATAACAAAGTTATATTTTTTCCTTTGGATTTTAAATGCACTTTATATTATTGAAATTTAGGAAAAATGTTTAAACTGTGTGGCTATAATTTCTTGACAGTGGCATCGCCATTTCCTCACTGTATGAGCAAGTTGTTGTTGGTTTAGTATTGTTTTAGTGTCTGCCTGCTCCTTTGTAGTTCGGTTAAGAAATAATGACTTAAATGATGGCGTCCCGCAATAGTTTGTAGGGGATTATACGATCTCTTGGAAAGTTTATTAGTTCTTGAAAGTCCCTGAAGTACTAAATCGTACTGGTTCTATCATTCTACCGTGTATCAAGGATGAATTGCTTGTTAGCGTCCCTTTGCTTTTCTTGTACGAATGTAATATCAAAATATTCACCATTTAGAATAAATTCCTGTGGATAGTCAGGGAAAGTATCGAAAACTTCCGACTGGGGCACAAACTCTAAATCACATGTAATTTCCCTTCTATTTTGTTGATTACCAGTAGAGCTACCCATCATTGATGGGAAAGCACATAGCTGAAATAGAGTAGATATAGCCTATATTTAGAACATGTCATGTAGATGCTGAAGTGTGGATACTTCAGGCTCATTGAAGATCCCTTATTGATGGACTCCTGACACCGGTTACAATACTATCCATCGCCCTATACTGTATGTGCTCAGATGATCAAAACTTATGAATACCGTTTTGAACATCGCTCGTCTTTTGTGTATGGCGAGTGCCACTTCAGAGACTCCTCATAATCTATGCATTATAGTATGTGACTTTTAACAAAGCTGGAAAACTTTGTGTCGTGCATTTTCTTGATAATTCAGAGATAATGACCTTATCACTGTCGGTAGTTAGTATCCTAGTTACAGGCGAACCCTCGGATCTGCCACTCAACCGAGGACATAAAACAAACAATTTGTCCAAATATTTGATCTTTGTTTAGTTAGTCTATGAGAGTTTTCAATTTCAAGTGAAATACACGTTAAGTAATGTAGTGACGATCACTGGGTGACTGACAGTTTTAAATGACATGTTGCTGGGGCTGTACCTCAAATAAGGCCACGGCTGCTTCCTTCCCACTCCTAGCCCCTTCCTATCCCATCGTCGTCAAAAGACCTACGTGTGTCGGTGCGACGTATTGCAAACTGTAAAAAAAAAAAACTTCTGATGAATCAAAAACGGGATCCAATTAATTTTGCTGTATAAATAGGCGATTCCTCCTGATTCGTGCTTTTATTAGAGATTTAATTTGAGGTGCTGAATGCCATCTCCCCACAAGGCCCCTGTTCAGCATAGCTGGTGAAGTCGCTTGGACGAGGTACTGGTCCTCCTCCTCACTTTTCACCCTTAACCCAAAGTCTCCCGCTCCAGGACACTGCCCTGGAGGCGGTTGAGGTAGGATCCCTCACTGAATTCGAGAGAAAAGCAACCCTGGTCGGTAAACGAATTAACTACATGTTACTGTTAATAGAAGGATGGGAGGAATATTTAGACAAGTAAATATGGTTAAAATTCCCGACCCTACCGGGAATCGACCCCGGGACCCCTGTGGCCAAAGGCCAGCACGCTAACAATTTAGCCACGGAGCCGGACAAGGAAAGTGGATTATCTTACCGTTTTCAAACGCAAATGGCGCTGTAAATACGTATCGTCACCGCACCTGCGAAAACCGCAATGTGGTGTAGGGGAAATACTGATCCGCAGCACATTTATCATGAGAGCGAAATTCTTTGCAATTACTCGCACATTAATCCCTATATGACAGAACCTTACACCGGCAACGACGAAATATTCTATGATTGAAGTGAACCAATAACAAATAATCTACCAATGCTGTTTCTCCTATAAACCCATAAATGATGTGTGTCCCTGTTTGCTCGCACAACCGGTTTCATGCTTGGATTGCTTGTTTCGCCAGTACACCACAAAACATACTGCTTTTATGAATATGCAACACACTCTATATACATGATACACAATAAGGACTGACTTGAAAGTTGTATCATTGCTAATTATGACTGCATAAGTTCACCCGATCACTATACTAGTGATGTCTTTTATAAAACAATTATAACATATTCACGTCAGAATTACGCTGCAAGAGAGAGAACTCTCCAAAGAAATCTGTACAATATTACATTCATTATTATCGTGAGTGAGTTAATATTTAATAAACTACAATAGAATGTGAAAGGAATGAGTTCTTTTGTAAAATTACAGGATGACCATTAATTTGAATTACAAGCGCAGATTAATTAAAAACAATATATAGACTAACTAAGACCTTTCAGATGGAACATTTAATTTGTCAAGGAGATACTAGAGAGGGATGGAAGAGTACCGAAGATGTTAATAAGAGAATTGAAAGATGAAAATACCTTCAAGTATGATGATACAGCCAAAAACAAAAATATATAAAGACAGTGTGAAATCTAGACAATAGGAGCTAGATATGAAGATAGGTTGACACGTAACGTCATATTGTTGAAGTATTTAGGAACAAGTGGCAGTCCCCCTCTGTGGTGTAGAGGTTAGTGCGATTAGCTGCCACCCCCGGAGGACTGAGTTCGATTCGCGGCTCTGCCACGAAATTTGAAAAAGTGGTACGAGGGCTCGAACGGGGTCTACGCATCCTCGGGAAGTCAACTGAGCAAGGGGGGTTCGATTCCCACCTCAGCCATCCTCAAATTGGTTTTCCGTGGTTTCTCACTTACCCTCCAGGCAAATGCTGGGATGGTACCTAACTTAAGGCCACGACCGTTTCTTTCCGTATTCCTTGTCCATCCCTTCCGATTTTCTCATCCCCCACAAGGCCCCTGTCCAACATAGCAGATGAGGCCGCTTGGGCATGGCACTGGTCCTCTTCCCCACTTGTCACCCCCGACCCAAAGTCTGCCGCTCCAGAACACTGACCTTGAGCAGGTAGAGGTAGGATCCTTCACTGAATGCGAGGGGGAAAAAACAACCCTGGACGGTGAACGAATTAAGAAGAAAAAAGCAGGGGGGAGGGGAAGGGAGAGTTACAAACTTGTCGTCATACAGTTAATTGTAATTGACTGATGAAAATTTGTTAGTTACAAACATTCATTTCGGTACGGTAGCCAAAGACAATAACTGCCCCCAGGAGATGTAGTTGGGGCGAAGTGCTCCCTTCATGCGTTTATGATTCCGATACTAGTTATGCTTAGTCCATAGACTACCATCAGCACTATGTCTGTACTTAAGAATACTTAGATGTGACAGTCCCGTGCAACAAGTTCTTCTGGGTTATAAAAGATGCCCAATTAGATCAGTGTTATCTCCTCTCAGCGTTCTCTAACATCGCCCCCCTCCCTTCCCTAGCAACTGAAAGGACATTAGCCATTTATCATTATTGTTATTATTATTATTATTATTATTATTATTATTATTATTATTATTATTATTATCTGTTTACCCTCCAGGTTCGGCTTTTCCCTCGGACTCAGCGAGGGATCCCACCTCTACCGCATCAGGGCAGTGTCCTGGAGCTTCAGACTCGTGGTCGGGAGATACAACTGTGGAGAATGACCAGTACCTCTCCCGGGCGGCCTCACCTGCTATGCTGAACAGGGGCCTTGTGGAGGGATGGGAAGATTGGAAGGGATAGACAAGGAAGAGGGAAGGAAGCGGCCGTGGCCTTAAGTTAGGTACCATCCGGCATTCGCCTGGAGGAGAAGTGGGAAACCACGTAAAACCACTTCGAGGATGGCTGAGGTGGGAATCGAACCCACCTCTACTCAGTTGACCTCCCGAGGCTGAGTGGACCCCGTTCCAGCCCTCGTACCACTTTTCAAATTTTCGTGGCAGAGCCGGGAATCGAACCCGGACCTCCGGGGGTGGCAGCTAATCTCGCTAACCACTACATCACAGAGGCGGACATTATTATTGTTATTATTATTATTATTATTATTATTATTATTATTATTATTATTACGGGGATACACGTGAAGCAGAACGAGGTTAAAGAAGGTGCCGGAATGAATGGGTCTATCTACAATATCATTGAGTTAAAACTCCAAAAGATTATATTTCTTTTCCAAAAACAAACTTAACAGTATTTTTCACTGAGTGAACATAACAATATATCAGGTACATAAGCAATCTTGAAACAAGACTAGGAAAAACCAAGATTCAGAGCTTTAACAATTTTGGGCTTCAAGCCAATATTTTACAATGTCAGAGATACCGGATTCAGTTTACCAAGACTTTAATTCAAACTAAGGAATCATTTATCTAAGGGCAGAAATAGCCTTAATTCAAGAGCAATTGCTCCCTCGATTACAATGTCAAGCCTTCCAGAGGCACCCTTCACAATTACAAAACTTTGAAAAAGAACTAACAGTCTCTCAGTTCCTTACGGCCCACTCAAGGCAATCATCAAAATTTTACACTCTCTGGCCTTCCATGGCCCAACTACAATTTGAAACAGGGGTACCTATTACCCAACCGATAGGGCCTTGGGAGAAAGAACAGGTTAAGTAAACGGCCCGAAACACAAACTGAATGGAGGCGAATACTGCGCTCCAGATAATGAAATATTAAAACCTATAGGGGGTCTCGGCCTATGAAGCAGGGGCTATTCCCAAACTAATGAGGTGGCTCGCATGGAAATCACTTTAACACAATACAGGAAGAAAACCAATACAAAACGAAGTCACCTCAAACCAAGATGAAGCGGAGCTCGAGAGTGTAACTCACACTCTATCCCAGATTTACAATTAAATATTTTATGAAGTTGTTACATTAGTCGAAAGAAACGTTACATTTAAAAAAAGTAAGTTACATGGTTAATGTTTCGGACCTTCCCCTCGGAATAATTTGCGGCAACAACAAGAAAGATGATATTATGTGGCGATTACCTTGTAGGTGTTCTAGCTGCCGACAAAAGAGGCCGCTCGCCTCCTGCTTAAATACACACACTCAGATAGGCGACGATCAATAGGAAAGAAACACAATAAGCCGCAACTTATATACCCTCAGGGAAGTTTCGAGAGAATTCAAGACTAAACCAGCCACACCCTCTCAATTTAATTGGTTAATCTCAGAATTCCAATCCGAATCCAACAAGAAGCCTGTGATAGGTTGAAAATTAATTACAGAAATTTTTGATTGGCCAGATTCAAAACTGGCGGAAAGAAAAAAGGATGGTTGCCAACCCAAAAACAAATTATCATAGATCAGTTATGGAAAACCGCGAAATACAAAAGTTCTTTAAGTTATAAGTTCTTTCCCTTTGCACCAGAGTGCATGATCATAGTTTCTAGTATTGTCTTCTGTAGAAAAATGTCCAAACTTCTTGATGCATAGCAAAACAAAAGAAGGAGAAATTCAGTCAGTTTAGGAAACTGCACAATAACAACATTACTTAATATTTCAGTAGAGACATCTTCCGATTAAATTTCCAACTGGTTGTGTTACTAGTTTCACTTTTTGATTGAAAGAGGAGTTTATAAGGGCGGTTATTTTGAATGCGCGGCGTTGAGGTGTACCTCCAGGTACAATTATTATTATTATTATTATTATTATTATTATTATTATTATTATTATTATTATTATTATTATTATTATTATTATTATTATTATTATTATTATTATTACCGTGGTTTGGTGGATCAGCAAAGGTGAAAGAAGGTGCGGGCTGGAATGGGTCTAACTACAAGTTCGAAAGATGAATTAAAATTTAAACAAAGGTTATATTTTCAAAACTTAACAATGGCAACATAGAATTTTGAGCGTACAACAAATAACAACAATTAAATCAGGTACACAGCAGCTTTACAATTCTGGGCTACAAGCCCCAAAAGTCTGAGCTCCCAGCTCACACCCACAATTCAACAAAGGGCAGAAAACCCCTTCAGTACCTGGAGCTCTTGCTCCCGCTTAACAATGTCAGGCCTCCTAGAGACACTTTCCAAAATACCAGAAAGAGCTGACCTGCTCTCGTTTTTTTACCAGCCTTATCAAAGGCCACAACAACCCTTACTCCTAACTGCCCTCAAGGCACACATACAGTGAAACAGGGGTATCTAATACCCAACCTACAGGGCCTTTGCATGAAAAAAACAAAACATCAGGATGAGTTACTGGCCCAAAGTAGAGAAGGAACTGGAGGCGTGAACTTGCACTCCAAAATACACCTTTAAAACGTAAGTGGCTCTAGGCCGGTACACAGGGGCTAATCCCAAGCAAGGGAGGTGACCCATATGAAAACTTTAATACATAAAGGAAGAGAAGAAACGGTTATGAACGCGTAGTCACCTCAGTTTCAAAATGAAGGGGAGTTCGAGAGGGTAAAACACTATCTATCCCCGCTTTAAAGTGAACGAAATTTGTAGATTTTACACAGACAGAAAAGGAATTTACATTTTAAAAGGTAGGTTACATACTAAAGGTTTCGAACCCTCCCCGAGAGTTAAACTGCTGAACTAGCAAGAAATGAAGATGTTAAAAGGCCATTACCTTGTAGAAGAACTGCTGCTAGAAGAAAGAGGCGCTTCCCGCCCCCTGCTACATATCCACACACTGAATTAGATGTTATACTAGTGACACCGAAACAAGAAAATCAGCAGTTTTTATATCCTCGTGGAAAATTCGAGACTTTTTAGGAATGAGTAGACATACCCTTTCGCTTTTATTGGATAGCTTAGAGCAACATATCTATGTCGAAGGAGACATACATGATTGATTGGAAATAAATTAAAGAAATTTGTGATTGGCTAAATTCAAAACGGGCGAATAGAAAGGATTAATGTTGCCTACCCAAAGATAACAGAACAAAATATAGTAAAAATAAAACTTATGAATACTAAATTTCTTCAGGAAAGTTCATTCCATTACACCAGAGTGTATTACCATAGCTTTTTGTAGAGACATCTGTTAGAGAATGTCCACACTTCTTGATCCATGAAAAACAAAATAAATCACAAACACTCAGTGACATCTTCTGATAAACCGTAGAACTTGTTCAGTTGTAAAGTTCAGAGCTTCTCCTGTAGAGGAGTTTCAATTGGCGCAAGATTTGAACTTGCGTCGTGGAGGTATACCGCCCGGTACAGACCTCCCCCCCCCCCAAAAAGAAGTCCTTCCAAGGGGTGACACAGAAGAAAACAAAAAAAATTTCCCAAGGCAAGGTCCAAGTTAGTTGTTGAATAGTAGAAGAATAATTTAGCAGAGAAAAGCAATTTTTCAGTAGTCGGAGGTCTCTGAAGTTGTTTGATATAGGTGGGTGCGACTAGATTAAGTCCAGTTTTATTAGTAGTAGAATGGCGAAATAAAAATTAATTCATGGAAGTAAATTTTTTCTAAGTCCACCAAAGGTTGATTGGAGCAAAAATGTAGTAATTGCGGATATGGAATGTCCATGTAGCTTAAGAAGTACGAAACCAGTCGATTAATTTTGACTGTAAGAACTGTCGCCGCTGCCTGTATCCAGTGGAGCCCGCTCGGACCCCTCTCAAGTACCCTGAGATACACCTCTCCCGCTACTATGAGTGGGGTAGTCGTGCTGCAGCACGCCGCAGACGCGACGATTGTTTACAGTCCTCAAGCAGGTTGCAGGTGGTGCGCCGCACATCAGCCTTGGCCGGAAGGAGGGCTCCGGCTCGCCGTACACTGGTTGACCTCACTGGAGTGGAGTGGGCCCGTACCCCACCTCAGTGGCGGTACGACGCCGCACGGCTGCGGGGGCACTGAAACATTAAGATCTCGGCGGCAGAATTTTGTTGGACCACAATAGTTTTAGGGTACAGTTTTGGAGTTGAGGCTGAGGGGCCAGCGGCGTGGAAACTTTTATTTTATTTCTTTTATTTTAATGCCACTGGTGTGGTTTAGCAGGAGACGGGAGCTTGGTTATGGCCATACGGAGGGGACAGCAGAGTAACTTCAGAGCAGGTTTCACAAAATTTATACAGAGAAGATAACAAAAAAACGAAATGTAAAACTATAAGGGGCAGAAGGCCTCGGATTTAGAGAAAAATATAACCTTTTGGGGTTCTTACAAGATGTTAAAAATCCAAGGAGCAAGTAATTTACAAAGGTTTCACCTGGGACAGGTGAACCCTAAATATTCTCTCGGTGGCTGGATTGCTCACTAACAATGTCACCGGCGTTAAAAAATCCAAGACGGTACACGGCCCATGAAATCTGGGGGCAAGCTTGCCCGCGGGAACAAAATTCTTGACCACAACTTGGTCTCCTACCTTTAAGTTGGTGAGCCTCCGTCCACGATCATATCCTTCCCTAACCTTTTCATGAGAAATTTTAAGATTGGCCTTGGCCTTCTTCCAAAGATCTCTAATATTATCTGGATCTCTTGTCTCGGGTAGAATATCACTAAGAGACCAAAGGTTAGAGAGCGGCGTGTTGGGAACAAACTTGAACATCAAAGAAGCTGGAGTAAATTTATGGGATTCATGAACCGCCGAATTCAAAGCAAAAGCTAACCAATGCAGGGACGTTTCCCACCTAGAATGATCATCGTGATGATAGGCAATAAGAGCCGACCTCAGATTACGATTGACCCGTACAGCTAGAGATGGTTGAGGATAGTAAGCAGAGGTAGTTACATGCGAGATGGCTAGATCAAAACAGAATTTACGGAAAAGATTTGAAGTGAAAGCTTTAGCATTGTCGGACACAATATATTGACAAGGACCAAAAGCACCAAAGATGGAATTTAAACAAGAAATGGTGGACTGAGCGGTAGCCAGCTTAGTCGGAAATAACCATGAGAATCTAGTGAAGCCATCTACACACACAAGGATGAATTTATTGGCATTCCCCTTTGACTGGGGAAAGGGTCCGACGTAGTCGATATAGAGTCGTTCCATGGGGCGCGACGCTTGATGAGAAGACAAGAGCCCTTGCTTACTGGACACGGTGGGTTTACTCAGCCAACAAGATTTACAAGCTTTTACTAATTCACGAATTTCGCCGTCCATACCCTTCCAAATGAACATTTCACGGATCTTTTCACGGATATTGAAGATGCCTAAATGCCCCCCTAATGGGGTCACATGATAGTACTTGAAGGTCATGGGCACGAGGACAGCTGGAACAGTTTCATCTTCTTATCATGCCCCGACGGGCAACATAAAACACCATTCCTCAACACATAAGGGACGACATGTTCCCCAGAAGAAAGGGTTTCCATGATAGGGGCCAGCGTCGGATCTTCACGTTGATATTTCTCAAGATCCCTAAACAACATAGGAGCATCTCTTAGAATGGCATTAACCTCAGGTAGTATGGACTCGCGAGGTGAAGAACTATCAACCTGTTCAGGGGTCTCTACATCATTAGAAAACATACGCTTAGTCCGTCAGCAACCACGTTTTCAGTACCTGTAATATGCCTAACGTCAAACTGGAAGGCAGAAATTCGGATGACCCACCGGGCTATACGACCAGTACGCCGCGGCCTACCTAAGACCCAACTTAAGGCTTGGTTATCAGTCTCCAAATCGAACTTGACATGTTCCAGATAGAGGCGGAACTTTTCTAGAGCAAACAAGACAGCCAAACCCTCAAGTTCATAGATGGAATACTTGGATTCTTGGGCCTATAAGGTCCTAGATGCATAGGCGATGGGTCGCCTCCCTAGTTCAGTCTCTTGAAGAAGGACTGCTGCCACCGCCGACGACGACGCGTCGGTTTGGACGATAAATTTCTTAGAGAAATCGGGCATAGCGAGGTCAGGGGCATTGCAAAGGGCTAATTGGAGATCTTCAAAAGCGGCTTGTTGAGAAGGTCCCCACTCAAATTTGACGCCTTTCCTGCGGAGTAAGTTCAAGGGCGCCGCTCTATTGGCGAAATTTGGAATAAATTTACTGAAGAACTTCACCATGCCTATTAACCTGGCAATACCCTTGACGTCCTTAGGAGGTTTAAAATCACGGATGGCCTGTGTTCTAGAATGATCTACAGCGACACCATCGGGCGACACAATGTGCGCTAGAAATGACATAGAAGGCTTAGCAAAAGCGACTTTGGACAACTTAACTGTTAATCCTGCCTTACGAAGACGATTAAGGACCTCTTTCAGATGATCAAGGTGTTCTTCAAAAGTCTCAGAAAATACGACAACATCATCCAGATAATGATACAAGTAATCAAATTTGATGTTGGAGAAGACCCTGTCTAGCAGTCTCGCAAGCACGGCTGCTCCCATGGGTAGCACGAAAGGCACGCGGTTGTACTCATACAAGTTCCAATCCGTGGCAAAAGCTGTCAGGTGTTTAGATTCCTCTGCTAGCGGTATCTGATTATAAGCCTGATTAAGGTCTAAGATGGGAGGAAGAATTTAGCCTTTCGAAACCATGAAAAACAAGAGTGAACGTGTGGAAGGGGCACAGATTGTAACACCACCTTCCGATTGAGAGCCCTATAATCAATCACAGGCCTGAAACCACCTTGCGGTTTCTGGACTAGAAAAATAGGCGAAGAATACGCCGACTTAGAGGGTCGAATAATACCATCCTTCAACATCTGATCTATGATTTCCTTCAAAGCTTTCATTTTAGGTGGAGACAGCCTATAAGGTGGAAACCGGACTGGAATCGAATCCGTAACCTCAATCTTGTATTCAATGAGGTCAGTAACACCAAGAGTATCAGAGAAAACCTCTGGAAACGACCGACACAACTTACGAATACTATCAGCCTGCTCCTCAGGTAGATGTCTAAGGTCTAACAACATCTCATCCTGGGTAGGCGAAACAGATGAACATGATACAGAACTACATTGTAATAAAGGGATATTGAATTTACTAGCAAATTTGAAAGTGCACGACTTGCTCTGAAGGTCGAGCACTAGACCCGTGTGGGACATGAAGTCCGCTCCCAATATAATTGGGCAAGACAAGTGCTTAGCCACGAACAGTTTAACTTTCCAAGTAAATTTGGCAATTCTAATTTTAGCATACAGAAGACCTACAATTTCTGATGGAGAGGAGTTTGCCGAAACGCATTGAACCAAAGACGAACAATAATCAGGAAATTTACACACGGATTTTAATTTGAAATACCATTCAGCCGAAATAATAGAACAAACACTGCCAGAATCTAATAGAGCTGTTACAGGTTCATTATTCAATTCAATTTTGAGAAAGGGAACAGGCGCGGGTGAATCCGCCGCAATCCTAAGACATTCTCTGGGACATTCAAATGGTAATGTAGAATAGTTCTGACTTTTCCCTGAATTTTCGTCGGACTTAACCTGGGCTGAGCCTTGAAAAGATGAATCTGCCGACTCAGCCGGAGCCACTAGTCACTTATGATTGTTGGTGGAAGTTGCAACCGAAGATGAGCAGGAGGGAGTGCTATTCGAATTGGGGCAATTTTTGCAATATGGGAGAACGCGCCGCATCTAAAACAGCCTTGGGATGACCCTGCTCCCTTGTTTGTCCCATTGGATTTAATCAAGGGGCAATTGTTCCGAAGATGATCTGCTGAGCCATAAGCATAACATTTGCGAGTGGTGACGGTTCGGCGAGGCGGTGGCCGAAAGTTACCTGAAGACGGAGGGGGCTCCCTCGCAACACGTAATGTGTCAGCATACCTAACCCCTTCGGCTGAAACAGCCATAGCTTCCAACTCGGCAAAGTTTTGCGGACGCGACGCAAAGCACAAATATGACCTGCAAGACGGTGAAATTCCTACCACAATGGCTTGAACGATTTGATCTTCGGTAAAATGAAGGGCAAATACCCTAGTATAGAATTTGATGTCTTGAATGAAGTCTGCCATGTTTTCATCAAGTCGCTGCACTCTATAATAGTACTTCTGAATTAGAGATGACCTAGCTCGAGCCGGAATAAAATTAGCTAACAGATGGGCGTGGACGTCTTCTATGGATGACTGTTCAGCAATTGCCCTAACTATCTTGTCTGATAGAGCCCCAATTGAATAGGGATAAATGATCTGCAAAATTTGACACGGAGAGAGAGAAAAAACAAGGGCATGATCCTGAAACTCAACTAAAAACCTTAAGAATGAAATAACGTCACTGGTAGAGTTAACAGAAAACTTAGAAATACCCCTGACCAACATTGCTAATGGATGAGGCAAACTGCTGAACTCTGGTGACATAGTAGGTAGAGGCCTGAGTGGCGAAGAAGCTAATTCAGAACGTGCATTATTCAAAGAAGTACGACGTTCAAACTCATTCTCTAATGGGACCGAAGTTTGTTGAACTCCTACTGATTTCCTATTTTCTTCTCCTTTAGGAGAGTCTTCCTCGCTAACTACGTTTACCGTAGCGGGTTGGTCGGTTTTGGGAGGGACTGCCCCAGTTAACAAGAGGCTAACCTTACCGGACAAATCAGAAAGGTTTTCGAGAACAACACTAGCTTCCTTCCTTTGAATGTCATTCAACTTTAGATACAACAGATCGTTAACTCTATTAGAAAAATGAAACAATCTAGCTTGCACACGTTTAAGTTGATTTAGAGAGGGATCATTTTCTTCAAAAAAACTAACTACAGATGCTAGCTCAGTAGTATTATCAGTGATCGTGGAGAGAGCATCGTCAATCTCTTTCTCTCCCAATGTGGGGATGGAAATGGGCAAATCAAGGGACTCTTTAAGCTTGTTGGTATCTACTGCAATCGTGCCTCCAGATTGTACATTTCTAATTGTTAATTCATAGATTAATTCCTCCTTGCACAAATAGCCGGGATGGAGGACATCGCGAGGGCCGGGCATGATGGCACAACGTTCCTAATTTAGAAAAATCGAAAAACTCCAGCGACGGAGAAACTTGTTAGAGTTGGAACCAAAAGCAATATTTAGCCGTCAAAAGGGGCTAAATTGAGACCCATTCAACCACGCTCTGCTACCACTTGTTACCGTGTTTTGGTGGATCAGCAGAGGTGAAAGAAGGTGCGGGCTGGAATGGGTCTAACTACAAGTTCGAAAGATGAATTAAAATTTCAACAAAGGTTATATTTTCAAAACTTAACAATGGTAACATAGAATTTTGAGCGTACAACAAATAACAACAATTAAATCAGGTACACAGCAGCTTTACAATTCTGGGCTACAAGCCCCAAAAGTCTGAGCTCCCAGCTCACACCCACAATTCAACAAAGGGCAGAAAACCCCTTCAGTACCTGGAGCTCTTGCTCCCGCTTAACAATGTCAGGCCTCCTAGAGACACTTTCCAAAATACCAGAAAGAGCTGACCTGCTCTCGTTTTTTTACCAGCCTTATCAAAGGCCACAACAACCCTTACTCCTAACTGCCCTCAAGGCACACACATACAGTGAAACAGGGGTATCTAATACCCAACCTACAGGGCCTTTGTATGAAAAAAACAAAACATCAGGATGAGTTACTGGCCCAAAGTAGAGAAGGAACTGGAGGCGTGAACTTGCACTCCAAAATACACCTTTAAAACGTAAGTGGCTCTAGGCCGGTACACAGGGGCTAATCCGAAGCAAGGGAGGTGACCCATATGAGAACTTTAATACATAAAGGAAGAGAAGCAACTGTTATGAACGCGTAGTCACCTCAGTTTCAAAATGAAGGGGAGTTCAAGAGGGTAAAACACTCTCTATCCCCGCTTTACAGTGAAAGAAATTTGTAGATTTTACATAGACAGAAAAGGAATTTACATTTTAAAAGGTAGGTTACATACTAAAGGTTTCGAACCCTCCCCGAGAGTTAAACTGCTGAACTAGCAAGAAATGAAGATGTTAAAAGGCCATTACCTTGTAGAAGAACTGCTGCTAGAAGAAAGAGGCGCTTCCCGCCCCCTGCTACATATCCACACACTGAATTTGATGTTATACTAGGCACCGAGACAAGAAAATCAGCAGTTTTTATACCCTCGTGGAAAATTCGAGACCTTTCAGGAATGAGTAGACACACCCTTTCGGTTTTATTGGATAGCTTAGAGCAACATATCTATATCGAAGAAGACATACATGATTGGTTGGAAATAAATTAAAGAAATTTGTGATTGGCTAAATTCAAAACGGGCGAATAGAAAGGATTAATGTTGCCAACCCAAAGATAACAGAACAAAATATAGTAAAAACAAAACTTATGAATACTAAATTTCTTCAAGAAAGTTCATTCCATTACACCGAGCTCGATAGCTGCAGTCGCTTAATTGCGGCCAGTATCCAGTATTCGGGAGATCGTGGGTTCGAACCCCACTGTCGGCAGCCCTGAAGATGGTTTTCCGTGGTTTCCCATTTTCACACCAGGCAAATGCTGGGGCTGTACCTTAATTAAGGCCACGGCCGCTTCCTTCCCACTCTTAGCCCTTCCCTGTCCCATCGTCGCCATAAGACCTATCTGTGTCGGTGCGACGTAAAGCAAATAACATTCCATTACACCAGAGTGTATTACCATAATTTTTTGTAGAGACATCTGTTAGAGAATGTTCACACTTCTTGATCCAAGAAAAACAAAAGTAAATCACAAACACTCAGTGACATCTTCTGATAAACCGTAGAAATAGTTCAGTTGTAAAGTTCAGAGCTTCTCCTGTAGAGGAGTTTCAATTGGCACAAGATTTGAACTTGCGTCGTGGAGGTGTACCGCCCGGTACAATTATTATTATTATTATTATTATTATTATTATTATTATTATTATTATTATTATTATTATTAGACATTTACGGCCTTTTGACATCACAATAAACATTTACACGTTTTAGAAGTTTTTTTGTAGCCCACGGTACTTGGTTCTGTTAGCAATGTCTTCAGGATTTAGTCCAATTTCTCAAATCCTTCCTGACGTCCCTGAACCACTGATCAAATGTGTTAGGTCCACTATCTAGTATGGTAAAATATGTCTTAGTCAACCGCTGGTCTTCCTGTTTTATTATTATTATTACATTTGGGAAATAAACTGATTATAATATCTGCTTACAATAATATATTAACGAAGTTAATTGATATCAAAGTAATGAAAGAAATTACGCGATAATAAAAAGTAATATATGGAAACAAATCATGATTAAACATGAAATCTACACATTGTCGCCTGTGTGATGTAGTGGTTAGCGTGATTAGCTGCACACCCCGGAGACCCGGGTTCAATTTCCGTCTCTGCCACGAAATCTTAAAAAGTGCTACGAGGGCTGGAACGGGGTTCTCTCAGCCTCGAGAGGTCAACTGAGTAGAGGTGGGTTAGATTCCCACCTCAGCCATCCCGTAAGCTGTTTTCCGTGGTCTCCCACTTCTCCTCCAGGGAAATGCTGGGATGGTACCTAATTTAAGGCCACGGTCGCTTCCTTCCCTCTTCCTTGTCTATCCCTTCCAATCTTCCCATCCCCCCGCAAGGCCTCTGTTCAGCATAGCAGGTGAGGCCGCCTGGGCGAGGTACTTGTTATCCTCCCCAGTTGTATGCCACGACCCGGAGTTTGAAGCTCCAGGACACTGTCCTTGGGGCAGTAGAGGTGGGATCCCTCACTGAGTCCGAGAAATAAATCGACCCTGGAGGGTAAACAGATAAAGAAGGAGAACTACACATTACCTTCAAAGTCTTGTATAATAATTAAAAGCAATTGGATAGGAATTTATATACAACTTAGGGAAAATAAAATATTGCCTTACTGGTAGCTTAACATATTTTCAACACAGTCACGCAGTAATTCACCAAAATATACAAAACATATCTTATAATATTACAAATAGTTTGACATTATAATTACAACTCAGTCACATAAGAAATCACATATTTTATTTAAATCTTCCTTCTATCTTAACACTGCACTACAGTACATTAGTTTCGGCTATCTTAACACTGCACTACAGTACATTAGTTTCGAACCCCACTATCTGCAGCTCTGAATATAGCTTTCCGTGGTTTCCCACTTTTACACCAGGCATTGGCTGGGGCTGTACCTTAATTAGGGCCATGATCGCTTCCTTCCCACTCCTAGCCATTTTCTATCCCATCGTCGCCATAAGATCTATCTGTGTCGGTGCGACGAAAAGCAAATTCTTACAGTACAGTAGATGGAGCGGTACAATGACTAACTACTAGCTTTCATTGTATTACACCACCAACACATCAATATTTTACTGGAGTATGTACACCTGTAGTAAGAATAGCAACAGTCAGAATCAAGTTGTAAGCTAGAGGCCTACATAAACTGGTTTAGACTCACCTCGACTTCGGTCGGCCAGCGAACATAATGGGACGGTCGAACTCGGCAAAACATATCATCTTTCTTTCTTTCTATCTTTCTTTCTTTCTTTCTTTCTTTCATTCATTCTTAATCAGTTTACCCTCAAGGGTTGGTTTCTCTCTCGGATTCAGCGAGCGATTCCACCTATACTGATTCAAGGCCAGTGCCTAGAGCATGAAACTTTAGGTCGGAGAATACAACTGGAGAGGAGACCAGTACCTCGCCCAGGCGGCCTCACCTGCTCTGCTGAACAGGGGCCTTGTGGATGGATGGGAAGATTGGAAGGAATAGACAAGGAAGAGGGAAGGAAGCAACCGTGGCCTTAAGTTAGGTACCATCCCGGCATTTGCCTGGATGAGAAGTGGGAAACCACGGAAACCGGGAATCGAATCCGGGCCTCCAGGAATGGCACCTAATCACACTAACCACTACACCACAGATGTGGACCCAAACATTTCATAGTGGACGAATCTTGCGTCTGCTTATATCATCGTGTAAGAAACACCACTCCGTAGCTAAAAGAAATACCGTCAAATACCCCAGTTCAATGTTGAGGACCTAAATTGGACAAATAGCCTACGTACAGTTAAACATTACAAAATTGACACATTCTTTTAAAGTCCTGTATCTGGTATCATAGTCCTCGTATGAGGCGGTACGGCTACAACAAAACGTGATGTAACTCGTTTGTTGTTAAACAACATGTTCCTGACGAAATTCATCTGCGAGTACACAGTGCAGCTGTCCGCACATTAAAATAACATAGAAGAATACACTAAAATGGACGAGAAACTCTCATGGTGGTTAAATAAATATGTGAAGTGGGGGACCAGGCCTGGCAAGTGAAACTCCCTGTGAGAGACGTCGCCGGCGTGTCAGTGTTAGTGACCGGGAAAGGCCCTTGATTAGCAAGCTGGAGATCCAGGGTTCAAAAGGTGATGTCGGCACTTATTTGTTTATTTACTGGACTCCTATTTTGTAACTGCATCATGATAACAGTTTTTGCATTTCCACTCCGAAAGCTTGCAATGAGTTTATCATCACTGGCCCCTTGACAGACTGTTATTGATGTGTAAATGTGCTACGTTTCATGCACATCGGGGAATAGCCTCACAATATTAAGCGTATTCGTGCGAGTGTCCGTTAGCGCTGAAGAAGCGTATCAGCCTAGCAAGGACAGACGTGGGGTTCGAGTGCTGCTCAATGCATTATTTTTGTTTAGCTTCTACAGTGTTGCGTTAACCAAATACGTGCGTATTTCTATTCATTACGAAACCTGGCAATGAGCTTTTAATTAAGTTTATCCTGAAAAAGACTGTTTTAGGCATGACTTAATACTTCGTCTAGTATCCATCGGCTTGAACGTCGAGACATTGACTCAGCAAGCTTCCTAAAATATTGCTCGTCGAGGGCGATCTCCTCCCATATGTCCAACATAACGCGCAGGAGGATGAGATCAGTGTTTCATTAATGGCATTAACACCTTCCCACACATATTCAATGGGATTTTCAAGTCCGCATGACGAGGGACGCAATTGAGAAGTTCAATGGCGTTCTGCTTAGATAATCAGCCTTGAACACGATCATTCTTGTGGATTGGTAATTTTTCTTGCACGAACTGTATTACCTCATCTAGGTAGCGCTCTCTCACACTTGGTATCATAATATTCTACAGAATGTCCAAATATTGGTCCGATGTGAGACAGTCATCTGTTCGATGACTCACTCCAGCCCCATAAGCCGATGACCACCCTCAACACGACACAGATATGCTGCCACTGCGTGAACACCCGGCTATATATGTTTCGTCGCATAGGGCTCCCCTTGACCTGTAAGCATGAACCGGCCCGATCTTCGTCGACCAGAAAGAAGTCTCGTCAGAGAAGATCACATGATCCCAATTAAGATTTAACTCCATTTCCATCTGTACATCGGGCGGCGGGGGGGGGGGGACACTTCGGCGGCAGTTTTTCTGCAGTGGAGTCCGGATTCTCGTATTCGTTTACGGACCGTGCATGGCGATCCAAGAAATTTGATCGCCTGCATGAACTCCTCCTCCCCACCCCCCCTCCCGCCCCTCGAGTTTAAGAATGCATCCGCCTGTGAAGTTTCAACTGAGCTGTTGTCTTCCCGAGTAGAAACCCCTATAAATCAATGCCCGGTAGACGTCCGACGTCCCCTGACACCCACCACTGTTGTATCCATCTCTGAGCAACCTAGGTGAAACAACTCGTGAAACGACACACCGAATCACTGCCTCACGCATGCTAAAATGTCCGTGTTAGGCGAGAACCATCAATTGTCTTCTTGACGCGTGTGAATAGTGTGTCACGTCAGAATGGAGTGAAGCGTCTAGCTGGCCAAACCTGATGATTTCATAGTGCTGTATCGTTCATACTCGGCTGCATAATAAGCACTGCTTCAAAAATGTGTTTGATGGTTTTTCGATATCGCCAGGTGTCAGACTATTTCATTTAATCCACAGATTCCATATTTGGTCATGCAGGTGTATTCATGCGGGAAAAATAATCTTTTACGGCAGGATTGATGTCGTGTTAGACACAAACTTTGCAGCTACAGTAGACGCACTGCGCTTATAATTTCATAGTGCTGTATCCGAGTGCATGTCACGAGGAGGAAAGAGAAGGAACTGGTTAGAGTTACAGTGACCATCACAGTAAGTGAGAACTGCAAGCCGTGTTGCAAGACATACCTGGCTAACTGTGCAAAGCTGAACATAGCGAAGTGGACTTCTTTATATTTCACGTCCCCATTGTAACCGTACAACAGGGTTACAGATTCCATTCAGTATTTATTATTATTATTATTATTATTATTATTATTATTATTATTATTATTAACCCGATTCATGAGATTTTATATTCTGTTTCTCATCATTTAGACTGTAATAATTAGGTATCACGCATATTATTGTATTTAATCATAGGTTAAGTGAATTTTCTTTGTAATTATTCTGTAATGTACTAAGTGAGAATTGTTGGTTTCAAATAGTCGTGCTGTGGCTTGTAACTCTGGCCAGATGAGCTGGCGTAGTATTTTGCAATCGAGGCTATGTTTAACTAAGAATGTAATGTGCAAGTAGGTTTCCCGGTGACGCATGCAGCATAGTCATCTGTAATCCGCTTGGGCACGCTTAGACGACACATGACTGATGACATCAGTGCGTGGGCACGCGATTGCGACCAAGTGTCTGTATTCGCCAGCTACTGTATGTTGAGGTGGAGGGGTTGATCCGAGAGTAGGGAGACGAGTTGTCATCACGAGGTTATAAAAGTCGATGCAACGGTGGTGAGATGTATCATATCATATGTATCAAATGGATCAAATGGAAGAAGTGAAGGAAGAGTGATGGTCAGTGGTTTTAGAGTAATGGTCAGAGCTAAGAGTTGTGTTTGAAGAGATTTTGGAATCATCGAGGAGGTCTACAAGTGGTAGTTGGGTCCGAGTAGAGACTGGTACTATGCTGATAGTGAAACATCATTTATTTGTGAGGATGGACTTCACAAGGTGTTTCAATAATATTTTCCAATTTCTTACGATCTATTGAGTGGACGTAATTACATTGGAGCTTCCTACACGCGTACATGGTATGTAGGTCAACTCCTTGTTACATAAGAAGATAACAGCAGACGGCTCCCAACTTCAGCTTATAGGTTTTTCCAGGAATTTCAAATTCATTAGCGGTATATGCAGACATCAGGTAATTAAAGCATCAGACATGTTATGCATTCATAACATGAAGAAGAATGTAATCAGCGGCGATATCACATTTCACTTCAAGTTCATGCCAATAGATTTCTTTGTTTAGATTAAATGTTCTTTTTAAATGTTACCGCAAATCTCACTATATATATTTTTGTTGAATTAAAATACGTCAATGCTTGTTCATTGTGACGTAAATTATAGTCATAAACTCAGTTTTACTTTAATTATAATGAGTGATTCTAGTTCCATGTACAATCCTGAATTGTGGAAATGCAACCGTAATCTAATATTGTCCTGATCCATATCCCTGTATATTGCCAAATGTGTGAGTTTATCACCTCACGCCTTGAGATAATGATATAAGAGGTATGCTCTACCGATTTTTTTTTAAAGCAACTGGCGCTCAAACAAATGTTTTTTATATTGTATGGAAGATATGAAGGTATAAGAATTGTGGTAGGAGTAGCCACACCATAGATGCGACAATTTTGTAGTTTTTATCTGTACATAAATTAAATTTTTCCTTACTAATTATTTGAGTCATTTCATTGTGAGATACCAATTCCTAAAATTTTGGGAATAATTTTGCAGTTTCAAGTGCATTTTCATTTAACTAAAATAAACAACTAATTCACAATTTTATATGCTTTCTGCTATTTTTCATCACATTAGCAGTCAGGATTTTGTAATTATGTTGTCATAAACATAAAGGACACAAGGTAGAGTCGGCTAGATCGTTCATACTCGGCTGCATAATAAGCACTGCTTCAAAAATGTGTTTGATGGTTTTTCGATATCGCCAGGTGCCAGACTATTTCATTTAATCCACAGATTCCGTATTTGGTCATTCAGGACTGTGTTCTGAATCTCGGATCTCCATACGATATAGTTTTCGAAGTTTGGCTACTGGACTACTCGTTTACCAGTTAAATCTTACAAATCTGAAATCAGACGTGGGTTCTAGTCAAGTTGTAAGCCCCGGAGGCTGCTCTCTAGAGTTAGGTCCATACGAATAGTGTATAGCAGCTATCTTGCCCAGTAGCCCTTGCCTCAGTTCCGGAATGTTAGGCCGATAAAACTAATAGCTCATAACTTCCAAGTTTTGAACCCCTGAGGTATCTCTCTAGTTAGGTCTAAACGAATAGGGTATAGCAGCCATCCTGCCTAGCAGCCCTTACCTCAGTTCCCGAAAGTTAGGCTGATAAAACTAATAGATAATAAGTTACGAGTTGTGCGCCCCTAAGGTACCTCTCTAGTCAGGTCTATATGAATAAAGTATAGCAGACACCTTGTCTAGCAGCCCTTGCCTCAGTTCTCGAAAGTTAGGCTGATAAGACTAATAGGTCATATCTTACAAGTTGTGAGCCCGTAAGGTAGTTCTCCAAAGTTAGAACGATGTATCATCATTAACCCGTGGCTCCTTAAAGTTAGTCTCATATAACCAATGTATAGCGGCCGTCTTGCCTCGGGACCCTAACACTAAGTAGTTGCGCGCGTCCGCCATCTTGCACATTAGCCCGGGTTAGAAGACCCCTTTTCTTTAACCTACACACATCGTCAACAATTAGTTCTTTGAGAGTATCTCTGGCAGACGCTCGCTCCCACCCGCATACGTACAAATCAAATTCTCGGCGCTAAGGCTGGTGCATCCCACAGCTTCATGAATATGCAGAACGCTCAGCAAGTTCTGCTGTGGTCTTATTCTGTTGGAAACATCGCCTGATCTCTGTGTGTTAATTACTTTTGAATGTGCTGTGCCAATAATTAAATTTTAAATCAACTGGTAGCAGCCATGTTTATTAATTTTTTGCCTCATGTCGTTGTTTATTAACCCTATATCATGTTCATAATTTCTTTTTATTAGTGCACACAACGCAATAACCGTTGGCACAATTAGCAAGATGTGAAACGAAACATGTGCATTATTTTATCGACCGAATTATTACTGAAATGTGTACAGCTTTTTGTATTCACTGTCTGCCATAACAAGTCGTTTGTTATAATAATAGTATGTGGCCTCCAGAGAGGGCTGGTGCAAGTCTTTCGAGCTGACGCCGCATAGGCGACATGCACGTCTATGAGGATGGAGCCTTACATATGATGAATTCTAACAATCAAGACGGTAACATACACACCCAGACCCCGAGACATCGGAATTAACCAATTAATTTTAAAATCTACGCCCGGCTGGGAATCGAACCCGGAACCCGGGGACCAAAGGCCAGCACGCTAACCATTTAGCCATGGGGCCAAAGACTAACAAGTTATTGAGAGAACATGACTATTATAGGCAATCCTCAACGTGTTCTCTTGACTGCAAGGTGGATTCTGAAGGAATCTTTCAAGGAAGCTACTTGAGTGCGAGGTCGGAATTGCAATGTCTAATTAGTACCATTCGAAGGTGTTAATTAGTACCATTCGACAGTATTAATTAGTACCATTCGAAGGTGCTTGTAATAACGACAGTCAAAAAAATATATATGTCCGCCTCTTTGGTGTAGTGGTTAGTGTGATTAGCTGCCACCCCTGCAGGCCCGGGTTCGATTCCCGGCTCTGCCACGAAATTTGAAAAGTGGTACGGGGACTGGAACGGGGTCCACTCAGCCTCGGTAGATCAACTAACTAGAGGTGGATTCGATTCCCACCTCAGCCTTCCTGGAAGTGGTTTTCCGTGGTTTCCCACTTCTCCTTCAGGCAAATGCCGGAATGGTACCTAACTTAAGGCCACGGCCGCTTCCTTCCCTCTTCCTTGTCTATCCCTTCCGATCTTCCCATTCCCCCGCAAGGCCCCAGTTCAGCATAGCAGGTGAGGCCACCTGGGTGAGGTACTGGTCATCCTCCCTAGTTGTATACACGCTCTAGGCACTGCCCTTGAAGCAGTAGAGGTGGGACCCCTCGTTGAGTCCGAGGGAAAACCAACCCTTGAGGGTAAACGGACTAAGAAGGAAAGAAAGAAAGAAAGAAAGAAAGAAAGAAAGAAAGAAAGAAGGAAAGAAAGAAAGAAAGAAAGAAAGATGAAATGTTTGGCGTAGTACGACCGTCCCATTATGTTCGCTGACCGGCAGAAGTCGAGGCGAGTCTAAACCAGTTTATGTAGGCCTCTAGTTTAGAACTTGATGATGACTGCTGCTATTCTTACTCCAGTTCTACATACTCCAGAGTTTGAAGCTCCAGGACACTGGCCTTGAGGCGGTAGAGGTGGGATCCCTCGCTGAGTCCGAGGGAAAACCGACCCTGGAGGTTAGAAACAGATAGAGAAGAAGAAGAAGAAAATATATTAGTTGCTAATGACTTACCATATGCATGGGATAGGAGGATGATAGGAAATTAATGTACAGGAGATACATAAAGCGACCTTGCTAGGAATATATTTGTCAGTCGAAACTTTACAAAAAGGATATCCGACTTTCATAAAATGTTCAAAACAAATCAACTTGCACCATGAGTAGCGAGCGAATGATAAGCGAAGCAGCCGAGTGATCAAACGGCGGAATCCTTGGGAGCAGTGAATCGTTCAGCTAGATATCCATTCTAACAGAACGCATAATCCTATTCCTACAACATGGTGACAAAAACTGTTACCGAGCTCGATAGCTTTACGTCGCACCGTCGCAGAAAGGTCTTTTGGCCATGATGGGAAAGCAAAGGGCGAGGAGTGGGAAAGAAGCGGCCGTGGCCCTAGTTAAGGCATAGCCCCATTATTTGCATCGTCTGAGAATAGGGGGCCACAGAAAACCATCATTAGGGCTGCCGACAGTGGGGTTCGACCCCACCATCTCACGAATGCAAGCTCGCAGAAGCGCCCCCTATCTGCATGGTCAACTC
Source organism: Anabrus simplex (assembly GCF_040414725.1). Taxonomy (NCBI): domain Eukaryota; kingdom Metazoa; phylum Arthropoda; class Insecta; order Orthoptera; family Tettigoniidae; genus Anabrus; species Anabrus simplex. Next base: position 219,595,360 of record NC_090267.1, on the reverse strand, counting down.
GCTCGTTCTTATTAGTGTTAATAAAGGATGGCTGCCCAGTTGTACTTACTCTTAAAACAATAATCGTCCACCTCAACAACAAATAACCAGAGTAATGTAATTGTTGAATTTTAGAAGTTTAGGACATTGTAGGTGATCAATTTTTCCTTCCGACTAAGCAGTATTCGACCTTTCAACCCACCGTCACTTTTAAAATCCCTTTCTCCTGTGGTGGCTCCATCTGCATTAAAACGACTCCAAAGACTTAGTAACCAATCTTTACATTATCTCTTCGCTTCTTTTAAGATTGTGTAACCTCCTTGTGGAATGTATATTTATGCAGGTTTGTTTGTATCTGGTTGTTAATTGTGTGTACTGCTGTATTAACAATAAATCAGAGCTTTTTACCGTTCTCATCCTTAAATAGCAATTTAAGAGCACGAGTCAAGTTAGGTTACTCTGACACTCCTCTCATTCTTCTCAACTCGGAAGTTATCTTCATCATTTTCCTAAACATTAGGGCCAGTGATTGCAGGTTATAATAACAATCAACCCCATTCCCCGTTAGCTCGTTACAGTGACGACCGAACTACAGTACATTTCCACAGCAACGATGCTCGCCAGCGATGGACTTCGCTCGGGCCCGCAGTACTTTAAACTTGCAAAGAAAATGCACATACATTTTTGTAGATAACTGCATTGTACCTACGCTTTCTGGGCTTAAGTTTGTGATAGGACTAACCATATACCTATTTTGGTTTCATGCAGATGAACCACATACCCACATTAATGGCCGTTATTTTGAAATGGCTCATTACTGATAAAATCAGAATAGACTCAATTTGTGCAGTAGTTTTGACGTGATTGGGAAACAGAGAATTTTTTTTCGTTAGTTGCTTTACGTCGCACCGACACAGATAGATAGGTCTTATGGCGACGATGGGACAGGGAAGGGCTAGGAGTGGGAACAAAGCGGCCGTGGCCTTAATTAAGGTACAGCCCCAGCATTTGCGTGGTGTGGAAATGGGAAACCACGGAAAACCAGAGAATCATTTTAAGCTGTCACGCAATTGCTTGCACATCATTTCACAAATGCGAGGGAAGTTAGGAGTAAGTTAGTTGGCCGTTGCTTTTCTCGCCGAACCAGACGTCGCTTGTATATTTCAGTCCGAAGTATGTACACCAAATGATCCTGTGAACAACACTTTCCGTTACTGTCTGCATAAGGAGTGGCATTACTAGCATCGCTCATACTGCAGTCACTTGATATTGTTACGTGCTCAGGCCAGCCATTTTGGAATCCCCCTTCGGTATTTTCTGGAAGGGATCAGTGAGTCAGATCGGAGACCTCCTGACGACATGCCACGGCCTGTCCTTATATTGTACTGTTGTTTGGTGTCGGCGTGGACTTTCTGAAAGGTGAAACTTGAATGTTCCCATTCCGACCCAGCCCCGAAGATTACCCTACTCTTTCACCGGGATATAACAATGAGGCTAGTCGCGAGTGAGTCAATGTCAGTAGCGTTTGAATGTTGTTGTTATATTGTGTAGCTGGATAGCAGTAGTTGTAGGAGTGTGTGAGCAATAGTACGTAGTACAATAGTGCTCGTCATGGTTGCCGTCATTTAGTGTACTGTAGGAATACGACAGAGAGTATTGTTAAAGTGTGATCGCGGTTGTTCAGTGATGCTGTGTTATTGTCTTGACGAGTAATATGCGCTGAGTAGTTCACTGTGTGGAGCGACTACGTGAAATGATTGTGTAAATGACGGACTTCTCTGGAGTCGAGCCAAGGAACAGTCGTCGTGCGTCGTGATTGCTAATAGACTGTGTGCGTGACGCTGCTGAGTGGAATGACTGAACGTGCGAAGGGAAGTGAAAGGTGAGTTCTCAATCAAGAGTACCGAAGAGATCGTCGTTCCAAGTAAATACCGGAGCTGCCGACCTGCTGTGAGGAGCACAAGAGACTAGCTACTAACTAGGGAACTGTTTTCATCCATTCTCGTATACTGTATAATTGTTTGTGTGTGTACCAAATTTGAGCACATACCAGTTCTCATACCATTCTTAAATTTCTAGGACTACGGGGAATCGAATCCGGGCCACCGAGGACGGCTGATAATAGTGATAATCGTAACGTTACGGAGGCTGACAAAGTAACTACGCTGACCAAGAAGACGAAGTGCGTTCCAATGAATTCCATTAGGATTAGCAGTTAAACCAGAGGGAGTTAAAAGGTGCGGTTTGTACCAAAATCTTCCACATCGTCTCAATAGTACAGGAAAAATCTTTAATTTATTTTCAAGATGAAATCATTAAATGATCACTCCAATAATTGCAGGTGAAGGCTTACCCTATCCCGCAATACATTCTGCACGTAGTTAGCAAGTTGCTAAGCGACTAAACAATTTCATAATACGACTAACATAAAATGTCTACAACAAAAATTGTATCTCCTCGCACATAAATCTGAGACGTTATAATACAGTCATTAAACCGAAATGTATTATGGGTCAGAAACGCTAATTTTGAGCAAGAAAGCAGACACTGAGAACATTGAGAAAAAGGAGCGTAAAATTATAAGAAAATTTGTCTTGGTCAAAACTCGCTGACGGACAATACCGACTTAGAGGAAGACAGGAAATCAAACAATACACAAATATTCACAGTGACATTAGAAAACACAGGTTAAACTTTTGTGGACATATTAAGACACAAAACAAATAGTCGAATTATATGAAAACAGGATTAAAGCCAAAAATGACACAATGAAATGGATTGGCAAAATGGGAGAAAGGAGACGAGCTGCTCGACTAAGTAGTATGTTCCGAGCTGTCAGTGGAAATATGGTGTGGAATGACATCAGTAGACGAATAAGTTTGAGTGGTGTCTTTAAAAACAGGAAATATCACAATATGAAGATAAAGCTGAAATTCAAGAGGACAAATATTCGTTAATAGGAAGGGGAGGTAGGGATTGAAATAACTTACAAAGGGAGATATTAAATAAATTTCCAATTTCTTTGCAATCATTTAAGGAAAGGCTAGGAAAACAACAGATAGGGCAAACTGGGCGACTGACCTAAGTGCAGATCAGTAGTGATTGATTGATTGACTGAAATCAAAACCGATTTGAAACAGGCAGGAATTACACCAGCAGATGTCCAAAACAGGAAAACCTTCAGATACAAAATTCACAAATGCTAAGTTGACCAAGAGGAAAGACCAAAGAAGACTGGAATAATTTGGTCTGAAGACAGAAAGGAAGCTCACAGCAAAAGAATGAAGGAAATATGGGCACAAAGGAAGTCAAGTGCACCCCTCTAAACACTTTTGTCCAGCCCTAATGGGTTTATTCGCATGTAATAATATTAATAATAATAAATTATTCGTAATTAATAATTAACAAGAAGAAGAAGAAGAAGAAGAATCGTATGGCCTCAGCTACCGAGTGCAGACATTTCGATTTGACACCATCTGGCTGTCTGCTCGTCAATTTCGACGTTCCGTTTTACTCTAGGCCCACTAGATGGCAAACAGAGTAAACCGGATCTCTCTTGGGCGTCTATGGCTGAGATTTAATTAATTTTGTCGGGTAAATACCAAATGTATCACCAGAGATCTTTTACATGCCGACATCGTACGACATGGAGTGACTTTTTTCCGCCCTTCAAAAATCCGACTACCTCTGCCGGATTTGAACCCGCTATCTTGGGATCCGGAGGCCGACACTCTACCACGGATCCACAGAGGCAGCTAATAATAATAATAATAATAATAATAATAATAATAATAATAATAATAATAATAATAATAATAATAATAATAATAATAATAATAATAATACCTCACTGCGTGGAGAGACCTTGCAATCAATAAACGCAGGATCACGGCTGATAGTCCTGCTGCCAATGATCAGAGTCCTTTCTGAATTATCTGGCAACTGTTTCTAAATCTGCTGATTTCTTTTTATCTCTTCTAGACTTACAGTGATACAACGCTATCGCCACTTATTAGACTGCGCCATTTCATGATGTACTTCATAGTCATGGGCTCTGTGCAAACTCATACCATAAAACTCAGATTTAGACCTAATAATACAATTGGATGCGATAAAGCCGCCGTTTTGGCGAAATGATGATGTCTGCCTGACGAATGCTATAGTTTGACGTGGCACTTGATACCATCAGGCCTTGTACTGGCTGTATGAGTAACATTGAGCCGCAGGATAAGTAAAACACAATATAAGAGCGCATTTGATCACAGCCAGATTTTCCGTGCCAGAAGTACTGGGAATTCCATTTCAGAAGTCGTTCAGGACTGAGCTTCCCACACCATATACAGTTTGTCAAGAGTGCACCATGAGTACGTGGATTCAGGCAAAATCTCTGTCGCCAGGGTGAATTACCATGGGTAACAACGCGTTAATGACAGGGGTCACAATTCTTAAATCTCATCAATAACAGTCAGAAAGATATTAAGGATTGGTCCTCTAACTGTAGTTACACGAAAATATGTTTAATTGCCATTTCTCTTGGCGTACATTCAAGAGAAACATAAATCTCTTTTATTATCACAAACCTTGACATACTGTCTGACATGAAACGTGCACTCTCTCTTCACCGTATCTTAGAATACAATCCATCACGAAACGGAACCTTACATTTCATTAGCATACCTTGCTGCCAGTGCTCTCAAAAATAACGACTTAAGCAAATCTTAAAGAAATGAATGGCTCAATAGGAAATATGTAAAATATTGTGAAACAGCGACCATTTAAGAAAACAGAGCTACGTAGTCCGGCTCCGTGGCTGAATGGTCAGCGTATTGGCCTTCGCTTCAGAGGACCTTTGGGTCCGCGATTTTAATCTTAAATGATTAATTCCCTTTCCTCAAGGACTGGTTGTACGTGCTGTCCCCAGTATTCCTGGAATTCATACACTGCGCACAACACTATGCTAAACCACAATAACCCGCAGATACACTAGGCGGAGGGTCTGCCTTACAAGGGCTAAACCAGCCTAACAATAGCCCCGAGAATTATTATTATTATTATTATTATTATTATTATTATTATTATTATTATTATTATTATTATTATTATTATTATTATTATTACGGAGTTATCCGTGGAAGGCAGAGGTGAAAGAAGTTGCGGGCTGGAATGGGTCTAACTACAATTCCGAAAGATGAATTAAAATTTCAATAAAGGTTATATTTTTAAAACAGCCAAACTTAACAAATTTGATATAGACTTTGAACATACAACAAATAACAAGAAGTTAATAAATCAGGTACAAGACCAGGAAATTCAAGATATAGAGATATTTTAACGATCTGGGCTTCGAGCCCCACCTTTTACAATTCCTGAGCTCTCAGCTCACAACCACAAATTACCAAAGGGCAGAAAACCCCTAATTACGTGGAGCACTTGCTCCCACCTAGCAATGTCAAGCCTCCTAGAGGCACCTTTAAAAAATACCAGAAAGAGCTGACCCGCTCTCAATCTTTCAAGCCTATTAAAGACAATACCAGACTTTTACACATGATTGCTATCAAGGCACAACTTATAATGAAACAGGGGTATCTAGTACCCAGCCTACTGGGCCTAAATAGAAAATTAACAGGTTAACTTAAATGGCCCTAAACGCAAAAAGAATGGAAGCGTGTACTTGCACTCCTACATGAATACTTGTTAAAACCTACGGGGCACTAGGCCGATTAAACAGGGGCCATTCCCACACTAGGGAGGTGACTCGTATAAGAAAATTTTAATACATTTAGAGTAGAAAATCGGTTATGAAAACGTAGTCACCTCAACTCAAATGAAGGGGAGCTCGAGAGGATAAATCACTCTCTATCCCCGATTTACAGTTAAGGTAATAAGACATTTTTACATAAGCCGGCACAAAGTTACATTTTTAGGGAGGTAGGTTACATTGAAAAGGTTTAGGACCTTCGCCGATGGCTAAACTGCTGAGCTAGCAAGAAATAAAGATGTTAAAAGGCCATTACCTTTGCTGAAGAGCTGCTGCCCGAAGGAAGAGGTGCTACCCGCCCCCTGCTATACTTCCCCACACTAAGCTAGATGTTGTTAAAGTGGCCGAGAGACCAGAAAATCAGCAGTTTTTATACCCTCAGGGAAGATTCGAGACCTTTCATGAATAATTAAGACACACCCACAGGCGTTTATTGGCTAACTAAAATTTTACACTTCAAAAATTGCGGAAGAAAGACACAATTGGCTGAAAATTAATGACAGAAATTATTGATTGGCTAACTTCAAAACTGGCGGAAAGAAAAAATTTATATTGCCAACCCACAAATGAAAGAACGAAATTTTGTTATAGGAAAACTTATGAGTATAAAATATCTTCAAGAAAAGTTCCATAACTTCGCATCAGGGTGCATGATCATAGTTTTTGGTAGACATCTGTGAGAGAATGTCCACACTTCTTGATAATTAGTAAACAAAAGCAGTTCGAAATTAACACAATGACATCTTCTGAGAACCTGTTGAGATAATAAAGTTCAAAGTTTCTGCTGTAGAGGAGTACTTTAAGGCGGAAAATTCAAATGTGCGGCGTATAGGTGTACCAACCGGTACAATTATTATTATTATTATTATTATTATTATTATTATTATTATTATTATTATTATTGTCCGGTTCCATGGCTAAATGGTTAGCGTGCTGGCCTTTGGTCACAGGGGTCCCGGGTTCGATTCCCGGCAGGGTCGGGAATTTTAACCTTAATTGGTTAATTTCGCTGGCACGGGGGCTGGGTGTATGTGTCGTCTTCATCAACATTTCATCCTCATCACGACGCGCAGGTCACCTACGGGTGTCAAATCAAAAGACCTGCATCTGGCGAGCCGAACATGTCCTCGGACACTCCCGGCACTAAAAGCCATACGCCATTTCATTCTTTCATTAGTATTATTATTATTATTATTATTATTATTATTATTATTTTGTGACTTTATATAGATCGACAGTGGTATTCAAGAAGAATGTTTTCAACTGAATATATATTCTTCCAAATCCTAAATAACATTAAATGTAACCTATTTATACTGCATTTTGTGCCAGCTTCGTGGTGTAAATGTAGCGTCCCTGCCTCTTACCCTGTGACCCTGGACTTCATTTCCAGCCATTCCGAGGATATTTATTTTGGACTGAAGGCTAGAACGGGTTGCACTCAGTCTCATAAGGTCAACTGAGGAGCTGTCTAGTGCGAGAGAGCGGACCCATTCGAGAAAGCCAGGCTTAACGCTGACAACTTGGCACTCCAGTATCAGTCATCTTGGCAGGCCCAGGTCGTAATGCGCTCTTCAACCGCTGACATTTTAGTACCTTACTAAGAACCACTTTTGCATCAATACGTATTTAGAAACATTGAGGGGGGGAATTAGCTCAGTAGCTTAGCAGCTGACTTCCCACCCGAAAGGTTCGAATCCCGGTGGATTCTTATTTGGGATTTTTATCTCAAAAATCACGCAGCGCCAGGGAGTGCATCCAGCCTTAAATCCTCGGCCATGAAGATGGTTTTCCGTGGTTTCCCATTTTCACACCAGGCAAATGCTGGGGCTGTACCTTAATTAAGGCCACGGCCGCTTCCCTCCAACTCCTAGGCCTTTCCCATCCCATCGTCGCCATAAGACCTATCTGTGTCGGTGCGACGTAAAAGCCCCTAGCAAAAAAAAAAAAAAATCCTCGGCCAAAGCGAAAACGATCCAGGGTAGCTCCGTCGTCTGTGGGAATAAAAAGCTGAAGAATGCTTTTATTTTGAGAGATTGAATGTGAACGAGCTGTAACATGAGTGATCGTTTCTGTAATTTGGTTTTTGGCTTTTGTGTTTCTCTTTAAACTCGCCATACTTTCCTAAGAATTCTTATGGTTTCTACTAAGATGCCGTTTCATGTATTCTGAGGTACTTAATTGAGTATAGGCAAAAAATCAGACTCTCTCCTTCAAAAGTTGTGAATCTCTTTCCAAGAACTATCCGTGTTTAGAAAGTTAATTTTCCCTTACTTTCGTTATATGAAATGAACTTTCAGGCGGCACTGTGCTGCACGTATATCCCTTCCTGACACAAAATGATACGAACAAATGAAGCACACACTTGGGGCATTAGCGCCACTGATGTGACCTCACGTGGCAGATGGCAGAAACATTAACTAAAGGTACGCTGCTGAATATTATCAGTCCATGCCACACAGGTAGCAATGACATAAAAGCCAGCAAAGCGAATGATGTGCTAAAGTAGGTCCATGACATAGGAGATCGATAGCTCGTTAAACTGAGTGTATTTCTCCAATACCTACAGTGTGCAAATGAAAACAATTGATATCATTTTTGTACAGTGATCTAAAAATTGTTACATTTTACGTTATATTCTGTTCAAATCTTAGAAAGTGGTACTATATTCCAGTAAGCATTTTGAGATTCTCTCAGAGATATTCTCGTGAGAAGTTTGTGCTTAGAAATTATGCATTTTAAATTGAAAATAATATCCCGATTATAATTAGCCTCCTACAGTATATCCTAGGTACACATACCTGACAGAGTGTAAGGCGTAAGTAAATTAATCATTATTCAAGATGTATAATGAATTATGGATATTAGTAATCGTTTGACTGATTATTAGTCAACTTAATGAAGCATTTCTAGTCCATGAAAATCCACAGCCTGTTTCCAGTCATTCGACCGGGTAAGGAATGGAATGAATAAAGCCTCCATCTAGCGACGAGGATAGGAAATGTGTCGGCTGCCGAAGCCTGTCGCACTCCTCTGGGGCAATGATAAATGACTGACAGATGAAATGATAATGGAGAGCGTTGCTGGAATGAAAGATGACAGGGAAAACCGGAGTACCCGTAGAAAAACCTGTCCCGCCTCCGCTTTGTCCAACACAAATCTCACATAGAGAGACCGGGATTTGAACCACGGTATCCAGCGGTGAGTGGCCGGCGCGCTGCCGCCTGAGCCACGGAGGCTCTCATTTCTAGTCCATGACCTTGAATATTTAATTTTAAATTGAGATAGAAACATTCTGATTGTTTATAAGTGATAATTGAACGAAATGTTTTAACATATTGGTAACATGAACATTCCTTGTTCAAAAATTTAATAATTGAATACCTGCCGGCAAAAACGTTGTAATCCTCACTTTTCTAGAATGTTGCGTTTCCGTGCATAAACCATGTATGCGGTCCGAGTGAGGCATATAGGAAGTTATGTTGGCAAACTTGAACGTTAAGCGCCTTTTATCCTTTGCTTAAATTTCGCCACGGGTCGTGCGGGTGCTGAAACGTTGTATCAATGGAAAAAAATTGCATTTCGAGGGTTACAATGTTTTTTCCGGCAGGTATTCAATTGTGTAGAATTATTTATCTCTTAATTTTTTCTTTATATTCTCTTCCTAGATGTTTTACTCTATTTGCCTCCGTCTCCCTACAAACTCTCAATAGATGCACCTCTTCCATTATTTTCCCACAATGTAATGTGGGTTCTCAACATCTTTCTCTCTCAGACCTTTATTCTTATATGGCTCCAATAGCCACCATATCATACCTCGTACTTCTCTGCCTGGAAGCTTTTTCCTTAACTGATATTTTTAGTAATTTCAAAGAATTCGAATAAAGTCCTTTTATTCTTAAATTCTGCCATAGTCATTTGCTTCTCAATATCTTTCACTCTAATCTTTACATTCTTACACCATTTCTTGTTCCGTGTCTCTCTATCCCAATATTCTCCTATTCCTATTCTATCAAGCATCATGAGTTAAATTTTTCATCTGGTGTTGGTATGCTAAATTCAATTTACCCCCCCCCCCCTTTCCCTTCTTAATCTCCGCCAATATTTTATTACCTTTCAAGCTATATCTGCTTGTATGCTTATTATATTTACATAGTATTCTTACTCCACTGTTCGCTGTACATTCTGGTAAACCCATTATTATCTTGCCGAATGTATTACTAATTACGTCTATTTCTTTATTGTCTACTTCAGTACGCCATACTTCTGCCCCACACAATGCTCTTGATATTACAAGAGTGTTGAAAGCATTTTTATGCAGTTTATAGTCAGTGTTTGGCATTTGGTTTTCCAAACACGCCATGCTAGATAGAGCGACCAACACTTTCATTAGCTCGCCTTATTTGTTGATTCCACATTCCATTTGGTGTTATTATAATACCTAAGTATTCTATTTCTTCTAACCACCACCGCTCGTTTATCTTTACTTTGTTTCGCTGTTTACAAACCATTACTTTTGTTTTCTTAATGTTGATTTTTCAAATTCATGCAATATTCAGCAGCTTTCTTGATACTATTTTTCATACCGACTGGTGTCAAAGACAGCAGAAGGATGTCGTCTGCGAAGACCATGCCACGAATTGTTCTATTGGTCAGGCATGGGCATATCTTATCCTCCTTCCATTCATTATCCAAAATATCGCTAGTAAAAAAGTATGAATAACCAAAAAAGTACCATGAAAAATATTGGTGATAATTTACACTCCTGATTTAGGCCAAATTTAAAGTATCTCACCTATCGGTAGACCTTTCTTTAATTTAATTGTGCCTATCGCTTCCGCATATAGACTTTCTATAGCCTTAATCATTTTATTCGACATGCCCATTCTAACCATCCTCGCAGCGACAGCCCGTCTACTGACTGAATGGAAAGCTTTCTTTCATATCTATATGAAGAAAACCTACAACCTGTTTTCCAGTCATTGACCGGGTCAGGGATGTAATGAATGAATCATATATAGGCTGTTATTACAATGGGGTCGCCACTCCCAAGGTGATTTATTAATGAATGATAAATGCTATGAAATGATAATGGAGAGTGTTGCTGGAATGAAAGATGACAGGGAAAACCGGAGTACCCGGAGAAAAACCTGTCCCGCCTCCGCTTTGTCCAGCACAAATCTCACATGGAGTGACCGGGATTTGAACCACGGTATCCAGCGGTGAGAGGCCGACGCGCTGCCGTCTGAGCCACGGAGGCTCCCCCTCATATCTATAGTTGTAATATAAAATAATCTATCACCTTTTCTTTTTATGTATTTATCAATTATTGTTTTAACTATAAATAAATTATCTGTGGTTCTCATTCCTTTTCTCTTTCCAAAATTCGTATGTAATTCCGCTAATAGCACCCGATTTACCTCCCTTCCTTTTTTTAATGTCTCTAATTATTCTTCCATGATTATTTGATCGTCTAGTGCGAGCATGTTGTTCACCATATTTCTCAGTATACCATTCTCATTTTTATTAATTTTCCATTCATCCTCACCTCCTAGTAGTCCCTTAAAGTACCTTATCCACTCTCCTTCACTTACATTTTCTTCGTTTCTACCTTTACTTTCTTTACAGATTGTGTTTATTCTATTTCAAACTTTCTTAATTTCGTTTTATTTACAATACTTATTTAATAATTGTACCTCTCTTTTCTGCTACGTCCTTCTATTTTCACTTATGAGATCTCTGTATTCCTTTCTTAATGTACTAAAATCTATCCTAAGCTCCTTTGATCACTCCCTTCTGTAAGCTTTTAGTGCCCATATCACTTAAGATTTCTTGCATTCCTCATTATACCACGGGTTATGTTTTCTCCCTTCTCTTTCTAACCATCATTTTTCTATCAGATATTCCTATCGATCTTTCAACCATTGTTATTGCCCTCCCTATGTTATTATTCTCAATCATATTTTCTAAGCCTACCTTCAGAATTTCAAGTGTTTCTCCCCTGTAATAATCTCTAAATTCATCTCTATGATCCTCACTCCATCTATACTTTACCAACTGTTTCTTTGTATAATTAATCTGCTTTGTTTATCTTCCTTTTCCTTCATTTTTAGAAGACAAATAACTACTGGTAAATGACGAGAAGCTGTACAGTCATTTACCTATATATATCTGTAATATAGGTCAGTGCCTCTTTATTTGCCATAACTAAATCTATGGTATTCCCTCCTGCATCAACTACATACATAAAATTCTCTGTTTCATCCCCAAACCACTCACCATTTAGTATGTATAATTATTCTTCTACAGCACACACTTCTAGTATTTTCTCTCCATTCTTGCTGCATTCCTCATCTTTACTTTTTTTTTATTAATATGTCTTTTATTTCTCTACCGTATACTGGATTTTTCTCCCACTCTTGCATTAAAATCCCTTATTATAATTATTACCGCTTCTTCATCTTTTAATTTAATCTGGTTTACTACGTCTACAAGGTCATCAAAAATATGTTTCTAAAAAGGAGATCTCATTGGATGGTTGTATCAAAAACCTATTAAAAATTCTCCCTCCTCCTCCCTACCTTTCGTTATATTCAGCCGAATCATATCATCTGTGCCTGAATCCACTTGCTCTACTTGGTTACATATTTCATCCTTTATCAAGACTGAAATCCCTACCGGATACCTCCCCTTATTCACTATTCTGTGTTTCGATTTGCTCCAAATGTTATAATCCGGTATCTGTAACTCGTATCCTGCTGGCATCCACATCTCTGTCATCTCCGTAATCTCGTTACCCCAGATTAATTCCTTGACCTCATCATTTCCGAGTTTATCCAATATTCCTTCGTTATTTATTAATCCTATCTTCAATCCTAGTTATTTACTCGTGGGTATATATACTACACTGGCTGCTTTGCTACGCGTAATCCGTGTTCTCTCTAATTGAATAATGGATCCACTTAGTGAACTAATTATTTCCTCTTCTACATCCGTTTCTTTCTTCGCACTTTAAACACCCTTTTAGCCAAAATGTCCTTTAAAGTTAAAGGTGCCGTACGTTTTTGTCTTCCTTTTATCCTGAGATGTCCTCCCTCCAGGTTGTGCCTCTTCTTCGTGCGCAGATTTCCTGGCTAGCTGATATCTCTTCGGCGAGTCATCAGTATCTTTATTTCCGTGTTACTCAGATAACACTTCTACCCAGTGTTGCCAACTTAGCGGATTTTCCGCTAAATTTGGCGCAATTAGAAGACTGTTGGCGGAGAATTGTATCATTTAGCGGACAGCGGATTTTTTTGGCGGAATTTACGTTTTTTTAAATTTGTACTCCAGTCTGTCTCCGAACTATTCCGTATTTCTTGTCAGGTGCTAGCAGTCACATGAGGAAAACATGTTATTTGGATTTGATGTTATGAGATCATGGTGCCATAAATTTGTAATGCGTTGGGAAAGGGTACTTATCTCTTAGTTGACGAATGACGACAGAAAATGAAACTGTGAGAGAGTAGCAATTATATATATGCTATGAAGGAAGACCGTTTAATGAACTGGCCTGTTCTGTGTGTGGCCCTTGAGGTAGGGGATTCACCTACAGTAGTTTGCACCCGGCAGTAAAACGCTTACAAGTTTTAGCTCGCAGGCAGGGGTTAATCCCAGTGAAACTCACAGATCAGGTGAGTGCAGACATTTACTTTTAAAATTATTATTATTATTATTATTATTATTATTATTATTATTATTATTATTTGAGGTCGGATTTCTTGGCGGAATTTTAGCGGACTTTTTGTGTCATTTAGCGGATCTTGAAAATATTAGTTGGCAACACTGCTTCTACCTTTGTACTTCTATTCCTACTGCTGCCTCAGTCGTGACACTGACTTTACGCATTGCTGACGTCTCTGGCCGTTGCACAATCTCCTGCAGTTGCTCAGCAGGCCACTTTCTAGACAAAGAATCGCCTACCACCACAAGCTTGAATCCGGTGATAAACGCTTTTAGTCCTGACTTCCTTGCTTGAGGTAAATGGAAGCGTAGTACTTACATATTGTTCATTTCTTCCGTATCAAGTTATTTCCTAACCCAAATTTTCGATCCTTTCAGGTGTTTCGCGTTATCCAACATTTTTCGAGTTTTTACGCTTGACACCGTATATACTTTAATAGGCCTTCTTCCCATATATTTTCTCATTCTAAAGGCATTACCAATGACACTCTCACTACATCCACTTTGACTTTTTCGCGTATTAAGGCAGTTACTTTGTCCAACATCTCGTTAAAATTTTCTTCCTCCGAATCAGCCAGTCCATATATGATTATATTTATAATCATATCTTCCATTTCTTGCGTCAATTCCTTTACCTGAAACTTCCTTACCCTTACTTATAAGTCCAAAACTTTATTCTTAATTTCCTCTACTCACTGTTTTCACCAAATACTTCTTCATCTCACTTAGTTCCATTTTTTAATCAGTCTTCATGTCTTGCAGTTCCTTGTTTTGGTCCATCAATAGATTCCTCATAACTTGCTTCAGCTTCTCAATGTCCTCCCAAGACAGACCAGGGCCCGGGTTTACCTCCATACCACCAGTCACCAATAGTGCCATCACAACAATAATGATGTTAACACAAATTGTAGAAAGATACAGCGACTGTTGTCATTGTGAATGGATATCACTTTCATCCTAAAATAGTACACCTGTAATGTGCGGTCGACACATACACGTCCGTTCACCTTGCTGGTTGGATTACAACTGCAGTTATAGAGTAAATTGTGCTCTATCTTTTGCGGAATATCGCTAATACTCTTCTTACAGATTCTGTCTTTCAACGTTCTGTGTTTCTGACTTCCAGTTGTTCAAAGTATTATCGGAAAGACGGACCCGAGTGAAGTGATGTGTCCTGTGTTTCAGCGTGTTCGTATTTTCAGGCTGTGATATTTAAGACTACGTGTTGTCTTCTAAACCTAAGGAATTTAATCTTACGGAAGTTATTTGGCATTTAATGTTGTTTGAATGAGAGGAAGTCTCTCGTCATTACATTAGAAAGAAAAGTCTTCAGAGTGATATTCCAGCTGCTGGACATTCCTATGATGCATTTACAGCTAAATTTATCATTACTAGAAACGTGGTATCCGAGTGAAATTGCAGCAAACTTTTCTCCGAGGCGGCCGTGGTTCGATTCCTGACTAATATGTATGGGATTTTTGAAATGAAAAATCACGCCCCTGGGATCGAATTCCACGTCAATGAATTACTGAGCAAGTTGTACAATATATTGTGGATATTAATAGCTGAAACATATTCAATAGACCAAACCTGGTCAAATATTGCCCCGGCCGTGCTCCTGGCATATGCGCCGAGAGCAACAAGGACATGGTGTTCTTGAGAAGGAGGGAAAGGTTAACAGTTAGACCGCGGAAAAGCAGCACAGTCGTCTTGCCAGCCCGTCCATTTTCAAGACATTTTAGGAATTCCAGGGGCTCAAAGTAGTATTCCATAGTAATAATAATAATAATAATAATAATAATAATAATAATAATAATAATAATAATAATAATAATCGTTTGGCCTCGGCTACCGATTGCAGACATTTTAATTTGACACGATCTGGCTGTCTGTTCATCATTTTCGACGTTCCATTTTCCTCTAAGCCTACTAGATGGCAGAGTAAACGGAATCTCTCTTGGGCGTCTAAGGCCGAGTTTTGAATTTTGTAAACATCAGATGTGTCACCAGAGATATTTTACATGCCGACATCGTACGACATGGCATGTCGAATGGATTGTCTTCCGCCCTTCAAAAATCCGTCTATCTCTGGCGGGTTTGACCCGATATCTTGGGATCTGGAGGTCGACACTCTACTACTGATCCACAGAGGCAGTTTAGTTTTTCACTTATTTC
Source organism: Anabrus simplex (assembly GCF_040414725.1). Taxonomy (NCBI): domain Eukaryota; kingdom Metazoa; phylum Arthropoda; class Insecta; order Orthoptera; family Tettigoniidae; genus Anabrus; species Anabrus simplex. Next base: position 219,579,726 of record NC_090267.1, on the reverse strand, counting down.
TGAGACCTTTCTTGCTGTTGACTGTGAATATCCCCCATTAACACTGATCACAGAGAATGAAGAAGGAAGGTATCATTAAAAGGAAAAATGTCACAGAGGACATAAAAATGGAAGATCCCCTAAGCCTCGCAAGCCTAGTATCATCTGAATCGTAAGAGAACCAAGAGATGGCCAAGGGAGGTCACATAAGATAGATGAAAGCGAGGTGACTGATACATGTAAGCGGAGCAATGCCACTTTCAGCTAGGGGAATCGCGATCACCAATCTACGCTCCCAAGTTGAGACCCCATGGGTCCCCTTTTAATCACCTCTTACCACAGGTTGGATGTCTTCCCCCACCACCAAGGCGAAATGAAACTTACGATCACGGATAGTGATTCATTACTCCGATTTCATCACAAGCAAACCTTCCTCTCACACTCTTCTGCCGAGATTGTCAGCATACAACCGTCTCTCCCGCACATTTTTATCGATTAACACAGAGGTGGGGGAGAGCCGGAGCGCTATAGCACGCGATGGACGCAAGTCTTCGCCATCGTTCCGTTACAGTGATCATCTGTCAACATTAATAAAGCATTTCCATTTCATGATACTGAATGTATTTTTAAATGGATATAAAATAATCTGAGTTTATTTCGTGGTTATGGTCACGATAAATAATAGACTCGTAAAACTACGGACTTACTTTGCTTTTATTGTTGTACATATATGCGTTATATACAAACATACATACATACATACATACATACATACATACATACATACATACGTACGTACGTACGTACGTACGTACGTACGTACGTACATACATACATCTCATTATAGACTTATGTCTTATAACGTTCAGTCTGCAAGCCTCTGTGAATTTGTTAAACGCTTCCACAGTCCTCTATTTGTAACTAGTTCTGTGGCCTCAGCTGGCTATTATTATTATTATTATTATTATTATTATTATTATTATTATTATTATTATTATTATTATTATTATTATTATTATTATTGCGTTAGGTTCTACTGGGGACCATTTCCCGATTTCAATTCTTCATTCTTTGTTGTTGTTCCTTCCTTTTCTTCCAATATTCCTTCACTGTTTCACCATGTTTCGTTTTTCTTTCTTCAGACCATTCAGTCCACTTTGTGCCGGTTTCCCTTGCCTCCCGCCCTTTGGAATCCTTCTGTCTTTAAAACCTTCTTCCTGAAAATTTATCTTTCCATTACGTCTTCTTATGTGTTGTTGTTTCTTTCCAAGTGTTTTTTGATCTCTTGAATCCAGGTAGTTGTTGACTTTTTCTTCCAAAGAAACGTAAAGATCTTTTTGGTTAGCCTACTGTCGTCCATTCTGTAAATATGTCCAAAAAATAGCAGTCTCCTCTTCCGTACTGTTATAGAATTTTTTTAATGTTCTGTAGTTTTTAGAGGGTCGAATATTTTTCTTATAACTCTTCTTTCTAGTACTTCCAATCTTTCATATTTTTAATTAATTACTAAGCATTTACTGCCATATAGTCCGACTCGTTGGCTGAATGGTCAGCGTACTGGCCTTCGGTTCAGAGGGTCCTGGGTTCGATTCCCGGCCGGGTCGGCGATTTTAACCTTCATTGGTTAATTCCAATGGCCCGGGGGCTGGGTGTTTGTGCTGTCCCCAACATTCCTGCAACTCACACACCACACATAACACTATCCTCCACCACAATAACACGCAGTAATCTACACATGGCAGATGCCGCCCACCCTCATCGGAGGGTCTGCCTTACAAGGGCTGCACTCGGCTAGAAATAGCCACACGAAATTATTATTACTGCCATATAAGCATTCTGGTTTCACAACTTTGTTGTAGTGATTTTTTTTTAGAGTTTTATATAAACATTTTGTTGTATGTATTTTTGTTATACCATATGCTCTTTCCATTTTGTGCATCCTTGCCTCTATGGCAGATTTTTCCAAACCATTTTCTTAGATTGTTTCCGCCTAATATTTGAATTGCTTTACCTTTCCGACTGAACCAACATCTGTTCCTAGCAATTCTGGAGCATTTTTATATTCATCATGAATTTTGTTTCCTCTGCCGAAATTCTTAAGCCTGCCATGTTGGCTGTCTCTTCCAGAAAATTTACATGTATTGCTGTATCAGTCAGGCTTTCAGAGAATATGGTAAAATCATCTGCAAATGGTAGGCAAATTATTGCAACACCTTTGTTATTTCTCCCCAGCATAAGTGGTAGTATATTATGTGCTTCAGTTTTTCGTACCATATTCTCACAACTGTTTCTAAGATATAGTTGAAAAGGAGTGGACATAAGCCATCACCTTGTCTGACACCTGATTTTATTTTAAAAGGTCGTGATATCTCACCCATAAATTTTTAACTTTTGAGACTGTGTCTGTAAGGGTTTCGTGGATCAGGTTTGCCAATTTCGTTTTAACTCCAAACTCACGTATATTTTTATCTAAGATTTCGCTATCAGCAGACTCAAAAGATTTCTAAAATCGATTAATGTTACGACTGTGTCTTTCGAGTTCATTTTTCTGTGACGAATTACTGACTTCAAGTTGAATGTCTGTTCAGAACAGGACCTGCCCTTTCTAAATCCAGCTTGATATTCACCCAGTTGCCTGTCAAGTGTATATTGTACTCTGTTGAGTAATATTGTTGTGAATACTGTATAATTAGTAGAAGAGAAATACCTCTATAATTGTCGACATCTTGCTTGTTACCCTTCTTATGCAATGGGTTAATAGAGCCACTTTCCATTCTTCTGGTATCTTTCCTGTTTTCCAAATTTCTTCAAAAATTGTTTGTAAATCTTCAATGATTTTTGGTTCTGGCCATTTCAAAATTTCAGCTGTTACGGAATCTTCCCACTAGCTTTATCATATTTTAGAGATTTAATTGCATCTTTAATTTCTTCGACAGTTGGCGGCAAATCAGATTTTAGGTTTCCATGAATCTCTAGATTTGTAAAAATGTTTGGCCTGGTTCCGGACAGCTCAGAATGTTTTCAAAGTGTTTTGCCAGTATTTCACAGTTTTCGCCATTGTTAAGGCCAGTTTTACCATTTTTATCTATGAAGCAAATACTCGGAGCTCGATAGCCCTTCAAGTTATTCTTGAAGGATTGATAGAAGTTTCGTGAATTATTTTCTACGAAATTATCCTGTATTTCCAGTAGCTGTGATGTTTCATAAGATCTTTTGACACTCCTTATAATTCTTGCTGTTTATTTCCTTTGTAGTTTAAATAACTCATAATGTTCATTCTTTCTAAAACATTTCCATATTCTCCATGTTTTCGTTCTTTCCGTTAGTGCTTCTTCACAAATGTCGTTCCACCAGACTTTCTTTTTTGTTTTAGTTGACCCAAATATCTTTCTTGCTGCATTGTTAATTTTTTCTGATACTTCTTGCCAATTACCACGTTGAGTTATTTTAATTTCTTTTCGGAAATTCTTAATTGCTTCTGGAGAAATTTGGAGTTTATCTGTATTATATTTCATTAGTACTTTTGGTATCTTTTGTGTTTTGGTTGGTAACTGATTTTTGAAGGGTAGTGGTCAGAGTCAAAATCCCCACTTCTTATTACTTTAACATTCGTGACTTATCTAATATTGTTTTGAGAACTCGCTACATGATCGAATTGGAATTCGCCTAACATCGGATTTGGAGATCTCCAGGTTGTAGCTTTTGGGAGTTTCTTGAAGAAGGTCGACATTAACCTCATTTGGAAGGATTTGCACAGATTAATAAGCCTTATACCATGCATGTTGGTTTTTGTGTGCTGGATGTTACCCTAAAGTTTTTCTGAAGACCTTTTCTCTGCCTATTTGAGCATTAAAATCACCCAGCAGTAGGATAACATTTAATTTTGGTATTTTAGGTATTTCATTGTCCAGTAGATCCTAGAATTCTTCAGTTTTACTAGGATTCTTATTATCATCTTCGTTTATTGGTGCATGACAGTTGACAAATGTGTACTTTTTGTTCTTACATTTAATTGTGAGAAGTGATAACCTTTCTGAACTTGATTTGAAATCTAATACATTATCAACGATTGTTTTATGAACATACAAGGCGGTGTCTAGTACTGGCATTCCTTTCAAATTTTGATTGCTGGTTTATCCTTAAAGATTCTATAGTTTTCTGTTTCAGTCACATTCTCTTCCATAAATTTTGCCTCTTGAACTTCTAGAATTTGGATTTCATGTTTATTTAACATTTTTTCCAGTTCTTTCTTTTTGCCAGTTTCAGCAAAGAATTTACATTCAGGGTTCCTGCAAAGAATTTCCTCTGAAATTTAAGTCTGGAAGGATTCCAAGGATGCTCCGACTCATCCTCGTTGCAGAGGTTGGGACTCCCCAGAACCCTAGGTTCCGTTGCATTGCATAGCGCAATGGTAGATTTCTCATTCGAGCTGCCACCTGAGGTAGTGCTATCTGGAAGCGGTCTCTCCATTCTCCAATTGAAATTGTACAATGTACAGGGTGGGAATCGAAATTCCAAGTTAAGATCGGATTGTTATTCCGAAATGATTCATTTTTCGTGGTTTACTCCTAGGTTCTTCCGCTCTGTCTGCCATTGGAAACGAGATTTCTCCTCCGCCTTCGAGACCGTTGACCAATTTTCACATGTAACCTTATCCAGGGGCCCTTTAAGAGGGTGCTACCATCCAGAGTCAGATGGTCCCTGTTTTTTTCACAAGGTTGATATTCCTCGCCCTCTTCCTTCCCTTGCACTTGCAAGATGAGGCCCCGGGCTTATTATTATTATTATTATTATTATTATTATTATTATTATTAGAAAAGCTCTCTTTCCAGTTGGTGGTTATACGTGACTGGGAGAGGGACCTCTTTTCATGCATGAATACAGGTCATTAACTAATCATTCATTCGTTCATTCATTCGTTCATTCAGTCATGCATTCATCTACATGGAATGCTCTCACCATGTCTGCTGGAGCTCCGTAGATGTAGACGGTGAGCATTCAACTCATTCAATAATTCAATCGTTCAATCACTTATCGATGTATTCGTTCATTTATTCATTCATTCATTCATCTTGCATTCAGTCATCCAGTGTACTAATATGACCCAATCAGGCAAATCATTCAGTTAGTCATTAATTCGTCCGCCCATTAATTCATTCATTCATTCCTAACGTCTATTGTAAGCTAAGGATAACACTGTTCAGACTAGTGACACAAATAAATACTTGCACTAACACGAATTAATAGGGGAAAGCTACATGTTGTCCTAGACGACATAAGAATATTAACGTTTACGACAAAAAATAAAATTTTAAAAATGTTAGAAACTACTTCATTCATTTATTCAGTCAGTCAGTCAGTCATCGGGTGTAATTAGTGAGTAGGCGTAATTGTAATATTTAAGGTATTAATATATAAATTAATATTATCACAATTATGCATGTATCACAAAATTTGGATTGCAATAAATTATAACTCTCTCCCCCACGTCCTCGCGATCCTGAATTAGGGGATGGGAGTATTCCATTTTCTTCTATTATAATTAGATCATTATTTTAAGCGTAAATTTACTCTAGTGAAGAAAACGTCAGGTTAATAATGACAATAATAATAATAATAATAATAATAATAATAATAATAATAATAATAATAATAATAACGAATATGTAGTGGAATCGAAAATAGCTATCGCATGCGTGAAATCAATGGAAGCAATTTGTAGTGAAGTATCTATCGTTCGGTAAATATATATCCAACCTTTTTTTGGTGAAGTTTCCATTCATCTTCTACATTTAAATTGAATTCAGTCTTGTAGATGAGACGGAGTAACTTTTTATTCAATTCCTGTGCTTTTTCTGGTACTAAAAAAGTTTAAAGTTGTATTTAGTCACTCTAACCGTCTGAGAGTAAGTCTTCAGTTCGTCATTGATATGTGTACTTGAATCGGAACTGTATTCGAGTGAGTTTTAACTTCCTTGCTAAGGATCAGAAGTATCTACATGAAAAGTTTAAGATATACTTTGTAACATATCCTCTAACTCTAACACAAGGCAACGTGCGCCGGAAATATTTATCGCTAATTGTGGGTTGATTTACATCAGGTCATGCGATTAAAGTAGATCGTTGTATATCTTGTCAGTGATTTAACGCCACACTAACTCAGATAGGATTTTGACGATGGGATAGGAAAGGAAGCGGTCTTAGTGTTCATTGAGGTACAGTGTGAAAATGAGAAACTAAGGAAAACCACCGGCAGTGGAGTTCGAACGTACCATCTCCCAAATGCAACTTTACAACAAGACGGCCCCTTCCATGCAGCTAACTCACGTATACCATCATCATCATCACATTATTCTTTCTTTTTTCTTTCTTTCGCAACAGCCAACTACCAGCTACCTGCCACGTTTCTTCCTAAAGGTAATACCCTTCTCTTTACATTTTCTCCAAAGGTTCTTTAACCTTTGGCTCCTCCTTTGGCGTTCTTCCACCGAGATGTTCCATGGTTTAGCAGGTCGTTTCTTTGGATTATCCCTCAGTTCCGCAACTTTCTGTCTGAATATATTTCTATTTTGAATTTATGTGGGCGTGATACCTCCTTCGTAGAGATCTTTATGCACTTCGTTCAACCAGCGGGGATGAGTTTTCCATTTTTCTTGAATAATAATTAATTTATATGCCAGTCTGTCTGGGCTCATTCTCTTCAAATGTCCATAAAATGTCAATCTCCTTCTCTTAATTTTGGTGGTTATCTTCTCAATTCTCTCATACACTTCCTTGTTGGAACTCAGATGAAAGGTAAATTCTCCAGCGACTTTCTTTGGTCCTAAGATCTTCCTGAGTAACTTTATTCTTTTTTCTCAATTAAGGGGTCTTCTATCCTACAATGTGTATCCGCTGCATGCTGGTGTAACTACTGTGCTGTAATGTCTCATTTTTGCCTCGAAAGAGAGGGATTTGGATTTGTAAGTATTCCGAATCGACTTAATAGCTAATTCCATCTTCATAGCTCTTTCCTTCAGTGCTTCATTCTCATTACCATTGGGGTTAGAAGTTCACCAAGGTACTTGAATTTCGTAGTTCTCTCGACATCTTGATATGGTGTCACTATCTTACAGGTATAATCAATCTTCTCGGAGTCCACGTATTTAGTTTCCTCGAACGAGATCTTAGACCAGTCTTAGCAGCTACTTCTTGGAGTTCTTCAATCTGCTTTGCTGCCGTTTGAAGATCGTCTGCAAAAAGTACATCATCAGCAAAGGCCATGCAATCAACTGTAATACCGGTAGCTTTACAGCCAATTCTCACCCCGTTATGATATTTTCTCTTAGCCAATTCCTTCCTCCATTCCCGGACGACATTCTCCTGCACGCGGTTGAAAAGTAGTGGGGTGAGGCCATTCCCCTGACTGAGCCCTGTTTTGATCTAAAGCTTTTCTGAGAACTCCCACATAAATTTTACTCGGGAGTATTGTGTCCTTGCGAGTCTGTTGTATCAGTGCTGCGGATTTACCATCTATTCCGAATTCCTTGAGAATATTGATAAGTGTTGTACGGTATATAGAATCGTATGCTTTCTTGAAATCTACAAAGGTCATGACCAACCTCATTCGTCTCACCGCCCTTATCTTTATCAGTGATTTCAAGATGAAAATTGGTTCTGCACACGAGCGTCGTTTTCGAATTCCTGCTTGGTATTCACCTAGCTGCTTGTCCAGATGAGGGTCCACTCTATGCTGGAGTGCTATTGAAAATATCTTATATGCGACGGAGAGAAATGAGATTCCTTCTTCTACTCTTTTGGGATCTGTTCTGTTTCCCAAATATGCCTACAGAGTCTTTCCAACTGTTTCACCATGTCTTCACCAGCATATTTAAATAATTTTGGCGTGATGAAGACTTCCCCAGTTGCCTTATTGTCTTTCAGTCACTTAATTATAGTTCTAATTTCCTTTCTATAAGAAGGACAGGATTTCTGGACAATTTCCCTAGGTGTTTCGAAGCATAGTCCTTCCTCAGGGGGATCACAGTTCAAAAGATTTTGGAAGTACTGAGCCAAATTTTCACAGTTTCTCTTGTTGCTCATGATGAATTTCCCTGATCATTCGTGAAACATAGATTTCTATGGGTGAAAACTTTAATTTTTTTTCTTGAAACTCGATATAATTCTTCTGAAAATTCTCCTCAATATAGTTCATTTGATCTTTCTCGTGTTTTCGTTTAGCATTCCTGAGGATTCTGACTGTGCATTTTCTATGATCTTTAAATTCCTCAAAATTCTTACGGTTAGAGCACTATCTGTTCCCTGCTTTCGATCTTTCCTACAGTGCTTCTTCGCACTCATCATTCCACCAGGGGTGTTTCTTCTTTTTTTTACCAAGGATAATGTTTATTCAGCTGCTTCTTGTATTTTTCCAGCCATTTCATTCCACTCAGACGATTCCATGGCTTCAAGCTCCTTCTGATACTTCTCTACGATTTCTTGATTGACTCTTAGTTCATTTATCATGATTTTTAATTTTTCGTTGAATTCTCTTGGTGTTGTGAGGGATAAACATGATCTTAACTCTGGTCACGTAGTGATCAGAGTCTACATTAGCTCCTCTCTGGACCCTGACATTCATTATGTCTTGAGGGCTGGAAGTTGCCATATGGTCGATTTGAAATTCACCTAATTTCGTGTTTGGGGATCACCATGTCGGTGTTTAATACACGGACATCACGTCGCGTCCGCAGAGCCATACTGGGCGCTCGACGGGCTACTGTGAGTCAGATCACCGCCCAGTTAAAACTTGGCAGTCAGGAACCCATTTCTGCCGGGTCTGTAAGGAGGCAACTGCACTGCATAGGCTTCACCAGCCTACGTCCAACTGGTGTCCCTTTGCTGACACCTCGACACAGAACTCAATGACGTGCATGGGCCCGCGAACATCGGCAATAGACCATGGAACAGTGGTGGCGTATAGTACGGTCCGATAAATCCCGGTTCCAGTTCTATCGAGCTGATGGGCGCGTGAGAGTGTGGTGTATGCCCCATGAAGCTATGGATCCTGCGTGTCAACAAGATTGTATCCAGGCATCCAGGCGGGAGGTGGCTCAGTTCTGGTCTGGGCAGCGTTCTTATGGTCCCAATTAGGCCCCATTGTCCGGCTGCACGGAGCGCTGAGAAGTGCACGTTATGTGGACATCCTTTCAGACCATTTGCATCCTTTCTGGCCCTAGAGTACCCTGATGGAGATGTCGTGTTTCAACAGGACAACGTGCCATGTCACCACAGTGCGGTGACACGCAAGATGGTTGGAAAAGCACTCCGCTGAAGTTACGACCATGGATTGACGCTCTAAATCTCAAGATCTTAATCCAGTGGAGCATTTAGGGATGCTGTCGATGCCGGTGTACGCTCCATGAACCCCGCACCAACTACACAAGACCAATTGTGGGTAGCAATGCAAGATGCGTGCGTCCAGATCTCTGCAGAATGATTCCAGCAGCTTGTAGAGTCGATGCCTTGCCGTATTGCTGCCGTTTTGAAGGCTCGCGGAGGAACAACTCGCTGTTAACATCATTCAGTGTTTCCATGACTTATGGCCACTCATTGTAAATGAAGAAGATAAACCTGTGCAACAAATAGATAAAATACGCTGACTGACAGAGCAAATGCAACACCAAGAAGGAGTGGTCAGAACTTTATGCCAATTGCAGGGTAGACTGACGTCGCTGAGGTATGCTCATGATGTGAAATGCGCCGCTGTGCTACGCACGTAGCGAACGATAAATGGGACACGGCGTTGGCGAATGGCCCACTTCGTACCGTGATTTCTCTGCCGACAGTCATTGTAGAACGTGTTGTCGTGTGCCACAGGACACGTGTATAGCTAAGAATGCCAGGCCGCCGTCAACGGAGGCATTTCCAGCAGACAGACGACTTTACGAGGGGTATGGTGATCGGGCTGAGAAGGGCAGGTTGGTCGCTTCGTCAAATCGCAGCCGATACCCATAGGGATGTGTCCACGGTGCAGCGCCTGTGGCGAAGATGGTTGGCGCAGGGACATGTGGCACGTGCGAGGGGTCCAGGCGCAGCCCGAGTGACGTCAGCACGCGAGGATCGGCGCATCCGCCGCCAAGCGGTGGCAGCCCCGCACGCCACGTCAACCGCCATTCTTCAGCATGTGCAAGACACCCTGGCTGTTCCAATATCGACCAGAACAATTTCCCGTCGATTGGTTGAAGGAGGCCTGCACTCCCGGCGTCCGCTCAGAAGACTACCATTGACTCCACAGCATAGACGTGCACGCCTGGCATGGTGCCGGGCTAGAGCGACTTGGATGAGGGAATGGCGGAACGTCGTGTTCTCCGATGAGTCACGCTTCTGTTCTGTCAGTGATAGTCACCGCAGACGAGTATGGCATCGGCGTGGAGAAAGGCCAATTCCGACAGTAACTGTGGAGCGCCCTACCGCTAGACAACGCGGCATCATGGTTTGGGGCGCTATTGCGTATGATTCCACGTCACCTCTAGTGCGTATTCAAGGCACGTTAAATGCCCACCGCTACGTGCAGCATGTGCTGCGGCCGGTGGCACTCCCGTACCTTCAGGGGCTGCCCATTGCTCTGTTTCAGCAGGATTATGCCCGCCCACACACTGCTCGCATCTCCCAACAGGCTCTACGAGGTGTACAGATGCTTCCGTGGCCAGCGTACTCTCCGGATCTCTCACCAATCGAACACGTGTGGGATCTCATTGGACGCCGTTTGCAAACTCTGCCCCAGCCTCGTACGGACGACCAACTGTGGCAAATGGTTGACAGAGAATGGAGAACCATCCCTCAGGACACCATCCGCACTCTTATTGACTCTGTACCTCGACGTGTTTCTGCGTGCATCGCCGCTCGCGGTGGTCCTACATCCTACTGAGTCGATGCCGTGCGCATTGTGTAACCTGCATATCGGTTTGAAATAAACATCAATTATTCGTCCGTGCCGTCTCTGTTTTTTCCCCAACTTTCATCCCTTTCGAACCACTCCTTCTTGGTGTTGCATTTGCTCTGTCAGTCAGTGTATTTCTGTATGATTGGAGCTACGGCTTCTGGCAGTCTCTTATTTAATGAAAGGGTGAGGTTATAGGACAGGCTCCTCCGTCTTCTAATATAAAACCTGACATGTGGCACATTTTCCAACCTTAGCGTCCTATACCCGAGTTATGGCTTCTAAATGACTATAGAGTATCTATTTTCTTATTATACTCACAATAGAAATTTAATATTGTCGACCTACGTGTAATTCACATCTGCGTAGAAAGTAGGAACTCTTCTTTGTATTACAAGATACAGAAAGTCATTAATAAAAATTGAGAAATTATATTTCTTCCATTAATTGGTACCTGATGGATACTTCTATATACTGTTCCGATAGAACACACCTTATGGATGCTTTCGTTGTTCATACTTAATGAAAGATGCAGTAAGAGCTACATTACGTAGCTGTTCCTTTCAAGAAAATCAGAGAAAATAATTCAGTTTTGGCAGTGCGGATATAATGTTTGCATCTGATGATTCTGATTTTGTTTTATTACACAGTGCATCCTCGAAGTCTACCCCTTGAGAAAGTGCACGCTACTGTTGCCGTGCAAATACACACAAGAAAAGGTAAAAAATATTGAGACACTTCCACAACAAATTCCTGAAGAATACAAACTTATTCTAAAACATTCTGTTGAACTGCTCAGCTGCATACGTAGATGAAAATGAGCACCTAGGGAGATGGCGAGTTGGCCATGAAAACGAGGATGAATAATTAAAGAGAGACTGCTTTTTTACTTACCTGAAGTGCCTTCCGTAGTTTTATTTATCAAAAGTTATAATGTCCCTTCTTTTTCTTCTTCTTCTTCTTAATCCACGCCTTGTCCTGTTACATAAGATTGAATTTCTGTTCACTCTCCTCCATTACCGGGCGAGTTGGCCGTGCGTGTAGAGGCGCGCAGCTGTGAGCTTGCATCCGGGAGATAGTAGGTTCGAATCCCACTATCGGCAGTCCTGAAAATGGTTTTCCGTGGTTTCCCATTTTCACACCAGGCAAATGCTGGGGCTGTACCTTAATTAAGGCCACGGCCGCTTCCTTCCAACTCCTAGGCCTTTCCTATCCCATCGTTGCCATAAGACCTATCTGTGTCGGTGCGACGTAAAGCCCCTAGCAAAAAAAAAACAACTCTCCTCCATTACTTCCTGGCTTGGACCCTAGCAGAATCAGCACTAGATTTTTTTAAGTCCTTCATAATTCCTTCTCTTCATCTCATCTTTGGCCGTTGCAGGGCAAGTTCATCCTCCAGTGCCATTCCTTCAACAATGTACGCTACGTAGTCTTCTGGTCTTCTTTTAGTATGATGAAACTTTATGAGTCGGATTTCATTTTTTTTTTTTTTTTTTTTTTTTTTTGAGTGGTGTTCTTCTCAATGATCGGCAAATAACGGCATTATAGATTTTATCCAACCTGGTCACATAACGAGCCCATCGTAGCATTCTTATTCCGGCAACGTTAATTTTCTGTTCATCCTTTGTCGCCCAGCATTCAGAGCCATATAGCACGGCTGGACGAACCAGTGTTTTGTATATTTTTCCTTTTAGATTGCGTGGCATTTTTTTTATCACGGAGCACCCTTGCTGCTGCCCGCCACTTGGCCTAGCCATTACTTATGCTATTGACGACATCTTTATCATTATCTGCATTGTCTTGTTTCACTGATCTAGTAGGTCAGAAACAATTTGTTCTTATCACTTCTTCGTTTTAGTTTGTCCTTCGCAACAATTCTGTCCCCGCATGGAGACATTGCAGTGCAAAAAATCTGTTTTATTTCTACTTATTTTAAGTCCATTTCTTTCCACCTCATCCTGCGAGATGTCAAATTTCTCATGGAGTGCTTTTTCAGTTTCAGCAGCTAGAACTACATGACATGCAAAGAACAGAGAGCTTTTCCTGGATGTGCCTGTCAGTGCATCCATGGCTCTTACAGAGAAATTATCTTAGATGCAGACCAACCCTAAAGTTAAATTCACCCGTGGTTCCACACGACCTCTCTGAGTGTTATCAGGTTTTCATCATACGTATCTTGGAAAACGATGATATACCAACTGAAGGATATTTCGAAGCGCACGGTCATAGGCTATTTCTAGATCTTTGACGACTGTCTGAAGATGTTTTCTATGCAGTCAATCAATCAATCAATCAATCAATCAATCAATCAATCAATCAATCAATCAATCAATCAATCAATCAATCAATCAATCAATCAATCAATCAATCAATCAATCAATCAATCAATCAATCAATCAATCAATCAATCTATCTATCTATCTATCTATCTATCTATCTATCTATCTATCTATCTATCTATCTATCTATCTATCTATCTATCTATCAGTCAGGACAGATCTGCATTAAAGGCCATCAGATTGCATCCGGGAGATAGTGGGTTCGAACCCAATGGTCGGCAGCCCTGAAGGATTTCCGCTGTTTACGATTTTCATACCAGGCTGCACCGTAATTAAGGCCACGGTCACTTCTTTATCACTCCTAGCCCTTTCCTACCCCATCGTTTCCATAAAACCTATATATGTCGGCGCAACGTAAAGCAAATTGTAAAACGAAGTTGGAAATTTGTCAAACTTCTCCCTTGGTAAATTGCAACAATCCATAATTCATCTTCCCATCAACTAGTATTTGCCCCGATTTTTCGCATCGAATTCCAACTTTATCTTCATATTATGATCTTTACTAAGCCTCCGTGGCTCAGGCGGCAGCGCGCCGGCCTCTCACCGCTGCATACCGTGGTTCAAATCCCGGTCACTCCATGTGAGATTTGTGCTGGACAAAGCGGACGCGAGACAGGTTTTTCTCCGGGTACTCCGGTTTTCCCTGTCATCTTTCATTCCAGCAACACTCTCCACTATCATTTCATTTCATCCGTCAGTCATTAATCATTGCCCCAGAGGAGTGCGGCAGGCCTCGGCAGCCGACACAATTCCAATTCTCGCCGCTAGATGGGGGCTTCATTCATCCCATCCCTGACCCGGTCTTTGACTGGAAAACAGGTTGTAGATTTTCATTTATATTATGATCTTTACTACTTCTAAACTCCCCACCGAAGCGTATTCGTCTACTAAAGTCAGTCCAAACCATCTCTCCACTGACAACTCGGAACATTCCGCTTAGCAGCTCGTTTCCTTACTCAGAAGTCATCCCAGTTCAAAGTTCACAACGTTTCCTTAAGAGAACTATTTTGTTAGAAATTTCCCAGAATTATTGTTCTGCTTTCTTCTGGATCACGTAATCATGTAATCCTGGTGAGAGACCCATATAAGAAAACTGTCCTCCCCTTTACATCTTTGCATCCCGTACTAGGCTAATCTAAAACTCGAATAATAAAATTAGAGTTCTATTCCGTAACGCACTGGTTCTCACGCCGACTATAGGCTAGCAGTCTTTCCATCGCCGACAGTGTTCATGAGATCGCTGGAAACAATAGCACCACACGTTGCAGTATTATTAGTTGGTTATTTGTAGCGAGCAATAGGCAGCGCTTAACTTTTACAGGTTTAATCTCCGTTTCGATAACGTATCAGCTGTTAACTTTTATAGTGGGTGCTCGTGATTAGTTAATAAGTATCATATAGATCTTGACTTTGCTTATGAATATGACACATATGTAAATATATTAAAAGAATTTTTCTCGTCGAAGTGATTTGTTTATATGTATAATATTTACATGATTTTGTTACAATTTTTTGTTTGATTTATTAACAGGCTTCTGTATACGATATATTGTTTCATCCATTTCATACAGAGCATTATCATCTCATTTACATAGCGTTTTCACATTTTCTTTTTGGTATTTCTATGTTATTTGTTCAAATAATTTGTAAAAGCCACCTATAATTGGAGCGTGTCTCTGTTGGTGGCACATGTATTAAATAAATAAATAAATAAATAAATAAATAAATATCCGTTGAACGAATATACAGAGTTCAAATTGAATCGGCGAGCTGACGTAAATTTGTTCCATTTATGAGCCGAGTCACAATTTCATTTACAACTGGTTTTGTTGTCTACACAATGATTAAAATTAAGCTGTGAAGATTTTCCCAGTTCTAGCTACAAAGAAAGGCTGGATATGCTAGAACCTGTAATATCAGTAGCCTTACAAATGTGAATCCGCATTTCAATCTGGGAGTTCGATTCTTCTAAAGTAATCGACCCCAGAAAAGAATCAAGGTTCAGATTTTATCCTAAACATGGTTTCATTCTGGGTGTCATAAAAGCTTAACTCGATATTTCATAGATAGTTTCAACAAAGCCATAACACCATCCACTTCATGGTCCGTACCGATAGATCAAACAATAAAGCAGAGAAATTGTTCCATCTAATCGATACATTTTTATTTGCCTTTGGCAAATTCAATTTACATGTAGTACATGTTTCGTTTAGATTAACTAAACATCATCAGTACTCTTTTTGGTTTAGGTAAAAATTCATAAAAGTACACAGACGTACAATTCCATATGAATAAACAATATCTAATATGTTAAAACTTTTGGGTAAGATCTTTAAAAACGAAGTAATTGGCAAGGGGGTGGGGGAGGAGGTTAACAACTATCATGCAAACTGTATTCACTGTAAAAGTAGAAAAATAGACAATTCAGCAGCAAATATATTATTTCAGCAGGGAAGGTATTTAAGTTCAAGTCCCCACGGCAGGCTCAATCTCAAACTTTTAGCATACCGAGCTCGATATCTGCAGTCGCTTAAGTGCGGCCAGTATCCAGTATTCGGGAGATAGTAGGTTCGAACCCCACTGTCGGCAGCCCTAAAAATGGTTTTCCGGGGTTTCCCATTTTCACACCAGGCAAATGCTGGGGCTGTACCTTAATTATGGCCACGGACGCTTCCTTCCCACTCCTAGTTCTGCCCTGTCCCATCGTCGCCATAAGACCTATCTGTGTCGGTGCGACGTAAAGCAACTAGCAAAAAAAAAAAAAAAGCCATGTAATCTAGCTACATGATTTAATTCACCGCTTTAAGGGCAAGTAAACCGGGCGAGTTCGTCGTGCGGTTAGAGGCGCGCGGCTGTGAACTTGCATCCGAGAGATAGTGGGTTCGAATCCCACTGTCGGCATCCCTGAAGATGGTTATCCGTGGTTTCCCATTTTCACACCAGGCTGTACCTTAATTAAGGTCACGGCCGTTTCCTTCCAACTCCTAAGCCTTTCCTATCCTATCGCCGCCATAAAACCTATCTGTGTCTGTGCGACGCAAAGCCACTAGCAAACAAAAAAAATGTATGGAACATCCATTCTCTGAGCACTAGACATTCTATGTTTGGAAGTGTGATGAATTTTCATGAATAACTATAGTACAGTTTATAATTTTAGGTTTATTAACTTATTTACGGTTCTGTTTAGTTATGGTTAATACCTGATAATTTTATTAAAGGATTTTTTTTTACTTTTTTGTACAATTTGCTTAACGTCACACCGACACAGGTAGGTCTAATGGCGACGATATTACATGTTTAATGTCACAACCTATTTCGTCTTCCAGCTTACAAAAACATTTGCTCGTTTTCCAGTCTCTGAAGCACTACTGTTACCCATATGTAGAGTTGCGTGTGTTCTTTTTTTGCATGGTGACCATAACTACTACAGCATTTTTTCGACTTAATGCACACGGATTTCTAGCGTATATCAGGAGTTTAGCGCAGTTACTGTCTGAGCCACTCATCCTGACAAAAGTAGATGTTAGTAGAAGATATCTTTTTGTAAGGAATATTACATTTTGATCCACTAGCCTGTTTCCTCTTGAATGATAATTTTTGAGTATCACTTATGATACGCTTCCGTGAGCTCTCTGCTATCTTCACCCCATCATTCCATTTCGACGCGTGAGCCATGCAGTACGATCAAAATACTAGAAAGTGGCCGATATAAATGAGTTTTCCGTAGGTCTTTCAATATTCACTCCCGCGAAAGGCTTGAATTGTAGGCTTTATTTTCATTACTTCAAATATACCTCAAGTCATCTTACTCAATTGTAGCTGAATAAATTCCTAGAGAGTAAAAATATGAACATGAATTACTAATTACACGCAGAAGACAGGGCGTAGTCTAGGGTGTGCTCTAACCTGTTCATGGTTGCAAGTCACGATAGGAGACGTTGTCAACTCAACCATACTCTCCAGCGAGTTGGTCATGCGGTTAGGTCGCGCAGTTGTGGGCTTGCTTTTGTGAAATAAAGGAATAGAACCCCACTTTTGGCAGCCCTGAAGATGACTTTCCGTGGTTTCCTATGTTCACACCAGACAAATGCTCGGACGGTGCCTTAATTAAGGCCACGGCCGCTGCCTTTCTAATTGTACAGCTTTCCCACTCCGTTGTCACCATAAAACCTGTCTGTGTCGGTTCGACGTAAAGCAAATTTTAAAAAATAATGCAATCATACTCTCAGCAGTTATGAAAATAAGACCAGCAATGTTTGGTATAAGTTGGAGACAATACATGACGACCTCGCCTCACACCACTACCCTCCAGCGGCAGCCCGGTGTCTATTAGGGGCTAATAGGATTTACTACGTCTGCCGCAGTCAGAGTTGCCAAATCGTCTACCTCATTAGCACTAAACGAGTCAGAGCAGGAATAAAACATTTTTATGGAATTTATTCTTTTCGATGTAAACTATATTATTATTATTATTATTATTATTATTATTATTATTATTATTATTATTAACAGAATGAATGTTCAAATTATCCAATTGTATCCCACCAATAGGCTGCACAATTTGTAATGTAAACCATTTTGAAAAGTTAAAATAATAATGTATTCATACTGAGTGAAGAGACAACTGAATTATTATTAACTATTCATAATTATAATTAGTATAATTATTGGCTCCTTCGTGGCCCAGACGGTAGCTTATGACAGTGGAGGTTACATAGGTATTGTCATCACTGATTTTAACTACTTTTGTCACCGTAGTAACACAGATTCCTGTCGCTTCCGATGCTAAATTATTTAAATTTTTACCAGTTATAACACCGCCATTTCCTAAAACACTTCGTAAGAAACGTTTAATGTTCCTCACCAATATCATGATTTGTTTTCGTAATTTAACACCTCTGCCAAACACATTTTTGTCACTTTTAGTTGGAATTCTTGGTGAGGAACGAGAAGAAGAAGGTCCAGGCAGCTGATTTAATTCCGCTTCGTTACCCTGTGATTCTGGATTTACCCACGGCCGGAAGAATTCCGACATATTACTGCTCTTGCGCTAAACAAATATTACAAATATCAATTATTTCATATTTTACTATTAACAATGCTCATTAGGTCCCTGCACTGCACTCGGCATGAAGAAGGAGTCAAGACTGAAGAGAGTGATTTGGCAACCTCTCCATACAAAGCAAGGACCACATGGAGCTAATTAACTCAGCAGGGTGCAGGTTGGGATTTACAGCTGGCTTCCAGCTCGCTTCCAAGAACTGAGGTCGTCATGTTTTGTCCCCAACTATAGGAGTTTGATCCTACGAAGTGATATGCCATTGCATGAATTAGGACATACGTGACAGATAAAAAAGAATCATTATTGACCGATAACCTAGATGTTACGCCCCTTTAAACAACAAGTAACAAACAAGCTGAATCATTATTAATATCATCGTGCGTTTGACGTAGAATAGTGCCGCTAACAGAAGTATTTCCGCTATTAGATCAGAAACTTCCAGAAGACCTGTCAACACTAGCTAAAGAATGCCTTAGCGCCACTTATTTCTATTTCAACGGGGAGTTCTACGAACAGACAGAAGGGGCCGCGATGGGGTCGCCACTCTCTCCAATAATAGCAAACATGTATATGGAACACTTCGAACAGAAAGCCTTAGCTACATCTGCCCTGAAACCGAAATGTTTTCTGCGTTTTGTGGACGACACTTTTGTAATCTGGCCTCACGGGAGCAATAACCTACAGCTATTTCTCGACCATCTCAACTCCATACACGTAAATATTCAGTTCACCATGGAAATAGAAGTAGACGGAAAACTACCGTTCGTGGATGTGCTAGTAATACGTAACCCCAATGGGACGCTGAGTCGCGCAGTATACAGGAAACCCACTCACACAGACAGGTACCTACACGCCTCGTCTCATCATCACCCATCACAAAAGCAGGCTGTCCTAACATCACTAGTAAACAGGGCCATAGCGATATCTGACGCAGAGCACCTCGAGGAAGAAAAAGAACACCTCACGGAAACCCTTAGGAAAAATGGCTACTCGCTCAATAACATCCGACGAGTCCTTAAAAAATCAGAAGAGAAGAAAGAAAAGACCGCCGCAGGAGAAAACAACGGGAAAGAAGAACTGACCCGCCAGAAAACAGCGATACTGCCATACATTAAAAACACTACAGACAGGATCGGCAAGATACTGGACAAATAAACATAAAAACTATCTATAAACCTCACCGTAAGCTAGCCCGTTATCTACCACCAGTAAAAGACACAATAGAATTACAGGCCCCTGGAGTGTATCACATTGAATGTAGCTGCGGAGCTTGTTATGTAGGTGAGACAAAACGTCTGATCTCCACCCGCCTAAAAGATCATATCCGTCACACCAAGAACCAAAACACAGATATTTCAGCAGTAGCCAAGCATTCCTACGAAACTAGGCACGGAATATCATTTGACAAGACCAAGATCCTAGCAGCTATCCCTTGGAATCTGGAAAGAAAAATCCGCGAGGGTATCGAAATCAAGAAACATCCGAATAACATAAATTTAGAAGAAGGATACAAAATCAGTAATTCTTGGATGCCCATCATTCATAGTTTAAGACATACAGACCACAACATAAACACACGGGCCGCAACCCCATTACATAACAGCGCGGGCAAGTCCCCACTACCTGGCTGTGAGGCATAATTTCCAGAATTCTCGCGAGACAGCCAGGGCTTACGTCAGCCAGAAAGGCTAGGATATAAAAGGCCAAGATCAAGGCCACTCTAGTAGTGTAATTTCTGCCTGGGAGACTGATTACCTCGGATCGAGTAGGGGTATCTCAGTCGCCTTGACAAAGAATACTGCAATGTATTCGAAACGTCGGCAAACTGTACGTGATATGCGTACAAGTACAACACGGTTCAACCCGGAAAATAAATTAAATAATTCTTCACACCGTGGAAGCTTCACTTCTAAGATAGAATAGTTCCATAGTTTCGGAACATGAATGTTTTAAATTCAATATAATTTCTCGAGAACACTTGCTAAAAGTGTGGTACGACGTCCTCAGGTGATGCTTTCTGCATGGCTAACATTTAGTGTAGCTCTGGATTCTGGGGTGGTAGAGCATTACGTGGTTCGTCTGGGTGAGTTATACAAGTAGACAACAGAAACCAATCCAAATAGTGAATATGGCCATTTATAATTATGAGAAGTCGAAAATCCCCAATATCGTACATCAGTTGCCTTATCGGGAGAGTGTGAAAGTTAAGGCGGCCAAGCGCCGTGAGGCAAGCCGCAGCCGACCACATCTGCTCATCGATCTGGATACTGAAGACTCCGGTATGATTAACCCTGTCTTGAAGATGTTTAAATTTAGACTTGTTTAATGACATCAATAAAACTGCAGACCCACACTGACTAGATATTTTATTTAAACAATACCTACCACGCGGTACTTTAAGTCAAACGTACAGCCGTGACCACGACACAGCCCTATTCGATACTTTTTCCAAAGTTCTGGATCCCACTGTTATAACAACTTTATCAAATGTGGACCAAAGAAGTTTTCCTGTGTGTCTGTCACATAATTATGGAGTCGAAACAAGTGTCATGTAAGGCGGTTACCTAACTGTTGGAGCACAAAATACTCGAGGTTATTTAGACCCTTTAAACAATATCAGCAAAGACGTACACTACCGGTCAAAAGTTTTCGATCACCTATCACAACTATGGATTAGTGGTTAAAACAGAGTTTTAATTTTAAATAATCTATCATAGCCATGTTCTGATAATAAAACAATCATAAGCATGTAAAGACGGAACGACTCTGTTGTGTATTTGACGGGTTCTCCGCATGGAGGGTCGCTGATGAGTAACCACAACAACTCTGACGTGTCTTTACCCAAGACGTGTCCACTCGAATAGGCCTCATTCCTTCAGCTGTCTGTGTAGCAAGCAGTTCACATAAGTTTTCAGTACACTGTGTGCAGCTAGCAGTGTGTTTGTGTATCTGAGCAGGTGCATCACATATTGGAGATTGGAACTGAAAAACGTGCTGCAATTGTAGCTCTGCATCACGAAGGGTATTCTAGTAGGACAATAGCAACAAAAGTTGGCGTAGCCCAATCTACAGTGCTGTATACATTGCAGCGGTTCAGGCAAAACCGGTGCCAATGCAAGTGTTCCGCGATCTGGAAGACACCGTGTAACATCATACAGGGAAGATCAGTTCATATGTGTACAGAGTAAACGTCAGAGGACTCGTACGGCACCTGAAATTCGCGAGGAAGTCAATGATATGCGAGCTGCTCCGATCTCTGTCTCAACAGTGCAACGCCGTCTTCGCGAACGAGGTTTAAAGGGGTGCATAGCGGCCAGAAAACCTTTATTACGGACACAAAATAAGGTGAAAAGAATGCAATGGGCACAGCAACATAAAAACTGGGGCATGTAGAAATGGTCCAAGGTGTTATTCATGGATGAATCGAAGTTTGAAATATTTGGGAGCCATCGTCGAATATTGTTCGTCGACTTCGTGGAGAACGTATGAAGAGTCAGTGTGTGACACCTACGGTGAAGCATGATGGAGGGTCGGTTATGATGTGAGGATGTTTTGCGGGTGATAAAGTCAGTAATCTAGTGCGAATTAATGGAACATTAAAGAAGGATATCACAGGATACTGATCAACAATGCCGTTCCATTTGGCAAGAGGCTTAGGCCTATTGGTCGTGGGTTTGTTCTGCAGCAGGACAATGACCCCAAACATTCTTCTAAATTGTATAGAGGGTATGTCAATAGAAAAGAGAAATGTGGGAAACTGAAAAATATGATTTGGCCAAGTCAGTCACCAGACCTAAATCCCATTGAACAGTTATGGGATGAACTAGAGAGGGAGGTCCAAAAACTGAGGTCAACTAATGTTGAAGAGCTATGGAATATTTTACAGAGCTGTTGGACTGCAATATCTACACAAACACTACAAAATCTTATTTCCAGAATGCCAAGAGTTTGTGCAGCTGTTCGAAGGGCAAAGGGTGGATACTTTGAAGAGGCTAAAATATAAACCATAATTTATCTACTTAATGATAGAGAGAGAAAATGTATATTTTGTTGGTCTATTTAGTTTGTATGATGTGTTTGTACATTGAAATAAAGTATGTGGTTTTGTGCATTGGTGATCGAAAACTTTTGACCGGTAGTGTACGTATCCCATCTCCAATTGGGTTGAATTCCTCGTAAGAGGAACTAAGGTCTCAGTATTTTCCGTGTTCCATGGACTTCATTTTATAGGTACATATCCGAAGATACCAGCGACCATTAATGAACGTCTTACAACATACGTTGAATAATAAATTCTTAGTTGACTACAGCTTGTAAATATTCCACCTTGCAAGAATATCGGAAACGGTATCATTTTTCTAAAAGATGCCAAGAAAGTGCGTTGCCAATATCAAGAGAGGAGCGGTTTCGTCGGTAATGTAGGTTAGGCCTAGCTCAGAAAGGAAAAGGTGCATATTTATTGAAATAATACACGGCTGCCAATAAATAGATAGACGGTTGTAACTGCTTCAGATGGCGAAAACTTAGCATGGCTCTTTCTATCCTGGTGCACGCCTTGCAATGCAGATCGTCCGGCGAGTGTGTCATGTATTGGGCAATGTGTGAGTCTTGCAGGATTGCTGGGGATAGCAAACACACCTACCCTCTGAGCAAAGGAAATTAAACCATGCGAGACCTGCTTATGTGTGTGAATGGAGCTCCAGCTAGTATGAAATCTAAGTTCAAAACGGCACAAACACACAGTGACTGAGCTGGAGGATATAACCAGTGAAGGCGAAACTTAAAACCAATCCGGGAATCGAACCGAGAACCCATTGACTGAAGGCCAGCATGCTAACCAGGTAGCTACAAAGCCAGAGATCGTTCACGCTTAAAATCCCACGATCTGTCTGAGAATCGAACATGGAACCCCGATACCCAATGGCCGAGACACTAACGATTTAGCCACACTATTGATCTGGTTGGCCGCTGGAGTTTCTGCTGTACATTCCTTCCCGGGAAGGCCTAAGGACGATTCATAACACCAGCACATTTAGTGTACGATAACAGGAGGTCCGAAGATGAAAGGCTTCATGGTATACGATAAACGATGTAGTAGACGGACTGATATCATGGCGTTCAGACTATCGCAGAAGAGGTTGCCGATATTAACACACTGTTTCTTTTGGGACACAGTGGTTAGGCTGATGAAAACGTCGGAATGAAATTGATTTGTTATCCTTATTGTAAGAACAAATGTGTTCGTGAGAAAATATACAGGCTTATGATTAGAGCACGAAACGGTTGGCGCTCTATTTAGCGAAGAGTCGAAGTTTGGATAACGAACTGCTGCTGTTTTAATTACTATTAAATCCGTGAGAGATTGTACTGTTATCCTGAAGAACTACATTTATATTTGTATAATTGTTCGGCAAGCATTCATAATTAAAGATAATTCTTTTTTAGATTAATCTTAGTTTCGGTACCTCAGTGGATTCAGTTATAATCCTAAGCTTTTACAGCGTATTAATTTTCGTGTTCTTTTTAGGGTTAGGTTGAACTTAGTTGCTGTTCATCTCAAATTCTTTTATTTATCAATAGTTAATTGTTTTCTATAATTACAGCCTTTCAATGTGAGAAGTTCGATAGCTAAAATAAATAGCATGTATTGATGTTAAGAACAAGCTATACCGTGTTTCCTAGGAAAACATGAGTGCACAGCCTTTCATTAACATTTTATATGATCTTTTATGTGAAATTACTTAAACGATGTATTTCATTACACCTATTTTTTACTAAATGATCGTCAGCAATACTTTATGTTCTATGCTTGGTTTAACATTCTCAATTGAATAGCTTACTTCGTCGACTGTATATTTTTTTTTATTTCATCGAGTAGGTGCTCTTCGGGATTTTGCCTTTACATAAAACAAGATATTTTTATTTCCGATAACATGAAGTGGATCCCTTCGTTTTGTCACAGCAAATATTTAATTTTGTTTTCAACGTTATTACGCTAGTTAAAATACTCCTATGTGTGTTTACTTGTGATCCCACAAGCGCACCTGTTGAACGGCTTTCCGGTGCTCACTATTTTTATATTGAAAGCATCGTGCTATTCTGGGTAATGAAACCATTGTACTGCCATATAAATGTTTTGATTGATTTCTGCAGTAGCTGTAAATATATTATGGTGGCCCTAACAAGGGCCTTTTATTTTATTTAATACATCTGATACAGTACAACATGATCTTTATAATCCTCAGTGTAACTTGTTAAGACTTGATATCTTCACATTAATACCAATTACACAGTTCATTTTTGAAAACCAATGTACCGTAATGTATTAGCTTCCTTACGCTTACTACCAACAGCAAAAGTTTAAAATTTGGCTATATAGAATACATATACACATATATACATTTAATTGAAATATGGTGACAAATCTGGCGTTCAAGCTTCTCAGTATTATTACAGGAGCTGACGCCAATCTCTGATAAAAGCAAAAAAAAATTCAATTTTAAACTCTAAGTAAAATATGTAACTCTCTTCTCCCATAAAATTGCTTCTCGTAATTTGAAATGATGATGTAGTTTTTCTGAGAGTTTTTGGATTGCAATTGTTTGGAAAAGTAACTCAAATTTTAATCAAAACCTTTCTTAGAAATGAATGATTTTTCTCTAATGTGCACATTAGGGTTTATCGGTTGAGATTTTCTGTTAAATTTGTCAGTTCAGTGAATAGTCATATACCTTGAAAAATCATTAAAATGAGTGTAAAAATAAATAATGTGTTACTGAAATATATTCAAACATTACTCTGGTATAGAATCTGTATGAGCATATGGTCGTTTTACATAGTAAAAATTTCGTGGCTTCTCTATGCCTTCCAGTAGTTAAACGGAATACCGTAACATAAATATTTGGGGTGATATAAACGAAATTCACGCAATCTATGCAATCCCCATTAAGGAGGACCGATCATGTGGGTTCAAATTTAAAGGATGTCCACCTCCGTAGCGTAATGGTTAGTGTTACTGGCTGCCTCCTCGGAGGCCCGGGTTCGATTCCCGGTACTGCCAGACAATTAAGAATGACAGGATGGCTGGTATGTGGTTGAAATGGTACATGCAGCTCACCTCCAATGGGTGTGTGCCTGAAAAGAGCTGCGCCACCTCGGAATGAGGACACGAGTTTACTTTAAATTGAAAGAACTATACATGAGAGTATCTTCCATGACCTTGTGGCACCTTTCTGACAGTCTTCGTTCCGTTGAAGTAGGCTAGTCTGGCTTGAATCTGAAAAAGTCAACCATCCACTTTGATATGGCGTTTAAATCACGATATAATATTCTGATCAAAGTATTACGCCGAGTTCTAAAATATTGTTAGTTGTATTGAACCCATTGCCTTCAGACTTTGAAGTAGCGATCGACCTTGTATACTTCACTCCAGCCTTCCGGTGTGAAGAAGTGATCAATAATCTTTTTGAATTTCGTGGGATACGTATTTCGAGCGTATCAATCTCTTTGGACAAATGATCAATTCGAAAACTACAATCTCCTTGTCCGAAAGCAAGCTATGAATGCTCTTTACACGTCGTGAGTCGGAACGATTTGGAGAACTCTTTCCAAGAATATTTAAGCCAATGTGGCATATGAAAAGCCCCAGTTTGAAAGGAAGGAAGCAGGAAGCCAAGAAAATAAGTGAATGTTTCGGTATGGAATCACACTTACATCTCAAGCCTGAGAAATGTCAAGCGGATTCGCACCAATGAGCGAGGTGATGGGAGTATTCAGTCTAGGATGGTGACAGTTTTCGGAATTTTATGAGCACATTATTATAGTATGAAATTCAGCAGAGGGTGAAGAACTACTGAGAGGATCGGTTTGAAATTTGTGTTAAAATTCTGTTCGCGTTTTAACATTGTCATGTTAAGGTGTTATGACGTATTGAGAGCGCCTTGTTTGGTCGTAGTGTTGTTAGAGTGATAGATGTTGTGGAGGTTGAGACATTTCAGATGACTAAGGCTAGATGAACTTCCAGTTTTGGGAAGAAACCTTTTGAGTTAATACAACTGCAACTTAGGTTGATTAGATCCTCTTTTTTGAACATGTTCATTGAAGGTTAGCTGTATGTTCATTAGTGGCCATTATTAATAACATAACAACACCAACAACATCACAGATTGATTAAATCCTTATTTTTGTGAACATGTTTATTAAAGGTTAGCTGGATCTTCATTAGAGACCGTCTATAACAGTGAAGTCGTGGATTATATTACATAGTTTAAAGGTTATAATTGAACACAGTGGTTGTTTATATTTCACCCCGATATTTCCTTTGGGTTGTAGAAATTAGTATTTAGGATGAAGGTGATTGATGTCCACGTAGACACTTTGTTTCTTGAGTTGTAAGCAACGATAGCTGTTGTGGATAGGTGATCATGAAAAGGATTGTAATATTTTTAATATCATAGGATAGTGGTTGCGTTATGTCAAAGGACCACGTTATTTCAACTGTCTCCTTCCCCTGGCTTTAATATTTGCCCAGTACTCCCGCATTCGTTATGGGTATCGTTCCTTTCTTGACTCGGCCCATGCCTTTCCTGTTTTTAGCTTCGGCTTATGTTGGAAACTCTTCTGGTGAAGGTTCTTTTTTTAGTGGGTTGCGCTCTGAGATAACATCAAGTGTGATACCTGCCTCTAGTAGATCTGTTTCTACCTCACAAAACGAGGCCCCGTTTGTTTTCTTATCTGGGAAGTAGGAGAATATCGGCTTGGTTGACCTTGAAGGGCTCATTCATGTCACGTGATCAATAGAAAGCAATCCTTCCCTTTCCCATCGATTGGTTATCTTTTTCACGCGGAAATAGAACTCGTGGTTGTGCCGTCTTCGATATTCACCTTTGTCTTTGTGGGGCCCAAGATTTTCCTTAAAATCCTTCTTTCTTCGATATCAAATTTCTCAATAAGGCCTGTTTGCTCATTGCAAGGCACAACGCTGCTTAGGGAACCTCCGTGCGAATGACGGTGTGTTAGTGTCTTAACTCGGCGTTCAAGGACCTTGATCTTTCGTTGTATACACCAATCTTTAGACGGTATGCCATTTCTACTTTATTCATGCGTGATATGAAGGCTTCTTTCTCAAACGTTTTGGATTCTATATTCTCAACTAGATAATTAAATTTTCTCACCCGCTTGATTTTCCTCTTGTCCGTATCTAGCTCTTTTGGTGCCGGCTTTTTGTTATAAACTCAGTTTTTACAAACGAGATCTGAAGACCTACTTTCGCTGCCTGTGTCTTAAGCTGCCTGGTTCGTTTTGTAGCAGTCTGTAGTGAATCAGAACAGATTGTTAGATCATCTGCAAAAGCACGACAGTCAATATACAAGGCTCATATTCTTGCAACACAATCTGATTCCAAGTCGACCCCTTCATTTCTCGTTTCGTTGCGCCACTCGCGGATGACCTTCTCTAGAACACAGTTGAAGATCAGATGAAAACTTGTCTCCCTGCCTGACTTCCTATCCTTATTTCAAAGTCATCTGAACTTCACTATGGAATTAGTGTATGTGAGGGTGTGTTGAATGATCGCTCTTGTTTTGTTGCCTAGGCCAAATACTTTTAGGAATTATGTTAGGACAGTTCTATCAATCAAAACTTGAAACTGACAAAAGTCACCACAAATTTATTGTTTCTGAGCTTTAGACATTAAAGAGTAGATTTTAGATTCATAATATGCTCGATACAAGAGCGCCCTCTCCTGAACCCTTCTTTGGATCTAGTTGTTCTTCTGCTCTAGTCCGAGGAGCTATCGAAAGAATCTTGTAGGTGATTATGAGGAGAGAAATACCACGATAGTTGTTAAAATTATTTAATCGTCTTTCTTACGAAGGGGGTGAATCAGGGCAGAAGTCCAGTCTCTTGGAAATTTCCTGTTCCAAAATTCTCGTGGATGATGTCTGTTACTTTATCAATTGCCTCACCACCTGCGTACTT
Source organism: Anabrus simplex (assembly GCF_040414725.1). NCBI lineage: Eukaryota > Metazoa > Arthropoda > Insecta > Orthoptera > Tettigoniidae > Anabrus > Anabrus simplex. The sequence goes on along the minus strand of NC_090267.1, from coordinate 219,551,447 downwards.
CCACACTCCTCACCTGGTACCTTAATTTCTTTAATGACTGGATTATCTGTTTGATTTCTTATTTTGTGGATGGAGATTAATCACGATGGACTTGTGCATTTTCTTTGTGAATGTAGAATTTTCAGCTTCACATTTCAAAGTATTCCTCCAGGATCCAGAAATTTCCTTTATCACCCTACGCTGTATTCCGGTCGGAGTTTGTGAACTGAAGTTTCGTGGGTTTCTATCTACTTATATTTTGTATGGGGGTTCTATAGAAGTCTCGTGTGCTATTCTTCTGAAAGTTCTGCTCAGTCTGTGCCAAGTGGTTCTTGTATAAATCACGTTTCACTCCTTGGATGACGTACACTGCATGTTTCTCTCGCTTAGGAAGTCTGTCCTGTTAGTTTGGGCCCTTTCAGATTTACTTCTCTGCCAGGCGAGCTGTCTTTGTTGTACCGCGGCGTCACAGTCCCTGTCCACCATGCATCTCTTCTTGCCTTCATTAGTGGGCTTTTCTCCTTTGCTGTTACAACCAGGGCCTCCTGTTATTCTTCCTGGTTTTGGGGGTCAATGAATTCTGGCTGCTGGGTGAACTCCCGACTAGATTACAGTTTTTCTGTATCCAATCCAATGAACATTCTCAGATGGCTCCACAGAGTGTTTCGCGGGAGCTACTTCATTTGATTTTGGATAGATAGTGACGCGAATGTGGGTCGTCCTTCTTAGAATCTTCACGTTTTGAAGCTCTTTCTGTGCTTTCTGATCGATCGCAATATGAACTATTTGGGACTCGCCATGACTGGGATTTGGTGATACCCTATCTAAGTTTTCTGATTTTTGGGCAAGTGTCTAAAAATTATTGATTCCAGAAACAGATTGAATGCTTTACATCGTTCCACAAGCCTCTCACCATTCCGATAATATTGCCTACGATGTGTTTGAACTTCTTGTCTTTTCCAAGCTGGGCATTAAAATCCGCACGCAGGATGATTGTGTGTTCGTCTGAGGTCTCAGAGATGTGTTCAAGCACTTCCAAGAATCCTTCCGCTTTTTCTGGGTCTTTCTTTGCTTACTTGATTAATCAATTCATGCACATTCACAATATTATACACTTAATTGGTGCTTCGAAAGGAGATGGTTGAGACTCTGATGTTGTGGGGATGTGAAGTCTGTGACTTAATCCAGAATCTTCCTACTGGCCAGTGGCGGTTCGTGTGGTTCAAAAGAGACGGGGTACAACGTTTTATGTCCTTTCGAAAATTAGTTTATAGACAACCACACATCCAATCCCATCTTCATACATATTTTTTAAAGTTCTTATTAAATGTTCTATTTTTATCCTTAAACACCTAAGTTATACAATGTTCGGGTCGTGGTGGACCTAGTTCCTTTGCAAGTGATCGGTCCTCGTAATTTAGACTTCTAGATTTTAAATATCTCACCTGATTCGTTTCATTTACTATGACTGACAAATCACACACAAATATCACGGGAATATTCACAAAAACCTTTGTCTAAAACGCATCGAATAGCGACATGCACCATAACCGCACATTAAGACAAACAGTAACCATGTGTTTACTTCCCGGTTATCACTTGCATTTTGGTCCATCCTGGCCAATACAATTGCTTGGAAAACCGATGAGCATGAAACGTAAATCTGCTAAATTCCTTTATCATAAATTAAAATATATTTTTATGCCACTAGAAGAAATTGAAATAATTTATAAATCCCTACATGAACACACATTATTTTAAAATTCACCCTGCTGAAACATCTCAAATTCGCTACGTCCAGCGGAAAAATTGCTACATTGGTACCACTGGTTTTGTTCACTCTAAAACAGTGAAAGTTAATACCGTAGAAACATTTGTCTTTTCGGTTTTTATTTTTACTCACATTATTTGTTTCTCTAGTTTCATGCATTTTCTTTCAAAGGAAAGCTTTTCTTCGTTGAGAGAAGGAATTGAAGCTTTCCTGAAAGGAAATGTCCTTGGACCTACCAGTTGCTTGATTGCATCAAAGAAAATTAACAAAACTGTTCCTGTCACCATCTAGTGGACATAATATAAACTACGTGGAAGATTTGTATTAGAGCGGCGAAGTGTCCGGTCACAAAATCTTTGTGACCTTGGTCAGTGTATTTTACAGCAACACCTTTTCCTGCTCTCGCAGTTTAAAGTGTGGGTATGGTGCTAGCCAATGAGAGTGGAAGTCCACAACTAGAATTCGACCATAGGTATGGTATCAAGTTTCTTCTATTATAAGAGAAAAGAACGTAACGCATAAACGCATCCTTTAAAAAAATAACGTTAGGCTATATATACGCGTTCTCTTAAAGGTTTTATCAATGATAGGAAACGTGAGGAACCGCGCCTGCTGCTGACACTAAACCCAGTGCCTGGGTGAGTGGTAGATTTTATGACACGTTTACCAGTTTTACCTTTGAAGATCCTGTAACCTTGTGACAAGAAGGGCGATTCATCTCTAAATCTTGCCTCCTGAATCGCTGCTATTGGGATTTGATGTTGGGATAAGATATCGGTGAGTTACTTCAGCTTCGCGTTGAAAGTAGCAAAGGAATTCCAGCGTATGTGACTAATCTTTCCTGGAGTCCCTAGTTACCTCCAAGGATGTCGGTGCAAGCTCCTCAGGGTCCGAATGCTTTCATGTTTCACTCAAGGTTACGGCGGATTGATTACCACCTGGGGTAGTAGCTTCTGCTGAACTTTCCGCCATGATTTTCACAGTTCAAAAACTGATGAATAGGACAGACGATGTTTTACATGGACCAAGTTACTAAAAATGTTGTGACGAGCTCGATAGCTGCAGTCGCTTAAGTGCCACCAGTATCCAGTATTCGGGTGATAGTGGTTTCGAATCCCACTGTCGGCAGCCCCAAGGATGCTTTTCCGTGGTTTCCCATTTTCACACCTGGCAAATGCTGGGGCTGTACCTTAATTAAGGCCACGGACGCTTCCTTACCACCGAGCTCGATAGCTGCAGTCGCTTAAGTGCGGCCAGTATCAAGTATTCGGGAGATAGTAGGTTCGAACCCCACTGTCGGCAGCCCTGAAGATGGTTTTCCGTGGTTTCCCATTTTCACACCAGGCAAATCCTGGGGCTGTACCTTAATTAAGGCCGCGGCCGCTTCCTTCCCATTCTTAGCTCTTTCCTATCCCATCGTCTCCATAAGACCTATCTGTGTCGGTGCGACGTAAAACAAATAGCGAAAAAAAATGCTTCCTTCCCACTCCAAGTCCCTTACTGTCCCATCGTCTCCATAAGACCTATACGAGTCGGTACGACGTAAAGCAACTTGTGAAAAAATGTGAGCCTTGAAGGGAGCATGATGTTCAGCTCAGGCTGGCATTTCCTCTATACCTCACGCTTCGGCTTTCCCGCCGGTGATCGAGTGCCGGTTTGCAGTGGTCTCCCACTTGTCGATGGGTGCGCCACATCCCTACGCCATATATGATGATGATGATGATTATTATTATTATTATTATTATTAGTAGTAGTAGTAGTAGTAGTAGTAGTAGTAGTAGTAGTAGTAGTAGTATTAGTATTATTTTTATTATTATAGATTCAATTAATGGAATATTCAGAAAGCAGCAATTGTTGCTACAGGCTACTAGGAAGTGTTTAAATCATTTTATCAAAAGTATCATGGAAAAATTCAGTGAATTGTTGGATTAATAGTTCAACCCTCATTCAGGTTCAAAACATTAATATAAACTCTTCACAATCATACAGAAAATTACTAGATACTCTTTTAAAAAATATTATATTTTCTTGAATGGTAATGAATGTATGCCAGGCTTTTAAAATCGTGTTTAAATTTCATTTCTAGCTGCTGAAAATTGGTGTACATCTCTCCTTAAAAGGAGTACCACTGTACAGAGGTCATATTCTAGAGATCGATATAACCATTTGGACACAGCGTGTTATCTCCTTCGTGTAGCATTCATCAAGGGAGCTAGGTTTGTGTTGTAGCTAATCCTGACTAGAACCGTAACGTCACGGTAGGCTTATATGATCCACTTAAGAGGATTTATTACGCTTATTATGCTTGGAGATATTCGTCGGGCATGCCCAGCCATTCGTATCGAACATGGTACAGGTGACTGCGTTGTCTAATGTTAGCAGACCTTATTAATATTGTGTGTTCTTGATTCGAGAGGTTATCACTAAGTCTTTTGAAAAGTTTTCTGTCATCATTACTGTCAGTTTTCGAGAACAATCACTCATCAGTTACCGTAGGACAGTAAGAAACCTCTCATTTCCCAGGCTGCCGAATCCTTGCCTGAATGGTCAGTATAGTGGCCTTCGGTTCAAAGGGCCCCTGGTTCGGTTCCTCGCCGGGTGAGGTAGTGTAATCTTAAATGGTTAATTCCCTTGGTTCAGGGACTGGGTGTTTGTGCCGTCATCAACATTCCTGTAACTCATACATCACACACAACACTTTTCTCTACCAGTCAAACACGTAGTTTCCCATGCACAACTTCGCCGGAGGGTCTACCTTACTAGGGCTCCACCAGGCTATCAATAGCCAAACGAAATGTTTATTATTATTATTATTATTATTATTATTATTATTATTATTATTATTATTATTATTATTATTATTATTATTATTATTATTATTATTATTATTATTATTATTTCCCAGGATGATACCATTCTCTAATAGGGTACAACCAGTCTCGCATGCTTATCGTAAAGCGAAATAAAAATGCCAAGAATAAAACAAGATTATAATAATGAAATTATAAGGAGGCCTTTTGTAAATGTACAAGTTAAGAACTATTTAGATAATATGTTCACACTATTAGACATCTATATCCAGGCCATCGATCAGGTTGATGCTTCGGAAGACGCATGGTGGGTTCAGTGACATTTAAGTATGTTGATCTTATTTCAAACAATAAGGAGCAAGCTAGCAAGCTTTCAGTTTTATGTGACTTGTTATAGTGATCATAACAGCGTTATCTCCAATTTTAATAATGATATTCGTTTTACGGCCCACTAACTACTTTTAATGGATTTCGGAGACGTCGAGGTACAGGAACTTTGTCTCGCAGGAGTTCTTTCACGTGCCAGTAAACCTACCGACACGAGGCTGGCGAATGCTCCGTCTTCACATGAGAAAACGACGCGTGGCGACTTCCTCGTCACGTTTTTGTGGTAACGCTAAGAGCAATGCAATTTATTAAAAATATTACTCATAACGTGTACACTATTTCGCTCAGAATTATGTATACAATTTAGAATTTCGCAGCGAAGCACCGGTATATCAGCTATTACGTAACAAGTGAAGTATGGCGGTGAACACGGACGTTACTTAAATTCTGTACACACGAACTGAAAGCTAAACATTATGCGCATGAACTCTATTGCATGAAACAATGATGATGAGAATATCAATGTTACTACTACTACTACTACTACTACTACTACTACTACTACTACTACTAATAATAATAATAATAATAATAATAATAATAAATATAATAATCTTAGTCATAGGGATGAACAGCATAGTTTAGTTGTAAACTCGCAAAGTTTCTGCTATAAATACCATAATAGCACAGCCACACACCATACATCATCTGTCACACAAAATAGAAGGAAATCTACAAGCAGTCTTAAATTTTGTGCATGTCTTACAGTCCCTGACATCACCTGGAAGTGTATTCCGAGAGTCGTGACCCAGTTAGAACGAAAGATCTACAGCACATGGAAGAGCTATTGACGGGAATACCAAGGGAAGAGTCAAATCTAGTGTTACTGTCATGGAATGAGTGCAAGAAATTAAATTTTGAAGAAATATCTAGTGGTGGCGGGGGGGGGGGGGGGATTTGCATTCAGAGTTCGATATTGGGAAGTCAGTACATGAAACTTATGTCGCCCTTCGAGTTTCAGTCGAGAAAGAGTTTTTGTAGTTAGGAGTTACGTTAGCATCGTAACAGAAATTTAAAGTAAACCTAAGACCAGAGTTCAATGCCCGTTGCAGTTGCATGGTTTGTTTGCTATTCGCATCAACGAACATCACAGCCCAATAGTCATGCTTTGGTAGTATCAGAATCTGAAGCAGTTTTATCCTCACGCTTTGTGACAAAATGTCCTTATGCCAGTTACATGGGTGTAGCGTCTCGTACATCTTTTGCAAGTATTTCTTACATGTGCTGACCAGTCAAGAGTTTCAATCAGTCATACCAAGGTTCTTCACTATTTATCTAAACGGAATTATGGTTTCATTTAAAGTCACTGAGGGAGAATGTAACTGTTTTAAATAGCGTTCAATACGTCATACTCCAAAACTGAATTTGGTGTGATGAGAGATCCATGATCTGTATGCCATCATTGATAATGACTAGCGTAAGTAGGCCTACGTTTATTATTATTATTATTATTATTATTATTATTATTATTATTATTATTATTATTATTATTATTATTATTATTATTATTATTATGGGAATGAAAAGCATATTATTGAACATGTTAAAATAACATAATCACGTTTCGGTATCCATGTACTCTGATGTCGTAATCACAACACACTCATTATTGTCACCCATTGTCTAGCTTCCCATCAAGATGGCTGCGATTCGAATCCAAGCCAATGCGTGTAAGATACTTACGAAATGGAAAACAATACTTGTATGGTTTGGGTTCCACGTAAAACTAGAGGTCCCGTGGTTATGATTGTGATATTAATAGTCACGTAAACTATCACCTTGCTTGATTTTCGAGGATATATCCACGGCTCGGCTCAATACTTCTACAATTCCAAAAGGGTCACTTTATATTTGTATATCCCTACAACGTAGCTCTACTTATCTTCATCTATATATACAAAATAACTTGTCCTGACTGACTGATTCATCATCGCCGAGCCAAAACTACTGGACATAAAGAAATGAAATTTTGGGAATACATTCATATTAACATGTAGGTGCTCGCTACGAGAGGATTTTTGGATATTCCGTCGCTAAGGGAGTGAAAAAGGGGGTGAAATTCTAAAATGAGTGTATCTATATTGCACCCATAAGCGAATTTACGTAATTAATTTATGAATTAAAAATTGAATAATTCGCATATTGGAATACTACAGTAGGCTGTGAAAGCCAGCAGTCACAAAGCGACATTCTGGCGCCAGTCAGTCGGCAAGGAAATCCTCGAAACTTGTCTTAGAGCACGAATAACTTGTAGACCGACCTGAGTGTTGCATCCAATAAATTTTATGGTACCGCCTAGGAGTGGCAACTTTCTACTTGGTTCTCACGAGAAAATCACGCGTTGAGGCCTGACCTACTTAGCAGGACAAAAGAGACAACGATAACACCCACCAACCCTTAGGAGAAAATGGAAGCATCCACGCTGCGAAGAGCGCGAAAGTCTCAGCCAATCACAAAATTCCAAATTTGAATGTCCTGTCATAGCGGGAATTTACAGTCAGTATTTCGCTATTTGGAGCCCGGAGTAGTTGTAAAAAACAGTGTCCTGACTTCTTAATAATATTTGAAAATTTATCGGTGCGAAGGTGTGATTAATTAGTGCCTAATTAATAAAATTTTAACTTCACACGGAAGAGTAGTATCGCCCAGGAATTGAACTGTCATGGCGGGAAGAAGCCATTCGCTGGAAGAAAATAACGCCGGTGACGCGCGCCGTCGTGTGGATTATCGTGTGATCGTTTCCCACGGCGCAATATAACAAGTAAGTCAGACCGAAATTAGGAAGATTTTGTACATAATTTTTGAAGCTTTAACCTACGGATGTATGATACAGCGCTCCCAAGTGCTAGATTACTACGCCACATCCCTTCCACAGAACTATTTTCGAGGTGGGGGGAGAACTGATTACAAAACCAGCGACCAGAGTGGTGAATCTTCAGTGTGTGTTCACTGTGTTCAGTGTGTTCAGTGTGTTTAGAGTGTGTCAGCTAATTCAGTTAGTCAGCTTTCAAATTCAGCCTGGTTTGAACTGTATTTTTATGAATTCTGAGTCTGGTAGGAACGCGATCAAAGACACTTGTTGGCATTGCGACTGAGCCATGTATTTTACTTGGGAGAGTAATATTTCAGGAGAAATGAACACTTTAACAAACTTTTACTTTACTTTGAGCTTATGCAGAGATAGCAGGCAATAGCTACACTTTTCAACACTTGGCTTAAATGAACTCACATTACTAATCGAGAGGGACAAGTCCATGTTTCAACGTAGCTACATGAAACCTTTCTAATCCACGTGTAGTTTGACATTTGTTGGAAAGCTATTTTATTCTTTTATTTTTGGAGGACGATCAGTATAAATTTCTCCACACATCATTGGAAACTGTACTTTTAGCTTGCTTTTCATCACTTACAATAAACTGTTATGGCAAGCGAGATGTTTCAGGGAGAAACTAGTTAAAGCAGACAGGAAGCAGAATGACTTTCATTAATGGAAGGCCGCAATGTTAAAGACCTTGAGTAAACTGTTGTGTTCCGAAGAGGTGAACAACCGGTAAGCTGTAAGTAAATAAACTGGAAGGGGTGTGTGAGACCAGCAGGAGGCGTTACGCAGGTAGCGGAGAGAAAACTTTCGACTTCACGTCAGGATTATATGCAGTGCTGTTGTATAATCTACACTGAAGTGCTAGAAAATGCGTGTGTTATGTAAATGTGAGCGTGTGTAACGCCTGTATAAAATGTATCAAGTTTGCGTGTGTGAAAATTCGGAATACCACATCAGCTTCAAGATGGAATTCTAATTCATCATGACGGAGGCCGGAGGGTGATCCAACATGCCTCCAGCATCCAGGTATGAGCAACAACAAAAATAATGTGTAAATAAATATGTAGGACTGAGAACTAATCGATGATCAAATGTAGCTTAGACTGTTAGATAGGATTGTAAATAATTCACATTTAATAATAATAATAATATAATTATAATAATAATATTTATTTTGCACTTTTAGCTAGGGTTATTTCGCGCACTTCCTTTACGTAGATGTGTTTGCATAATTATTATGGATCATTTGTAGTAAGTCACTTTGACAGTTTAGGCCGCTATATTATTAGATCTCAATGAGTGTAATGCCGATTTTTAATAATAATAATAATAATAATAATAATAATAATAATAATAATAATAATAATAATGTTGTGATAACGTTGGGTTTGAGCGACATTTCTGTTGGAGTTATAATTTTGTAGACGCCGCCTTGTTGATTTTAATGCTTATTTGGAGATTTGCGCATTCAGCTTGTTTTATGTTGTGGAATCATCATTCAGATGACCGTTTCCGGTAGTTCTTATACCGTGTATTTTTGCGACGATTTGGTGGACGCGAGTATTTATTTCTGTGTGTAGTTGCGGTTACACATTTTTCAATAGCCGTGTTTTTGAGAGACAATCTCGTCATTTTAGTAAACAGTTAGTGACAGGAGGCCATTGATGAGTCAGCTCTGATATTTTGTAACATGTGAAGCAGAGAATGATCTAGAGATCGAGCTAAGTGAATAATATCCCTGATGATCTACGTCGATAATGGAAATGTGATATTTGGACAATGTCATGAACTGTCGTAAGAAATAGAGATGTGCGCGACGGATATTTTGCCCGCCGGATACGAGCGAGGCCGTATTATGAGGTACTACGTCGAGAATAATGATGAGTAAATAGAATTGAGAGATGAATAATTTAACCAAGAGTGTTAAATACGTAACGACATGGGTTATGATTGTAGGCAGAAGCCTGTATTTTGTTTCAAATAGTTCCAGGGAAAGTAGATGCTCGGCAAATATGCTAGCCGTAGTACATGTGAGCAGAGCGACGAATCAATGTGCATTTTGATAGTCATGTAGAGTCATGGATGACATTGAATAGCAGTAATTATTATCCGTAAAGGTTATAGTGTCATGGCCAGACATTTGTCGTCTGAGGTTAGAGATTGCCGTCAAATTCACAATATTTTGTTACTCGTAGCGGGGAAAATTTTCTGTAGACTCCGATATTTGCGCATTTCATTCTTATTATTTCAGCAGGCAGCGATGTTGGGATCTAGATTTGTTTATTTATTTATTCTTTCTTTGTGTACCTGTTATTACCGTTTATTTGTAGGATCATACGTGAATTATTTGCACTTGACTTGATGTATATAGATAGGTGTAGCTAGGCTAGCTTTGATTGCTGTATTTTCTTTTGTTGGAGCAGTGTTTCTCCATTAACAAGTCTAATTATGTAAATAAGATTTCATGTGTTAGGATAAGAGATCATCGATTAGTTCATAGTAGTAGTGGTATGCTCATACCAGACATTCAGTAATTACCAAACCTTTAAAATCCACTACATTTTTAATTAGGAAATGAAGCGATCTCTAATAAACCAGTTGTATAATAACTGCCGCAATGAATGAGGTAAATAAGATGGGGTCTGCCTCCATCTAGTGGTGGTACCACAAGATATTTCGTAATGAAATGCAGTCAGCGGCAAATTAAGTAAAATTTTAATGTACAAGGATCGCTTTCATTTGAAATGTAAACATGGGGCACTTGGCCTAATTATTTATATTTTAAAGAGGTCCAGGCTATCACAGTCATGCAAGTGAAGTTTAAATAATTAGATGAGTAAATGTAACACTCAGGTTCATGTTTCGATAATTTCAATAATTTCCTTTTCAACCACGAGTAGTTTGAATGTGACAATGGTTATGTGGTAAATGAAGTACGATGTTCATGGCTGTTTTCTTTGAATTATTCTCCATTTGTTACACATGGTTAGTGCAGTCCACGATTATTTTAAAGTTGGGTGTTCCCAACTGAGTCACATGTGTTAAAGATTTGATAAACACCTCTGAGTCAGTATTGATTTGATGATTAATTAATTAATTATTCAACTACACTAATTTATTTAGAGACATTTTCTTATGTAATACAATCCAGTATTTCAAATGAGGTGGAATTTTCTGACCAGAGTTTTGAATTTATTCACGTCATCGTCTTGAAGACAGTGTCAACATAACCTGAATATTTTAAAATTTGATCGACTTTCAGTCAGTTTTATTAGGCAGATAATTGGGTTATTGTAAGGCAGATCTTCAATCTTTTTTTTAATTTCTACTTCATTTCACTTTGCTTATTTTTCACCAGTTTATTTTCAATTTTTGGCACTTTGCAATTTGTTCAATAAATCAGTTTGTTATTTAAATTTTAATTCAGTCTTTGGGTACCGTCATTTATAGTTAGTTTACCCCATCTTTTCATTTCCTCACTCCCTGATCGACGTGTGGCCTATCTTCGGGGATATTACCGAACGCACCGCGACTGAGGAAGAAGAGTCTACATGCAGCGGTGAGTATCATTTAAATGTCATTTATTACAGGAGCAGCCGGCGCACAGAAGAAGGAAGTCGTTCACCGCAGTTGTTGCCTTGAGAAGGGCACAATATCTCAAAACTTTAAAAGTTTACAGACGTAAAAATTGGTATTAGGAATCTTCTTTAAAAATAAAGAAACATGTATTTTTGTTTTCGGGAAATCCCAATAGGAGGGGTGAAAAAGGGCGGTAAGGTGTTGAAAGCCTTTAATGAGCATACTTATATCACAGAAACTGAAGATATTGCAGACCTGAAGATTAGTATTTGGGATCTCCTTTAAAAATAAAGAAACACGCATTTTTTGTTTTTGAAAAGTCCAATAAATGGGGGAGGGGTGAAAAGGGGGGGTGAATTTTTAAAATGAGCGTATCTGTATCTCAAAACTTTAAAAGTGTACAGATGTACAAATTAGTATTTAGAATTTCCTTCAAAAATAAAGAAACGCATATTTTTTGCTTTCGGAAAATCCCAATAGGAGGGGTGAAAAAGGATGAAAAAGTGGTTGAATGCCTTAAATGAGGATACTTATATCTCAGAAACAGAAGATATTACAGACCTGAAAATTGGTATTTGGGATCTCTTTTGAAAATAAAGAAACTTTTTTGTTTTTGGAAAATCCAATTAATGGGGGTTAAACAGAAGTGACAAATTGGGGTGAATTGTTAGAAAGACCTATATCTACAGTACATCTCAGAAACGTGATATGTTACAGACGTAAAAATTGGTATTTGGAATCTCCTGTGAAAGTAAAGAAACATAGGTGATTTGTTTTTGGAAACTCCACTTAAGGGGAACTAAAAAGGGGTGAAATTTTAAAATGAGCATTTCAACAGTATATCTCAAAAACTTAAAATGTCACCGAAGTGGAAAATAGTATTTTTATCTCTAGTAAAAATAAAGAAACATGTATTTTTTGTTTTCTGAAAAACCACTTGCGAGGAGGGGTAAAAGTGACTGAAAATGGGGTTGAATTCCTTTAATTTGGATACTGACATGTCCAAAGCTGAAGATGTCACAGGCGTGAAATTTGGTATTTGGAATTTCCTTTAAATATAAAGGAATACGTATTTTTTGTTTTCGGAAATCCACCTAAAGGAGGGAGGGAAATGGAAAAATTAAATGAATTAATTGCATGAGGATACTTACATCTAATAAAAACTTAAGTTGCTAGAGACGTGAAAATTGGTATTTGGATCTCCTTTAAAAACCAAGATAAAAGCGTTTTTGGGGGAAATCATCATGGGGGACGGGGGTGAAAAGGAGTTGAATCCTTTTATGCTGACACATATCTCTAAAACTTAAGATGTTAGAGTCATGATAACTGGTATTTAGAAGATATTTTACTATTAAATGAAACAAGTATTTTTAACGGGAAATTCACTTAAGGGGGGGGGGGGTGAGTGTGAAAGGAAAGAAAAAAGTGAATTCCTTTTTGGGGATACTTATATCTCAGAACTGAAGGTAACAGACGTGAACATTGGCATTTGGAATCTCCTTTAAACATAAGAAAACATGCCTTCTTTTTTGGGAGGGGGTGGGGGAATCAACTTAACGGCGGTGGGGTAAAAAAGGAGTTGAGACTAGTTTATTTTATTGTTCATAATGTACTTATTCTGATCATAAACTGATCATTTTTAATCTTTCCTGGGTTCGTTTTCAAGAACCATCTTTTCCTTTGGAGAACATGGAGTTAGATTGCAGTAGATTCTCCTGGCATATAAATAAAAATTTAAGCACATTTGAAATAAACGATAGGAATGATATTGACCGTGCAATTGTTCACCTCCATAATAAGGTCAATAATGCACTGAAGTATATCATTCGTGTCGCCAGAAATCTCGCGCGCTTGCCTAAGTGCTGTCGGTTCCAGACCATCAATAATAATAATAATAATAATAATAATAATAATAATAATAATAATAATAATAATAATAATAATGTTCTGGGCCGTCGTCAAAATGTGCGGACCGCGCTGGAAACGAGTCCTGGCCGAATAATGACTACGATTGCTGTCCGGCCGCGGGTTGAGTACCGCCAAGGCACCCATGACGACACCACGCCGGATCTCCTCAAGGATTTGATCCGTATTAAAAATGCTTATAGGAAAAGTAGGAAAATATTTAGGGACCCAACTAACATGGTGGAATACCTGGACCTAACCCGGGAAGTACGAAATCGATTGCTGCAAAGAAAGATTGAAAAATGGGAGGAACTATGCCGTAATCTCTCAGAAAGCGAGTCAAATCATGAATGTTGGCGGATTCTCGCAGAAAACCAGTCATATCACGAATTTCGGCGGATTATATATAAAACATTAAGCATTCAATTATAAATGTTATTATAATACCGTAGCGAAGAGCTGCCAATATTGAGCCGGCAAATGAGGTTTACTGAGAATGTAACTTGCTGAAGACCTGAGAAGTGAATCTCTGTTACGGTATAGTACAACAGCCTTACAATAGAATTAACTAGCACACGTGAGAAAATCTACCACCTGAATATTTACCTGATGAAATAACTAGAAAGTCAATGTTTGTCTATATTTTCACTGGAAGTGCTGAAATCTTGAAATCCTATTGTTAGACAACCCACTTTTTTAAGTTGTTGTACTATTGAACTGAACCGTAGATATACGTGAATTATTCAATTATTCAATATACAGTAGCTGTTTAATAACGTTCACAATAGTGTCTCGACGATAGTAACTTCCATTCGCTAATTTTCCTGCAATTTTGTCCGCACCATATCCACTTCCATTATCCCTTGTCGGGGTAAAGAGAATGAACAATAGAACTGCACGGTCACTGCGTTTGAGATTACATTGCTCTTTTGGCTTTGTTACGTCTGTTAGTTCGTATTACGACAAAGATTAACGTTGGAAGCAATGCTACTAAGCTACAATGGATGTTAACCGTACGGATGACCTAATACAATTAGAAGACTTTATTTTCGTATTTCCTGTCAGCTGATGAATTTGAGTCTCAGATTAACAGTACATGGTCGTGTCCTACTCGTTGGCTGAATGGTCAGCGTACTGGCCTTAGGTTCAGAGGGTTCCAGGTTCGATTCCCGGCCGGGTTCGGGATTTTAATCACTTCTGATTAATTCCTCTGGCTCGGGGACTGGGTGTTTATGTCCATCCCAACACTCTCCTCTTCATATTCACACAATACACTACCAACCACCACAGAAATACGCAATTGTGATTACATCCCTCCATATAGGGTTGCGTCAGGAAGGGCATCCGCTCGTAAAACAGGCCCAAATCCACATATGTGTGACGCAATTCGCACCCGCGACCCCACAGGTGTGGGAAAAGCGGTAGGAAAAGAAGAAGAAGGTTAACAGTACACGCTTGGGGCCTACATGACAACCCGTAGTCATATTCTGGTATAAAAGTTTAATAGTCGGGCTGAGTGGCTCAGACGGTTGAGACGCTGCCCTTCTGACCCCAACTTAACAGGTTCTATCCTGGCTCAGCCCGGTGGTATTTGAAGGTGCCTCGTCTCGGTAGATTTACTGGCACGTAAAAGAACTGCGGGACTAAATTCCGGCGCCTCGGCGTCTCCGCGAACCGTAAAAGTAGTTAGTAGGACGTATATCAAATAACATTATTAAAAGTTTAAAAATTTACTCTTTGCTTATACGGGGCGGTGAAGACGTGCTTGGTTCACCCGACGAACCTGGATTTCATTCTCCGTCAGGAAGTCGGTAAGTTTACAAACGAAACTTCCAATTCTGAAGGAGCATGTGGAGTCAAGGTTCACTGATTCTACTCTAGAAATGAGTACCTGGTTAATTCCTGGCTGCAAAGGCATCCGGTCATAGAGCTGACTACTTTATATGAAGATAGTCTGGTTCCATGGCTGAGTGGTCACCGTCTTGGCTTTTTGTCTTCAGGACTCCGGGTTCAGTTCCCGGCTGGGCCTATGGATTTTAATCGTAAACGGTTGATTTACTTTGCTCAGGGACTGGGTGTTTTGATTGTCCCTAGCATTCCTGCCATTTACACACCACATACAACACTAACCTCTACCACAGCTATTGCCCACCCTTGTCCGAAGTGTTTCTAACAAGAGCTGAAACAGACTAGCAATGGCACACAAAATTATAAAATTATAGTGTGGAGGTTGCGTATAGCAGAAGCCTCTGCCATCTACTCCTCTAGGACATTCATGATCCGGGCGGAAATGGCTCTGCTTACTTAGAGGAAGGATATAAATTTGTAAATACATTTAAATTACTCCTGTCTTGTACATTAATGTAAATATGCATAGGAAATGTTGCGTCATGAATATCTCAACGTAATGTAAGGAAATGTTCTGTGTGTAATTCCTAAGCTAAGTAGGTAATCTGATTACAATTTCACTGGTATAAAAGCATATTTGCAGTTACACTACAGCCGTTTACCAAGCTAAAATGGTGTGAATAAGTGCTGCTGCTGCTGCTCCTGATGTTGATTATGATGCTGGCAATAAGATTACCATGATGTTTGAGGTAGACTGAAAATTACCCGAAGACGTGTACAATGAAATTATAACCACCTCTCTGATTTTGAACAGGGTCACATAATTCGAATGAGTGACGTGGAAGCATCATATAGACTGATCATGCAGAGAGTTGACAGTTGACTATAGTGCAATGAGATTGCAGGACAAGTGGTGAGGCGATGGACCCAGGAGAATATTTCAGCAAGGAGACCAGGCATATGTCCTTCCAGACAGACCACAGAAATATCGCCTCAGGGATGTTTGGAGCTTGAATGAGATCACGACTTCCCATGCAATGAGTACGTTTTACGCCACAGCACAAACGGTGGAGACTTGCTTGGTGTAGAGGCAGATAAAACTAGGCGTATGAGTGACATGCCGTGGTGTTTAGTAACTAGTAGGGCCCAGATGTTGATGACATTGAGTGGTAGGGTGCAATGCTCCAATATATACAAACACTGTCCATGGCACGTCGATTGCAAAAATATCCTTTTTATTTTGCATTATTTGCATTTTTTTGAGTCTTTTATATTTTAAGAGCATTTTGATTTTGGAGAATTGTTCGGTCGAATTTTGGAAAATTTTGTCTCTTTTGGTCATTTTGACCCTTTTTTCATGTTATGATATTATTTTATGAAATAAGCCTTAACTACTGTAGTAGTTATGAAATACATATCGAAATATATAATTTCAATATAATATTATTTTGCTAACACTGTAACTGTCAGTGGAAATGTTTTATGGCGCAGAAGGTCTATACGTTAGTGGAGCAATCGTTTCGCGCCCTCAAGTGGATGACAACTGTTACCGCCCTTGTTTCATGATACAGACTTTATACACTCGCCTTTACAGGAAACGAGTTATTTTGGGACTGAAATGCATGGAATGTTACTTGGAGTCACCAAGACATCTCTGACATCTACAGCTGTAAAGGTTAGGGTGGAAGTGGTAGATTTTCTGTGAACGTAATGCCTCAGTTTTACACGGTTCATAACGTGCAGTACTTGGAAGTTTACAAGTACCAATTTGAAAATGCCTAAAATTAAACCTCACGTATCAGTTCATTTAAAACAAATAGTAGCCGAGTTTGGTGATAGTGTATTTACTACTGTTGGAAACACGCGTATATTATAAGCTGTGAGAAACCAAAGTATGGGCTAAAAGACGGTTTACTGTGACGCAGCATACTGGTCGCGAGAAGCATGTGCTTGCACTTGAGCGTTCATCAACGAAAGCTGCAGTTCAATACTTGCTACCTACTCTTGCTTCGACATCCATCAAGTACTCACAGAGTAGTAAGGAGCTGTGCGATGTGTTAGTGTCAGAAAATATCCCTCTATTTAAACTCTATAATCCAAAATTACGTGTATTTTTGGAAAAGAAAACACAAACCAAAAGATGCCAGACGAGCTGACTTTACGTAAGAATTATTTACCACAGTGCTACGAAGAAGCATGAAATAAAATAAGGTGTGGTACTCGTCGAAAGGACCTGAACGTTTCTATCGATGAGACAACTAATGCTAAGGGCCTTATGTAGCAAATGTTGTGGTTGGGACTTTGGAATTCGACAGCCCAAGTGACATATTTTATTGACTGCCGAAGTGTTAGAAAAGGCCGATTACTCGACGATATTCAAATTATTTAACAGTGCTATGTGCTATCTTTCTTCTGTGGCCTGATAGCACAAAAATGTGCTTTTAGTTTAAAGTACGGCATAGTAAGACAGGCGTATGGCCTCCGAAGAGACCTGGCAGAGGTCCTTCGAGTTGACGCCGTGTGGGCGACCTGCGCGTCTGTGAGAATTCTAACGATGAAGACGGCACTCACACTCAGTCTCCGAGCCATCGGAATTCACCAATTAAAGTTAAAATCTCCAACACGGCTGAGAATCACACCCAAGATCCCCTGGACCAAACACCAGCAGGCGAACCGTATAGCTATGGAACCGGACTATTCCTAAGTGACACAGCAATGTATATGGTACGAGCAGATAATTACTCAAAAATGGTATATGTCACGTGCCTAGCGCGAAGTGTGTGCAAATTATCCTAACATAGACAGGATTTGCGGTGAACAATAAAAAGGTTTTCTTAACAAGTTACACAATTCAAAGCAGAAGCATCGGACATTGTTTTACCGCCACAACCTACAATCACACCCTGGGGCACGTGATTAAATGCGTGATATTATTATGAAATTTTCCAAGTAGTGAAAAAAATAGTACAGGATTATGACTGCGAAGAAGCTGCTTCAATACAGAGTACTCAAGATAAGCACTCTGAACCAAACACAGAAGGCAGCTTAGCATTTAAGTCGAACTTCGCATTGTTGTCGACAACTATCACTCCACTGGAAAAGAAATGTGAGGCAATGGTAGATTCCATTTCACTAATTAAACAGCTGGAGTTTGATAATAACAACATCGTGGTGAAATTGCTACCGCTATTGCATTTAAACTGAAAGCAGTGATGGACAAGAATAGAGGAAAATCGGGTAATATGGAATAGTCGGGCAATATGGAATACCACAATATATTGCCTGTAAGGTACTGCTCTCACGTGGAAACTCGTCGAATTACGGTAAATGTTCTCATGATGCTTTGTATTCAGTTTCGACATGCTCGTGAGTGAGGTTAGTGCGTGGAGCAAGAATATTTGTTTTTCATATTTGAAAAGTTTTTGCAGGTAATTCTTTTAAAGCTTGTGCTAATTACCAAAACTGAGTTTAGTCCTGGGAAATCCAATGTTACATATTGTACAAGAGTTGCTTATATTGCTACACCAGTGTAACTTCCTTGTTGTGCAAAGTTTATGGCATGACGAATCCTTTATTTCAAACATGGTGTGTCGGGATATATGGAATACTGTTTTAGTTTCAAAGTAAAATGACCTTTAAAATTAATTAAAATGAATTGCATTAATCCTGGTATATTATAACATTTAACTACCTATAGATCTCAGTTTCTGCATCTGTGAATTTTGTCACTGAATGAACAAGTGACTGTAAAAAGAAAACTCTGAATAATTAGTGTATACAGATTATCATTTAAGTTAATTACCAATTTTATTCTTTCGATTTTTTAAAATTTCTGTACGTCCACCTGTAAGAACGTTCCTTAAATATAACTGAAAGAATTTATTGAAGTTGTATTTTAATTTACATATTATTTACCCTACTATTCCATATTAGCCGACTATTCCGTATTACCCACCAAGTGCAACTTTCTGAAAGAAATAATTTTGACGTGAAGACATTAACAATTTACAATTTAAAAATATAGAGAATCTTGGCTAATTATTTGAATTTTCAAACCATATTTATTTGTATTTCATAACTGATTTCGGTAAGAAGTTATACTGCCAAAAGTAAATGGTATTCCATATTATACGACTCTCCTCTACCTAATATAAAACTTTGTGTCAAATCTCAGATATACTCTGTGGCAAAAACTACTCTATGGATGGAATTGAGGAAGATTTAGCAGCCAACGATCTTCTCCACTTCAAGTATGCTTCAATCACAATACCTGATGTTCAACGCAGCTTCACGGGGTATAAAAACTTGTTAGCAGATAATCGCAGATCCTTCACTTTCCAGTTAAAATGACGTTTGTAATATAGTACAACTCAGACTAACGTGAATTTAATGAACATACAGTTAAGTAGTCTTATTCTTGTTCTTTCCATTCTTTGTTGCTGAATCATATTTATATTTTACGTTTTGTAGAATTTAATTTCTGAAGTTGTTTCTTATTGCTACTTATGTCTTTGTAGACTTTAATTTCACAAATCGTCTTTTATTATTTCAAGTTCTTTTCATCCTGTTTCTTCTTCAAGCAATATTCATTGTACTGTGCACTCTCTGTCTTCGAGCAGCCGCCAAGAAAATGCCTGTATTATGTACTTTGTAAGTTTGTGTCTAACCTATTATTTTCTGAAAGATTTTTGAACATTAATTTTTAAACATTTTATAATGCATTTTCTTAATGTTGGGTATGTCATTTAATAGTCATTTTAGTACTGTAAGTGCATTTTAAAATATTTCTTACGTGATCAACATCTGGGTCTTAGTGATTACTGTAGTTTCGCTTCTGACTTGGGCTGTCAGATCGACGACAGCATTTCCGTGGAAGAAGTGGTGATAAGGCAAGTTCATCTTTTGATTCTTAAGAGGCACGTTTCTCCTACCCCTTGGATTATAGGCTAGTATGAGGAGCTAGCTATTCCATATCACACTAGGACTGATTTGGCTGTTGTTGTTGTTGTTGTTGTTGTTGTCTTCCAGTATGTGGAAATAGAGGTAGACCCTCCTGTCACACCCGGCATGTCCACATACCTAATAGAATATTCCAGCACGATAATGCAAGAGCACACACACTGCAAATCAGACCAGAGAAGCCTTAAGGCACGTATGGATCCTACACTGGTCTGTCCGTTTTCCTGATTTCTCTCCCATCGAGCATGTTTGAAATCATTTAAAAGACTAGGTAAAGAACTGTCAGTGAATCTGCCATCTGGGTGACAGCCCTAATTGCAGTTCAATAGTGATTGATTGATTGATTGATTGATTGATTGATTGATTGATTGATTGATTGATTGATTGATTGATTGATTGATTGATTGATTGATTGATTGATTGATTGATTGATTGATTGATTGATTGATTGATTGATTGATTGATTGATTGATTGATTGATTGATTGATTGATTGATTGATTGATTGATTGATTGATTGATTGATTGATTGATTGATTGATTGATTGATTGATTGATTGATTGATTGATTGATTGATTGATTGATTGATTGATTGATTGATTGATTGATTGATTGATTGATTGATTGATTGATTGATTGATTGATTGATTGATTGATTGATTGATTGATTGATTGATTGATTGATTGATTGATTGATTGATTGATTGATTGATTGATTGATTTCTCCAGCCTCAAATCTTCGAGAACTAATACATGTCCTCCCGGCGTGGATAGAAGTTTCTCAAGATGACAATCGAAGATTTTTTAAATCCAATCCCATTACGAATACGAGAGCGTATCCGTGCTCGAGGTGGTCACATTCTTCACTCAAATTGGTCATAATCTTGGATGGAAACGATTGAACAAGACGTACATCTACCGTGTGAGGAAATTATGAGTATTCCGTGACCACGTGTGGGCTGCATGAGCCATGGTCGGAAGGCTACATGAGTCCGCGCTTTACCAAACTAAAGGGCCTTGCATATTGATTAAGACCTCTACGTTTTTGTGCTGTACTGGTGTAGTAAACAATCCTAGTATGAAACCGGTTGTACAATGTAAACTGGAGCACACGGCATTTATGAGACATACAACATTGCTACATAATTGTTATTGGTAAATTTCATTAACAGAATATACCTACTTACTGTACCAGCTACTGTGGCAACATGATGAGATCTCTCCCTTTCCTTCTTAGGAATACTGTTTATTTTTCTATTTCTGTTTTTGGCTACAGTTGTAGTGTACATTAGTGTGTGTAGAGGTTACAGGCCAAAAGGAAGTAAATTATAAGTCACAGTTGTTCTAATTCGAGAAGGTACGTATTACATTCTACAAGGAAGAGGGATTATCTTTCCGGAAAATAGCAAGGGTAAGTATCAGGTGACATACTGTGGTAAACAATTCTTTGAAGTTAGAGAAAACAGTAGTGGCTTCAAAGACCACAAAAGCTGACAAGTAGACAAAAGAAGACCAACTTATTTGGAAGCTTAGTGCTAGTGGAATAGCGTCGGCAGCCCTGAAAATGCTTTTCCGTCGTTTCCCATTTTCACACCAGGAAAATGCTGGGGCTGTACCTTAGTTAGGGCCACGGCCGCTTCCTTCCCATTCCTAGGCCTTTCCCATCCCATCGTCGCCATGATACCTATCTGTGTCGGTGCGACGTAAAGCAAAGAGCAAAAAAAAAAAAAAAAACATATTTTAGTCCACTGGGAGGATTATTCAGTTTATTGAAGACGTTTCAATATGGTGGAGTCAAATCACTCTAATGTACTGGGTAGTTACGACCAGTGAGTTTCAAAGATTGCAAACATCCTGGGATGCAGATGATATGTGTTATTTGGCATTGCCTTCAAACGGAAGGAAATAGGACGACAATTTCGCTTTTCTTCCTTGCTGTATTTGGGCACGGAAAAGTGCCAGAGTTTTCCAGTATGCATCGTTGTTAATGATACAATTTCTGAAAAGCCACTCTCTTTCATGTCCCTAAATAAAACTCCCGAGCATTATGTCATTTGGAACCTTTGATATTCGCTGTTCTTCCGATCTCCACGTAAATGAGCAAATCCCTCCGTGGACGAAAAACTCAACTTCTGACGTATTTAAACTACTACCCTTAGTTAATTCAAGCTATCTGTAGGGAATGGCTTATTGCTGCTAATCACAAGTTCTAGGTTACTGGCAACGTTGTGGAATGTGGACACAAGTGGAGAGTATGTTGAAGATCTAGCGGTCTAAGTCCCTGTTAGTATCACCACTTCTTAAAAGATCATAAAAGGGGAAGATTCACTGGTTATAGCTTTTTTTCTATACCTAAGAAATATTTATGCAACGATAAGTAATGTATAAAGTGTATTCACAAAACTTTTGTTCATGCAGACCAGGTCGCTAGAATAGCGGATAGTAGACTATAGCTATCTGCCGGATAGCATTACAGTAATAGCGCGATTTCTGTGTGCCATCTCATATTTTAGCAGATTTCTTGGAGGGCCATGATTAGTCAGTGATATCGTTACAAGTATATTCCAAAGATGGCTGTGGTTCGAATCCTCTCCGGTGCATATGGACTTTTTAAAATGGAGCGTCACGTCCCCATGGATCGTATTGCACGTAAAACTAGAAGTCTCTTGGAAATGACGATATCAACAGTCAGATAAAACTGAAATCTTGCTTGATTTAAAAGAAGCGTTATGTGAAATGGTTCGGCTCCCTGGATGAATGGTCAGCTTCGGCTTGATTCCCGGCCGCGCCTAGTTTATTTATTTATTTATTTATTTATTTATTTAATAAATGTGCCACCAACAGAGACACGCTCCAATTATAGGTGGCTTTTACAAATTATTTGAACAAATAACATAGAAATACCAAAAAGAAGAAAATGTGAAAACGCTATGTAAATGAGATGATAATGCTCTGTATGAAATGGATGAAACAATATATCATATACAAAAGCCTGTTAATAAATCAAACAAAAACATGTAACAAAATCATGTAAACATTATATATATAATAAAAACACTTCGACGAGAAAAATTATTTTAATATATTTACACATGTGTCATATTCATAAGCAAAGTCAAAATCTATATGATACTTGTTAATTAAGTTATTGTATGTTTCACATATATTGATAAACGGAGAGATCTTGAAAAATACAGTTTTGGAGACTGGAATAATAAACAATTGCCGAAATCTTCTAGATGTTAATGTTCTGAAATCTTAAATTTCCTTTTCTAACAATAAAGCATAACTCGTGAAGCGAACTATTATCGTCAATGAATGCATTAGCCATCTTATAGAGATAAATTTGTTGAGCTATTACACGCCTACTGACTAGCAATACATATTTAAATTCATTCAACAAAAATCCATATGAAACATAATTTCTAAAGAGGAATATCTTATACTTTTTATAATAAATATATCTTGAAAAGCGTTTCTGCACCCTTTCAATTTGATTTTGATAAGATTTATAACATGGAGACCAAATTATACATGAATACTCAAGTTTTGATCGGACAATACTATTGAATAATAAGGTGAGTGCATACGTGTTAGAAACATCTCTTGAATTTCTAATTATGAAACCAAATTTCTTATAGGAATCATTAACCTTTGTATTTATATGCTCCTTGAAGGATAAATTTCTTGTAACAATTACCCCTAAGTCATTAACAGAGTAAACAACTTTGAGTTCTTCATTATTAATAGTATATTTATAATTTAATGTATTTTTCTTATTTGAAATCTGAAGGAAACAGCATTTATGTATATTAAGTTGCAAACAGTTTTCAATACTCCATGAGTATAAGTAATCCAAATCATATTGTAATTTCAACATATCATCAACATTTTTTATATCTTTATAAACTTTGACATCATCAGCATATAATAAAGACTGAGAAAACCTAATTCTAGTGGGAAAATCATTAATATATAAAATGAAGAATAAAATGCCAAGGTTAGACCCTTGTGGTATATCAGAAGTAACAATGTATGCTAAAGACTCATGTTGATGATAGTAAACATATTGTTTCCGTGCACTAAGATAAGATGCAAGCAGTTTTAACCAAGGAAGGGTCAGACCAAACATGACAATTTTTTCATTATTCCTCAGGGTTGGAATTTGGAAAGTCATCTCACGATAAACGTGGATTCATTCACATTTAATGGCGATCCCAAGAGTAGCTGGGAAAAACCATGTAGAAGATGATTTGTTATGAGGCGAGTGCAAGCAGCTACTGTACTGTATGGTAAGCACAGAACTATGAACATTAGCTCGCCCAGTAGCGCGCTTACTGCTGATCGCCTGTTGCTGCAGTTACAGTCAGACTGGTGAGAGAAATCGAGATTCGACACGGTTCTGCGCTCGCAATGTACACACGACGTTCTCCTTAACACAATACACTCCGAATTGAAATGCATGTGTGTGATAGAAGCACTAATCCTACGATTATTCATGTTTACAATTGCGACGTGGGACAGGTGTAGAGCAGTATCTCCTGGCACACAAAAGTTATTTGTGAACGAAGAAACTCAAACTACGCGAGGCTGTATTGTTATTTGACAAGATACAATCTTTACTGCATGACATTCTGAGTAACATTTTTGTAGCGTCTTTATAAGGAAAAATAAATACATAGACTAATTCAATGGTTCGTATTGGAAACCAAGGTATTTCAAGAGCCTGCTCATGGAAGGTACGGAGCTCTTACAGTTAATCTTCTCCTTCATCAAGTACACCTGTTTCTTAGACGTTGGAAGTTCTACATTGTCGTACAAGTCAAGTATTGTTCGGAGTAAAACACACGTGGGTAAAACAGCTGTTGAAATTATCCCTTCAGATGAATGGCAGATCGTATCTCCTGAACCCGAAGTCGTAAAACCACGGAGTTTGAGTGGACAGCTGGCACATAGTATCACCAATATAACTGAATCTGTAATAATGTTCGGGCGCGGAAAATAAATAAAGATGTCGAATAATGTAAACCAACGCGTTCATTTCTACGTACATCTGGGCAACGGCGGACGTGCGAGCAAATCTGGCTGCCCCCTCATGTTCATAGTTGTTCTGTGTTTAGTATAATAATGTTATATGTTTAACGTCCCACTAACTACTTTTACAATTTTTGGAGACGCCGACGAGACAGAATTTTGTCCCGTAGGATATCTTGTACCTGCTATTAAATCTACCGACCCCACAAGAAGCTGGCGTATTTGAGCCCTCAAATAGGCCTACCATCGGACTGAGCCGGGAACGAATCCAACTTGGGCTGTGAAGGCCAGTGCTCTACCGCCTGAAGTATTCAACTCGGTAGCCAGGTACGGAGAGACCTAGGACCTAGGAAAGGTTTCCATTCCCCTCCCCGAAGCTGGGAGAGGAGAGATGGAGATTTGATTCTATGAAGGAGCTGGGACGGGGTCTAGACCTCTTGACTAAGTGCTTTATTGTTTTCTTCAAAATTGTACAATTTATTTTTGGTTCATGATTTCTTGGTTTGCATCATTGTGGTTTAATTGGCACAATTAGATGTGCTTCTGCTTGTAAATTGTTTCTGTTCTGTGCTGAATGATTACAACGTTTACAGTTCGAACATTTACAATATTTACAATGTTAACAGTGTTTACAATGTTAAGTTTCGCCCCTTTCTTTGGTTTTACTTTATTGGTTTTTTTCATTATTTACAGTATTTAAAATTTTGGCTTTTTGTATATTTACAATCTTTACATAGATTAATTTACAGTATTTTCAATTTTGCCATTGTGCATATTTACAATGTTTACATAGATTTACTGTTGTTACGTTATTGCACAGACTTTACGAGTTTACAGTTTGCAGGGTACAAATGTCAGAGAATATTTACAATATTATTTACAATTTCATCTTGTAGTTATTACTATATTGTTATGGGTGTTGGGACGATTGGCGTTTATAAGACAATGTCCTTCTTGAGCTGGTGTTCCTGGCTTCTGAAACATATTAAATAATATTAGTACAATTGTTATTTGTTATTATTGTTGTCTGATGGAGGGGAGGATGTCGACGAGGACTCACTGGGTTTCATGGTAAACTGAGAGACTTTATGTTTACGTAGTTTGTAAATGGCCTGCCACTCTCAAGGCTAACAGGGTTAGTTTCAAGTTCGATATCATTCGATAACGGGTAGGTACCGCAGCTTCTATTCACCAATTGTGAATGAGCAGTGTATTATCATTATGGATATGCAGATACGGTAGCCCAGGGAATGTGTATTTTTGAGGTCGTTAACTTGTTAGTAAATATCTTAATATACACAGTCTACAAAACGCCTCATTCCAGTCGTATGTACTACTGGAAGAGTAACCAGATTGGTAATAATAATGCTATTGATTGGCTTTACGTCCCACTTACCACTTTAACGGTTTTCGGAGACGCCGAGGAGGCGGTATTTAGTCCCGCAGGAGTATTTTTTCGTGCCAGTAAATCTACCGACAAGAGGATGACGTATTTCAGCACCTTCAAATACCACCGGATGGTGCCAGGATCGAACCTGCTAAGTTAGGGTCAGAAGGCCAACGCCTCAACCATCTGAGCTACTCAGCTTAGTGCACTAGATTGAAACCTCACCATGGGAAGTACTAAGAAGTCATCTCGGTGTCAGTAACAAAATATTAATAAATCGGTTTAAAAATAGTAATATCATCTATTCAGAATTGGAACACTACAATTAATTATTAGAATATAAAATACACGTTAAATCGTATTAAGGGAGCGAGTTCACTGTACAGTAAGAGCCTTGGAACTGTAAGCTTTCATTCGTGAGATGGAGATTTCGAACCACTTGACGATTGTTTTCCGTCGTTTCTCATTTTCATATTAGGATAATGCTGGAACTGTACGGGAGACCAAAAAATAATCCGTCTAAGGTAAATTTATGTACATAATGTATGAACATCACAGTACCTTACAGGCAATTGCACATATGCTTAGGTGCATATATTAGCTATTATTGAGAACTTTCTTTTTGGAAATACAACACAGAATATACCCATATGCAAATTTAACTCAGAAGATAATTTTGTCCCGAAATCTGGGGCAATACGATCCCTCGTTTTCTTAGAGAATTCAATATCTTTGTACTTACCTGAAGATTTACTACAACGATGCATATGCTCTTTGCCATATGTTCGGAACAATTTATTAAATACTGTATATGGGAATGGCAGAGGAACATAAAATTATATACGAAATGAAATAATTCAGAAGTAGGTTTATCCATTTATTTATTCATCATAAAGTGCAAAAATTAAACGCTAAATTATCGTTTTAGAGGACACGAAATCATAAAAACAGAAGGATCACCTTATACATTTAACTTTTTTACGGCTTAGTGGGAATCCTTTTCTTGTTAGGCGTACAGTTAGTTACGCCTACCACAAATGAACCAACCATCCTTATCGTCATCCACTCCAGCACATTGTTCATGACCCCGTTCTTTGCACACTTGATACACAATGCAACCTTGGTCACGCATAGATCGAATAAAGGTATCGTAGCAACACATGCATTCTAGATTATCTTTGTTATTATCTGTATCTGAACTCTCATTCCGAGGTGACTGCTTCGTCATCTTTCCATTTCACTTCGTAACTGATCCATCACTTTTATTTCCTCTTATTTCTTTCTTCTCAAACTGCTTTTTCTCCTTCTCATATATCTTTCTCATCTTCATCCACCTGAAATGAGTACGTAAAACTGGCCATGTTCGTAACTCCACGGTCCTTCAGTTCATTAGGTCGAGTATGCGGTACTCAATGTAGAAGAAAGAAACCTTGTAGTTTTACGTGACTGTTAGTCTGGCCCTTATAACTTACTGTTTGTATTACGTGCATGCAATCCAAACAACCAGACGTACCTCAACTCGAAAATCTCAAATTCGTTATTCAGGAATCTAACCCGGTCCGTCTTAGTGTGAGTTTTAGCTAGCTGAATCACTTATAAATCACACTGAAATCATACTTCAGTATGTTTACATATCAAGTTACCGACCAGATATGATTCAAAGTTACATTTTTCTTATCAAATTCTGTTGTTTTCTTTACAATACTTGTAAATCATCTTGCCTTGTAAGTAGTTTTCCGTGTTCTTCTCATTCCCTAAACGTACGAGAAACGATTCTCATAATGGCAAGTAAACGGTTCCTTTAGGATAACTTAGAACAAGATTGTTTGCTCAGAATAATTATCGCTTACTGTACATTTACTTACGCCTATTTTGGCATTGCTCTTTCCACAACATCTTCAACATCTTCACAATTCTACCATTATACCGGTATCGAATTATTTCATTCATTGAACATCTATGTATTTTTATTATTAATATTATTATTTTCTCTGTCCGACTCGTTGGCTGAACGGTCAGCGTACTGGCCTTCGGTTCAGAGGGTCCCGGGTTCGATTCCCGGCCGGGTCGGGGATTTTAATCGTCTCTGATTAATTCTTCTAGCCCGGGGACTGGGTGTTTGTGTTTGTCCCAACACTTTCCTCTTCATATTCACACAACACACTACACTACCAACCACCACAGAAACACGCAATAGTGATTACATCCCTTCATATAGGGTTGGCGTCAGGAAGGGCATCCGGCCGTAAAACAGGGCCAAATCCACATGTGCGACACAGTTCGCACCCGCGACCCCACATGTGTGGGATAAGCGGTAGAAAAAGAAGAAGAAGATTATTATTTTCTCTCCTGACCTTTTTCAAGTTATTTGAGGTCGGAACTAATGCACGGCAGAATGCCGTTTCTGACTCCAACCCTATGTGGGGGGATGGATTCACTATTGTGTGCTTCTATGCTAGTTAGTACTGTGATATGTTGTTTGTAAATGAAGATGAGTATTGAGAAGTTCACAAACACCTAGCGCCTGAGCCAGAGCAATTTAATAAACGTGGTTAAAATCCCAGAACCGACCGAGAATGAAACCGGGTGCCTACGAACAGACCTCTACACTGACCATTCAGTCAAGGAGCCGGATTCTTCTTCTCCTTCCTATTATTATTATTATTATTATTATTATTATTATTATTAGTATTATTATTATTATTATTATTATTATTATTATTATTATTATTAGTAGCAGTGACCGCGACTTCGTACGTGTGAAATTTATTTCTGACTTATTAAGATTTTTTGCATACGATATTTAATTTAGTATCATTAGAGACATGAACAAAGAGTGGTATTAAACAGTTGCGATGGGCTTAAATTTCTCAACAGAATAATAGGTATATCATAATGAACGGTTCTCTGTAAAAAATGTTTGATGTTATATTATTTTCAACTCGAGATAAGCCAACATACAACTGTCCATGCGAAAAACACTCCTTCTCAAGTAGAATGTTTGTCCTTGTGACTTATTTATTGTGATGGCAAATGACGTCTTCACTGTAAACTGAAAGCGTTTAAAAGATATTGCTAACTCAGTTGATGTCATCGGAATACGCGGAATGTGCGCTGGTTCTCCAGACGCTGGGCCGGTGAGAATGCTCGCTACGATGACATTATCT
This sequence comes from Anabrus simplex, assembly GCF_040414725.1. NCBI lineage: Eukaryota > Metazoa > Arthropoda > Insecta > Orthoptera > Tettigoniidae > Anabrus > Anabrus simplex. Next base: position 219,521,800 of record NC_090267.1, on the reverse strand, counting down.
CGCAACTCTTTTATTAATAGCCTTGTGCCATTGCACACGTTAGGCGGACTTACATTTCTTAACAGCATGATGGGGGTACCAATCTTTAACATCAGGTCGTGTGGTAGCAGGCCATGCGGATTAAGGGAATTCAAAAATTCTTGTGGTTAGTGTACTGTGTCTTCAATATTGTTGACTTTATCAATTGATTTATAATGTTTTATTTGACCAGGAACTTTATGCAAAATCAAATTATTTATTTTATTGACGCCTACGTTTCTGGGGGATACTAGTGCTCGTGGACATGGCCAATGATAATCTCTCAGGACTACTCCTTTGGCTGTCGTATACTCTCCAGCTGAATACTGTGCAGGAATATGGTTGAACAGCTCCCATTTCTAACTGATTGATTTCCAACTCCGCCAGACAACGAGGATAATCTCTGGCACTCTTCACTGCACTCCCTCTCAGTGGCTACTTGTACTGAGTAATATTGTTCCCCCTCATATCGTGAGAGAGCAAGCTCTTGTCCGTCTGTGGCGTAGAATAATGAAGAATGACGTTCTCCCAATCCACCAAGACGTCAGCCAAATCACTACATCCAGTTTGAAATCACGAAAACCAGCGTACAGGATGGCTATACAACCTACCTGAACTCGGTTTGACCCCTAAAACATATGGAAGGATGAGTGGTCTAAACCTCCACCTCGTGGTCTGATTGAAATCTGTGACCCCACTATAAAACTAACTGGATTTCATCTCCCTCGGGCTATCTGGTCACCACTGAACAGAATTCGATGTGGCACTGTCCGAACCAGTGCAACCTTACATCAGTGGGGTTGGAGCGACTCGCCTCGTTGTGACCGTGAATATGTAGTGCAAACCATCAAGCATATCGTGCCGGAGTGCCCTCTACATATTGAACCCTTTGGTCCACAAAGGTCATGGGTTCAATATATATCCTGGGGCATTGGAAGATCTTCATGCAGCCCATTCAGACGCAATTGAATGGATTAAATATCTACCACTCCACATTTAATGTTACTTTCCTTTTCATCTTAATGCTGTAAATTGTATATATCGTACATATTATTTCCTTTTTACTGTCGTTCATGCATCATACGCTAATAATAATAACTCAGACTGGGAACGGTGAATTTTATATACTCTTCCCAAAGCAGAATCTCTTTTAATACCAGGATGTCTGTCGACATCTTGACCTCTCTTTCTACGTGTAAAATTATTCGCCCAGGGAAGATTGATGGGAAAAGATCTATGGGAAGACGGAGAAATTCCTGGCTGAAAGACTTGCGGTGGGGGTACGGACTTACATCGATAGAAATCTTCCGTACTGCCGTTTCGCGTGTAATCATAAAATTGGATCGGCAACCTTCGGAGGGAGACGGCGTCATAAGAAGAAGAAGAACAAAGTGTAGTAGAAGGTGTAGTGTTGGGGAACTTCATGATACAGTAATGTTTTTGCGAATTCATCACCATCGCAGAGTTGAAAAAATGCTGTGAGTGTGGTTTTTGGCGGATTAACGAGTACATGTTGCACATTCTCTGGTGTAAAGTAGACTCCTAGTCCATTTTCCAAGTGTACAGCTAAACGTGCAACGGTAGAGTGTCGATCATGTATAGAAAACTCAAGTAATCTCCATACCGCTTCCGATGAACTGAAAGTGGCCTGATCCGATCCTTTATTATATATCTACATGTATAGTTTAACCCTCTTGGATCCAGGAGCCGATCTGGTCGGCCGCTCACCATCAGCTGGAAGAGACCAGAGCTCTGCCTCCACTCTACTACTGTAACGTGCCAGGCCGTATTTAGTGGAATTTTAAAATTCGCGTATATTTACTGGTGTATGGCAAATACCGGCAAGATTTTTTTAAATATCGAGTACATAGAATAAACAACTGATTTAGAGTGATATAAAGGATCAGAAACGTTTTATTGTTGATATTATATTACATTATATTATATTATATTATATTATATTATATTATATTATATTATATTATATTATATTATATTATATTATATTATATTATATTTCGCACTTTCTCTCTCAATATCTTAAAAATCATTTACGATACAAAAGAATATACGTGATGATGTATAATATATTTATAAATACAATTGTATAGAATAATTAATTTGAACGAGAAAAGTAAATCTTAAAACTTCAAAATTCAACATACACTTAAGGAAATGGAAATTGCAACACCATGAAGGCATTGGTCGCTTGTCTTGATTTTCAAGATATGGAACGATGCCATGTAGATATGTAAATGATCAAAGTTTCAGACCCATTGGATTGTTGCTACACGTCTCCCCACGTGATTGGTCGCGGAGGAATCAATTCCAGTATACGGACTCTGGTGTGGCGTAGTTAACTTGCAGTCTGTGCAGTGAAGTGTTCCCCGTCAAACATGCCTCAACGACAGAGAAGAGCACGCTATCAACAACTGTCGCCGTTTGAGAGGGCTCGGATAATTGGACTGTGTGAGGCTGGATTATCCCTAAGGTCTGTCACTGCACGTGTTGGCTGACAGGCATCTACGGTACAACGTGTATGGTAGCAGTGGTCAAATGAAGGTACCCACACTCGTATCCAGCCCGATAGACAACTGTGAGAGAGGATCGCCGCATCATTCGGATGGCCCGGATGGAACCCCATGCAACAGCAGCGCAAATTCGAGTGGCTGTGGCACCCCACGTTACACAACAAACAGTTGGTAATCGCCTGCGTGCAGCTGGCTTACGAGCCCGTGTCCCTGCAGAAGGTGTTCCATTGACCCAACAACAGCGACATGTAAGGCTGGCCTGGTGTCGAGAAAGATCTTCGTGGGTCGACGAATGGCATAGGGTCGTCTTTAGTGATGAATCCCGTTTCTGTCTTGCCCGCAGTGATCGCCGGAATCGTGTGCGCCGACGTACCGGGGAGAGGGGCCGCCCAGATCTTATTGTCGAGAGGCACACAAGGCCAGCACAAAGCATTAGGGTCTGGGGAGCTATTGGCTTTAATGCGAAATCACAATTAGTGCTTGTTGAGGGCACTATGACTGCTCGACAGTACGTTGATAGGGTACTCAATCCAGTGGTTGTCCCTATGATGGCGAACATTGCTAATGGGATGTTTCAGCAGGACAATGCCCGGGTTCACACTGCACGCATCTCCAGAGAAGCTCTCCACGACATCACAACCTTAGGATGGCCCGCCAGATCCCCGGACCTCAGTCCTACTGAGCATGTGTGGGATATGATGGGTCGACAACTGGCCAACCGTCCTCAGCCACCCATAACTCTGGAACAACTGACCCGTGCAGTATAGCAAGCACGGGCAACAATTCCTCAGGAAGCGATCCAAGGCCTTATTGACTACATGCCTCGACGAATTCATCAATGTATTGCAGCTCATGCTGGACACCTGTATTGATTGTTGTCCAAATTTGCGGTCAGAGGGACCTGAAAGTGTAATAATCAAATCACAGACGAACACTCGTCCAGCATGTTGAATTGCAGCAATGTAGCACCACTCCTTCTGGGTGATGAAATTTCCATTTTCTTCAGTGTATGTCACTAGTAAAAACAAGACAATTCTACTCACCGATAAAATTCGCGTGTATGTATCGATATATGGCAAATACTAGGAAGAAATGTTCCACGTGCGAACAACACAGTATAAAAATAAGTGTGAATTTTTAAAAATAAAGAAATAATAGTTGATATTATAATTTTGTTTTCCGCAGAAACCTTTTCTCGTTTTCGGTTATAGTATCTATTTGTAAAGGAATTTTACAATACAACAGAATATACGTAATAAAAATGTATGGCGCTAAAGCCCTGATTTGCTTTGGCCTACCAAGTGACCGCTGCTCATTCGAAGACCTGCAGTTTACGAGGTGACGCATGGTCAGTGAGACGAATCCTCTCGTTCATTATTCTTGGTTTTCTAGACCGGGGTCCCCCTATCACCCTCATATATCTCCTGCTGTGAGCTTGCACCCGGGAGATAGTAGGTTCGAATCCCACTATCGGCAGCCCTGAAAATGGTTTTCCGTGGTTTCCCATTTTCACACCAGGCAAATGCTGGGGCTGTACCTTAATTAAGGCCACGGTCGCTTCCTTCCAACTCCTAGGCCTTTCCTATCCCATCGTCGCCATAAGACCTATCTGTGTCGGTGCGACGTAAAGCCCCTAGTAAAAAAAAACATATATCTCCTCAATCGCAATCACTTGTTGCCACCTAGGTTGAGTGGACCTCGAACCAACGCTCAGGCAGCGGTAAAAATTCTTGACCTGGCCGGGAATCGAACCCATGACCTCCGGGTGAGAGGCAGGCACGCTACACTTGGCCGGTGGGGACCGGCATTTACGTAATGATAGAGGAATAAATGTGACTCAAAAGTTTAGGAGAGAAAGTGAAAAGTAAATTAAAGTGTGATATGGGCGGTGAATCAGACGGAGGGGCATGTTTAGGTCCAAGAAGTTCCATGAAGGAGAGAGAAGGTTGAGGTATGTTGTCGGGTTCATTGGGAGAAATTTCCACAATATGTTCTCCAGAGACATTATCATCATCATCATCATCATCACTAGTTTCATTTACCACCATATTCACAGTAGCTTTAGTGCCATTAGAAGCAAACTTCTTTTCTTTAGCTGCGGTGATTCCGGGGGCGTGTCCGGTAAAATTTCATCACTACTTTCTGAACTAAATTCACTATCGCTATCCGATAAATCATCCGCGTCAACTTCGCATTGTTCCAAATACTGCATGAATTTATCGTCACCAATACCTGCAGAAAAAATATCACGTGAACCACTTGCCATTTTGCTGTCAGAAATCCACTCACTCAAGGAGCAATCTCTTACTGACCGGTTAGTGGCAATTGTGAACACATGAAACGACTCTTGTGAAGGCAATAACACCCTCTTAGAACTGTCAAAGCAAGGTCAGGCGGACAATAACGTGTAGCCCCTTTACTATAGTATGCATGTCACTATAGGTTGTCTCAAAATTAAGTATGTCACAGAATTTTAAGCCGACCGATTTAATCGGCTCTGTCAACTTCCGACTGGGTATTTCAAGGCCGACGTGATCGACATTTGGCAGTTTAAAGAGTGAGTGCTCGCACTACCACTTGGCCCTAAGAGGGTTAAATCTTGCACTGAATGACAGTATTCAACGATGATATGTGCTTTGAAAGTACGGCACAGTATTGGAAAGTACGGAACAATCCATCTGTTGTGGATCGTAACAGATCTTCCCCGAACACTTAAAGTGGCGACCTGTCTACCATTATTAATGTCTCGTCGGCGATACACTGGATAACCATCCTCACCAGTTTGGGTTTCAGTAACGAAACGCCTAGGATATTTCTTGGAACAGATGCCGTTTTTCATACATGGTCACGTAAGATTATCTTCATCGCATGGTCCGTGTACGGTATTTTTGGTCACGATGTCAAAAAATGCTGGATCTTCGTCCTTGTCAGATAGTTCAGCAGATATAGTATAATCGATTTCGTCCGGTTGAATTTTTGTTTCATTTTCAAATGAAAGACTTTGGCTATTATGCCATGTCAGTTGAAAGACCGCTGACCAGGAAACAGTACTTGTATAATTTCTGTCCACTCGGGGTTGCACGTAAAAGTGACAAAGAAATCTGGTTTTCCGTAATGACTAAGAAAGGCCATGGCACCTTGATTTTCTTCATGCATATACCGCGGGGATGCTGTGAAAGATGAAGGCAAGATGATATGTTGTCCAATATGGGCAGCGTTTATATTATCATCTTGATTCAAAGCATCTTTTAAGTGAATATAATCGTCAGCTCTAATTTTTGCTGGTTTCGACATATGTAATTTAATCCTTCCAATATCATTTTAGCCATCATGTCGACGCAGTACTGACTGAACAAATCTCTGCAGTAATGTAACGCAATAAAATAGTTAGCGCTAACCATCAATCTGTACGCAAAAAACTGCATACATGAAATCGTTTTATTCCTTGCGGACTGGTTTTGCGGAATGTTCAGACAATAACCATCATCTCCTGTTACAAACAACAAAGGATTTTGTAAGGAATCATAAGCTCGGTGCAGTTCAGAGACTCTTTTCAGCTGGCCATCTCTACAATGCAGCACTATATCTCTAGGTCCTTTGTCTTCATCCACCAATAGGACGGCCTCCTCGTTAACTGTCAGCGCATTGTATCTACCTTGATGTTGTTTTTGTGCAGTGCTATCGGTGAGGACAATTAACTAAGTTTTCTGATGAGTTCCGTTCTAGGTTGTACTTGAAACTTCGAGTGTAGAGATTATGGCTATTCATTGTATTCTGTAGGTCATTTATCAAAAAATTTTAATCTGGGGTCAATGTTCGAACGCAGTGATTGGTGATCAGCATTGGAGATGAAGTACATTTTCAGAAATTGTGGAGTTTGGCTTGATGGTGGGAGAAGGCTGCCAATGAGATGATATATCTGCCCCTAAACCTTAAAAGTAGGCATAAAACTGTATTCCCGAATTGCCCATCAAGAGGTATTCTATTGGTTGAGGTGGTTCCTGAATATCGGGAAGGATTACTTTTCTAGCAGCACAACACACACCGTTCGTTTCATCGATCCATTTTTTCGCAAAACACTTACAGCAAGTCTTATTCAATTTGAATGTTGCTCCGCTCAGCATAATCAGTGTTTGGATCATAACCAAAAGCTGATCTGTAACTGTGTGCTAAAATTCTATTACGCGCTCTAGATGTAGATATGTGTTGTCTTTGTCCCTGTGCTCTCTGTGCTGCAAGTCGTTGTAAACGTTCGGCGCTATTATCTCGTGCGCGAGCCCGCGAGGTTATAGTGTTTTGCTCGGCGAAGCGTTGTGAACAATCAGCGGTAGATTCTCTAGCACGTCTTTTCGATAGATGCTCTCTCTGACTTGCTAGACGATTTGTATTCTCAGAGGAAGACTCTCCAATATGGCGTAGTTTGGCTGCCTTCGACAGAGATGATTGTCTAGAAAGTTGTGATTTTCTTTTAGGCAAAATTTTATGTGTTGCTCACAAATAAGGAAAAAGAATATAACGTGTAAGTAGATGCTATAGATATAATTCACGTATACTGTAACTTTCTAATATTAAAATAATTGGTCACCAGGCTAGTTGGCCGTTCTGTTAGGGTCGCGCAGCTGTGAACTGGCATCTGGAAGATAGTGGGTTCGAACCCCACTGTCCGCAGCCCTGAAGATGGTTTTCCGTGGTTTCCCATTTTCCCACCAGGCAAATGCTGGGGCTGTACGTTAATTAAGGCCACGGCCACTTCCTTATCACTCCTAGGCCTTTCGTATCCCATCGTCGACGTAAAGCAAATAGCACAAATAAATTTAAAAAATAATTGGTCCCGTAGATTCTGAGAGTACTGAAGTATCAATCACTGCTTTCGAGTTCAACGTAAGCACTCTATTTCCTAGCAGCAGGCATGAGTAACTTCTTTATTAAGAGCTGAAAGTTTCCGGTTACACAAGTACCATTCAACCTAACTACCCCGGTGTATTATGCATGTCTTATGCGTTAAAACAAATATTAGTCATTATTAGCATAAAAACATCAAAGCACACCAAACCAAGCATCGGTCAATCACAGGTCGGAAAATAAGGCGAACCACGGATTTTCACAAGTCCTCCCCTCTAAGTTTTGAAGTACTCACTACGCTACCTTACTGCTGATTCCACTAAACACAACACGATGGACCATGCCAAGCTCGGTCGTGCAACTGTTACGACTTGATGAAAGACGTTTTTCTTTACTTTTCACTAACGTTTATAAGGTGTACAAACCAAATGAACCGCTAACCACCAAACAGACATATCTACTATATGTAGTGTTGGTAAGCTGTACGGAATACATTCTCCTGGGTAAGGAAGTAATTAACCTCTTTGTCATTTCCTGTTTTTCGTGTATTGTTTAGAGCTATGTACCGCGCACACTGAAGAAGCATCGAAGTAGCGCTTTTTCTTCCGACTTCATAAACAAATATTTTAATTTCAAACGTGAAGTTATAGGTTGTAGCGATCCGTCGCAGATCTTTTAATTGTAAAGCCTGTGGATTGAATTCAGTAATGACTTACGGATCAATACGGTTATATATTTCTGTCTAATGCCTTTGTTGGCACGACCTAGTGTTTACAGTGCACTATGTCTTCTGGTATGGACTAGAGCAATATTGTTACTTTCATTGATCTGTCTCAGCTTTATCCTTGGCTTAGACAAGATGAAAGTGACTGAGGTATGAGTGATGCTAGTAATGCCATACCTTATGCAGCCAGTCCCTGCTATGAATGGTGTAAAAATGTTGCTCATAGGGTCAGTTGGTGCATGCATTTCAGTGGGCTTGGCAGACTGATATGTAATAGCAACTTCTGGCTCGGTGAGGAAAGCAACGGGAAACTACCTCACTCCTCATTTCCCTAGTACGCCTCTTCAGTGATGCCTAGGCCATTTATGACAGCTGATGGCGGAGCTGTTGAGGATCCAACCAGTCTTCGGGCTGAGGACTAAACATACATACATTTCTGTCTATCGCCACCATCATCCCTACTAACTAATCCCTTCCTGTTTCCCTTGATAATATCTTTCTGTATTTCCACATATCCACTGAAGTGAAATTTAAGAGAAAACTTTGTTATATGACTAAGTGAAATTTCTAAATAATCAGCTTGTTCTCTTTTACTGTGTGGATATCCATCTGTTCTAGTATAACATGTAATTTTAGTGCCGGGCTGAGTAGCTCAGACGTTAGAGAGCTGAACTTCTGAACCCAACGTGGCAGGTTCGTTTAGTGCCGGACTGAATAGCTCAGGTGGTAGAGTTTTGGCCTTCTGAGCCCAACATATCAGGTAATTAATTAAAAATCATTTCACGTAGCGTGTATAAAACTATTTTTATTTTTTATTTTTGCTAGTTCCTTTACGTCGCACCGACACAGACAGGTCTTGTGGCGACGATAGGACAGGGAAGGGCTAGGAGTGGGAAGGAAGTGGCCGTGGCCTTAATTAAGGTACAGCCCCAGCATTTTCCTGGTGTGAAAATGGGAAACCACGAAAAACCATTTTCAGGTCTGACGAGAGTGGGGTTCGAACCTACTATCTCCCGAATACTGGATACTGGCCGCGCTTAAGCGACTTCAGCTATCGAGCCCGGTATAAAACTATTTATAGCCTACATTGTAGTGCCTCATTCCCCGACTTAACATATTTTTCATTAAATTTTCTTCAGTCATCACTCCCTCTTGTCTTATTCTTCAGGAAATCTTGTTTATTTTTAAAAATCTTCCATTTCGATATGATCAATGACCATGCAGATTTTACACCTCATAACAATCATGACGAAAACCATTGCCAGTGAACACTATTGAACCAAATTTCCATGTTATCAATGCTCGGCGTTGATATGGACTAAGCAACAGAAGTCTAAATTCATGAATTCCATTATCATAGTCGACACGGTAAAACTGTATAAGACATAAATGATCGGAATTTGTTTTCTCTATAACTTCTATTATGCAGTTCAGTACTTTTCGACGGGACCAACACCCATTTATTTGTATGTCATCCCCTCCCGAGAGAGTAAGTCGTATGTGAACCAAGTTTGCTTGAGAGCTATGCTTGAGCATACATCCATAAACTTGGTCAGATTGGACATTCCAACTGGGACTGAACTATGACTTAAACGACATCCAGATTGTCACAGTTCCTCTCGGGGACCTTGAAAACTATGGATTCGACATTAATATCTGGGTGCTAGGGGTGTTTTTCCCCCACAGTCATTTTTCTTTTTTCAGATAGTAACTCGTATGTGTACCAAGTTTCGTTGAGAGCTATGCTGTAACATACATAATTTTATTCATAATCTCGATAAGTTTTGACGTATTCTTTTCCATCCCTTCTCACCTCCGTGTTAATGGGACTGATCTTGGATTTAAAATTATATCGAGAGTGTGACTATTCACCTCAGCGACCCCAAAAGCTATGGATTCTACATAGGTCGTTTTCTATTATTTTTATACTTCACCCCCTTTCCGTCCCCGTCCAAAGGAGTCCTATAAGTGTCTTACAGAACAGTATAATTTTTCCAGATAGTAAGTCATATGTGTACCAATTTTGGTTCGTACCTATGACCAAACGTACATGCATAATCTCGCTGCTGTAGAATCCTGGAACTGACATTGTCATGGTTTCGGCAGTTCATTTCTTTATCCAATTCCTTTTTGCTAGTTGCTTTACGTCGCACCGACACAGATAGGTCTTATGGCGACGATGGGATAGGGAAGGGCTAGGAGTGGAAAGGAATTGGCCGTGGCCTTAATTAAGGTACAGCTCCAGCATTTGCCTGGTGTGAAAATGGGAAACCAGGGAAAGCCATCTTCAGGGCTGCCGACAGTGGGGTTCGAACCTACTATCTCCCGAATACTGTCCAATTCCTAGAGCAGGGGTAGTGAGGTGCCAATATCTGCATAACGGTTGGTTTTATGGTCTTAAAACATGGTTTTCGGGCCCATAGAGCTTACTGAGTTTCGTTCTTTGTACCAAGGGGCTTAAAATTAGCTTTGTCTCATCCTTGTATGACGAAGTCGATATTTCGCCTATATTAGCCTATTAATTTTATACCCTTCATCCCCCCCACTTCAAATTGTTTTGAAAATAAAATACAGCCCATGTCCCCCAGGGTTATGTGTATTTAAATTAATAAAATAATTTTTAGAATCGGTCCAGTAGTTCCTGAGATTAGCCATTACATACCGTACAAACTAAGTATACTTCTTTATATATTATCATTATTATTATTATTATTATTATTATTATTATTATTATTATTATTATTATTATTATTATTATTATTATTATTATTATTAATTGTCGAAAATTTCCATTAACGTAGATTATGTATAACCCATCTTCAACTGAAAAGGAGTTTATCGTTTATATATTCATAAGTACCCTTGAATCGAATTCTTCTCAAAGAGCAAACGTTATCATACTACTTTTAAAGGTTATTGTAACTTCAACTTCCTGTCTGCGATCTGATAGTGTAATCTAGAAAAACAATGCCGTATATCAACAAAGGATAAACGAAGAAAATTTCCTGGAACAGAAATATCTCTGTTATCTTCCACAAAACTTCCTTCAAAGGCTCCCAGAATAATATCGTAGTGCTTTATCACTGCGGAAATTCGATGATGTAACCGAAACCAAGAGAGCAACGAACCGCTGGTTCTGGGTCAAGTTCAGAAGAAACATACAAAACTAGCAAATGTACCCGTGCTTCACTACGGTATTCTACAATGTATACGGATATCGAAGTAAATTGCTGTAGGCCTACATGAAGTGAATAATAATAATTGCATGTCTCTTGGCGTTATCCGAAAAACAGCATAGGGAGGTCCGCAGACGTTGTTTCCAATGTAAAGTGCGAGTTGCAGAGTTGTGATGATAACGACAGGTCCACTTGTCTGCCGCAATTCACTATGCGTAACGTCAGTCACATTTTGACGGGTAAATTTGTTTATAATCGGGGGCACCTATACCTAATGATAAAGAGAATCAGGTAAAAGACTTTAAAATAATTCACGCTCCCTTGCCTTCTGCTAGTCAAATCAAGAAGGGAATTATACATTACAATGGTACACAGGCGTTGGAGAACTACCCCATTCCTATTGCTAGTTAAGGTCGATGTCGGGAGTACTGATTACAACAGTAGACGCCCTCCTGCTGAGAGTCACTATTGATTTTAAAGTATTAATTACAATGTAAGATACGCCCCTTTCTAGATCGCTACAAATCGACTTAAATTAATAAATGTAGATCGACATACGGAAGTATATGCATGTTCACCTTCATTTACAGAATAACTGCTGCTAAACGGTGCATTCATATTGGAAAAACGGATTGTATAAAAAGACGACTCTGGCCTCATTTAGCTATCTAAATGGCTGGCCCTATGATATTTCCTCGTATCTCATCTATTTAAAGGCAAGATTATTTTAGAACCGTTGAGTAGGGTGAAATTTGTGTAAGATTTTCACACAGTGAATTACTTTTCAGATACTTAAGCGACAGCTTCAAACATAGAATTTGGCTGGGTGGGCCAATATTCGTGTAGAATTTTATGATCCCATCTTTTCTATACGTGAATCAAACCATCAGTTATACGTGTACAAAGTGCAAAATTTAGGTAAATCCATAAATAGAGCCAAATTTAACATAAGGCATAGAGATACGACAAAAAATCATAGGATCAAAGTTGTACATCACTCCAAATTGAACAGAAATTGTGCCATCCGTTTTGTGATACGACTTACCGTTTAGCCACCAAATACCTCGAAAGGAAGGTCTTTACCGTCATTAAAATATACAATGTTTTCAAATATTGCTCTTCCTCCGCTATTCCGATGACCACGATTTCTAATTAGCCTACTTCCTCAGTTCCTTCCAATTTGTCACTTTAAATAAGTTTGAAATGTTTTCAATCATTTGTGAATATTTTTAATTCCACAACAGAACCATGCATGAAAAATATTACAACACATTACTATAACAATTTTATTAGCTCACAGCCCCTCGTGACCTGCAATGACGACTGAAGCCTAACCAGACGAACTAAGGATACTGGAGTGACAAGTGGTGAACGTTACATCATCAGTAGTATTACTTGACTCTCTTGACTGGATCGGCAACCTTACGTATTAGGCAGCTCTCCAGGTGGTAACAAGAGGCTGAGAAAATCAGGTTCCAACCCTGAGTCCAGAATTAAAAAGCCTTGCTGAACGGGAATAAAATCGCTTTAGGGAGGCAGGCACATTACTTGTACACCAAGGGGTTGGGATTAACACTTAGTGTTATCCATATATCCCTCCAGGGTTTGAACTTTTATTGAAAAATTCAGACAAAATACAGCTACTGCTACTACTAAAATGCTTTCATTCCTCCCATGAAGGTGGTCTCGCCGTCTCTCAGGCCGGGAGATTTGTTACGGTGATGCTTGAAGGTGAGGGGGTTGGCAGCCGTGGCCTACACAAGGAACTGTCCCGGTATTCGCCTTAGTGCAGTTCGTTAATCAGCTGTTGTGAAATGTCACAAGTTTTCAGATGTCGTTTCAAATGGTCAATAAACCTACACTTTTAAATCGAGTTCACTCATTGTAGACTTTAGTTTTAAATTACTGAAACCCACCTCTTACCTAAGCAAGTGACGAAGAATCCGTAAGCGACCCAAGAGAAATATATCATGCCAATTGCTGATAGTTAAGGAAGGTAGGTTCCCTTCGAAGGGCCTTAAAGGCCTAAATATTGATAGTTCCCCGATCAAAATCTCATTTAATTCGCGAAGTTGTTTTCAAGGAGTCCTTCGCCCGTCGCGACGTCAAAAGAAACATTATTTACTTTCACGTTGAGAATACTTTCAAGAGATTCTTTCCTCCCTGTCCAGCGATCCCCCGGGGTCTACTATGTAATCACCTGATTTACCCAAAACTCTGTTCATTTCCTTTATTAATTCCCTTTCTAAAATTCTCTATTACTGTCCAGAAAGGTTTTCTAGTCGCTTAATCTAGCCTTTCCAGGTTATTACCGAAATCTTCCCATGACCTTCACTTGCATTCAGTAATTATGTTTCTTTCATCTACGTAAAAATCTCTGTCTGGATCAGTCCTTGTTTGGAGCCGTTTCCGATACGCCTTCCTTTTGCGTTTACAAGACATCCTCAGTTCATCATTCCAGAAAGATTTTCGGTTTTACCCATCTATACACACACTTATTCCCAGGAATTCGCTTGCTGTTTTTACTACAGCATCCCTGTATGTCACCCATTCTGTTTCTATGTCCTGAACCTTCTTACTTGTATTTTTTAGAACTTTTCACTCATCATATCCATGTACTTCTGTTTAATTTCATGGTCCTGTATAATTTATTCCCGTATTCGTCTGCATACAGATTTAACCTCCTCTACCATAGGCCTTGAGATAGTTATTTCTTCCATAGGCTCCATTAATATTCAACTTAATACATGAGGCACCATTTAATTCCAGCGCGCCAGATCATGAGAAACCCTAGTTGCATTTTAATTTCTGACCAGAGTCGACAGGTGGAGAACAGGTGGCATATTCTCATTCTCACGCAACATAAATTGGCGTTACCCACACGTGTAGAATATGCAGGGATACAAATTAATTGGGCGCGGAGACTCTTTTAGCTGAAATTCCGTGTTAAGGAGAATTGGCGACGAAACCGCCATGGTAAACATCAGGAGGTCGTAGCTGAAACAATTTAGTATTTCGATATATAGACTTTAGGTCGCTAAGTAGACCAAGAAGGACAATTACCGAAAAGACGCGCCTGTTTGTTCAAACTCTGTTACATCGACCAAAATATAGTGCCTAGTTTATGAGTTAATTTAAAGACTCAAATTTGTTAAGAGAAACCCTCAATGCTTATCATCAGCACCGCTACTAAACTAAACAATTACGTGTTATTTCAGAATCAGCCCTAATTACATTTTATGTGAGGCATGGGAGTGGAAGAAAACATTTTAAACCACGACGCGCAATTTGCGATTACCCGTTGTGCACAGTGAATTTGAGGCGACTCCATGCATTTCAGAATAACATTCCCAACCAGCGTTGGGAAGACTAAGTCCCAAAAGGGAAGATAGGTTTGGCCGAATGTGGCTGTAACACTATGGAGATAGGTTAAAAGGTAAATCGATGGTCCTATAAACTGTGGAATCATCATTTAGATTCAGATTTAGATTCAGGTTCAGGCAACAGACGGTCATTCTAATGTCGAAATCCTGCAGTTGAATTAGCAAATATCATTGTTGTATTATAAAGTATTGCGTGTGCGGATCGGTGGTTCCACAAACGTGTTCTGTCCGTGCAAGGACGAAACGTGCGAAGGGCATTTATATTTTTATGTTTTTATTTTCAGATGAATGATATAAAATAATCAATATAAAACACCCAGGATAGGAATCCTGATTAAAGGAAAAGTATGTTTTTAAAGACACTTGGTTGGGATGGTTAGATAAGAAACTGAGACAGGCTGGTGGGCCTGTAACGATGCAAGGCCACGTATGAATTCCAGGTATGTAAGCTACCCTTTGTAAAGTGCATTTTTTATTCCATTATGTCACCATTTTACTTGTGCATCTGTGACGCACTTTGATCACCCTTTTACTTCGTGGAAATGTCAGAAGTATACGACGATAGTTCATTTTAAGTTTCTTGGATAATCGCTAGAGACGCGAAACTAGTTTGTGAAATGTTGTACAATAGTTAAATGTGTAGAGCGGGGTATCATTTCCGTACGTTTAATCCTATATTTATTGTTTGATCAAGTTAAGATATTAATTTATCACGAAATTCTGTTCAGTATAAAGATGCAATTCCCGTAGGTGCAATTCGTGGTTTACCATTTAAAGCGATTGTGTAGTAATGATGGAACGCCAGCTGTTGCAGAGCGTGCATCGTAATGTGGTCGGAGCTGTAGAATTTGTCAAGGAATGTACGAGGCGAAAATGGCGTGTTATTTGTGGAATGGAAGAGTTATTCCAAATGTCTATTAACATATGTGTAGAACTGGTAAGGAGAAAATTCGAAGTAATAATGAAAGCAGGCCTTTACCTGTATAACGATTCGTCTAAGAATATGGCTCTGTGACGTAGATTTGACCGGGCATTGCACTCATACACACAGACAAACAGTTCTGGATATTACGGATTGAATGTGACTCCTCGCGTCGGGGACCAAAAATGGCTTCCTACGCCATGGAGTTAAAATGGATTCCTGACTTCTATTACCTATCTTGTGTACTTTGCCTAGCGAAGATTAATCTATGCATTTAATCCTGGTGAAGGGTCGATGGATTGTTATATTGCAACACACGTTTACGTCCGTTTTTCGTTCATAACTCATCCCTGCCTTCGCACTATACTTCACCACTGCAGGTCTAATTTCATCCATTCCCGCTGCTTTATGACACTGGAGTTTATTTACCATCCTTTCCATTTTCTCAAGCGTAATTTCACCAACATCATTTTCCTCCTCCTCATGAGTTTGGTTGTTCGCGAAACCACCAGGAAGATTTCCTTTTACGTCAACTAATCTCAGGAGGCTTGTATACATTAACTATTGTCAAGTTTTCAATTTTATTTGTAGTAGTAAAGATGGCATTTGCAGAGTTCACTGACAGCAGTTGATGATTTTTTATGTGGCTCTTGACGTAGATTTGTTGTTGTTGTTGTTAGTCGTTTAGTCGCTTTCGACTCTCCGTGACCCCATAGACCAAAGTGCGCCATTTCTTCCTGTCATGAACTATTTTCCGAAGTCTTTCTAAATTGAGAGCCGTGGCTTCCTTGATGCCATCAATCCACCTCATCCGTTGACGTAGATTGCAAGGCCTTAATTTTGATGGTAATTAGAAACTATCAATTCAAATCCTTGTATTTTCCCACTAATATGTAACTGCAGTTCATCTGCTGTGTGTGTGTTTCTTTGAGTACGATGACATCTACTGCATATTTCTGTGAGGGCCTGGTGTGCCATCCTACTTCGTGTGCTCTATATATAGATTTTACAATTTTTTCGAACTTACCTCTTAATGTCTACACTGCATATGTTTCGACCTTCTCAGACGTCAGCGGAGGATCATCAACCGGATCCGAACCGGACAAGGCAGATGTGGATTTCTGCTACACAAATGGGGATGGGATACCCCTGCAAATTTTGATTGTGGTGTCTCCTTGCAGACTGTCCACCACATTGTTACTGACTGCCCTCTTCTTGCTTTCAGAGGAACGATAACAAACGTCCATCATACATCAGTTGAAGCAATAGAATGGGTCAGAGAGTTAGGCCTAGAATCGTAAGATTGTTCGAGCTTGTGACTGTGCACACTTTTCCACAAACCTTGTATATAAAATGTATATGTAAATGACGTTTATTCTTCATACTATATATAAATAAATTTATTTCGTGCATTTTTTCCTTCGCAGTCTATAGTTTCGCTGATTGAGTCGCAACACGTACCGTTAACTGACCATTAAAATCCAGCAACTCTTGGAAAATCATCGTTCAAAGCTTAAAAATACCAATTCACTTCTAGTGTGTCTGAGAATGCTTCTGAATACGAGACCGGCTTGAATGCGGACAGATTTAAGAAGATAGTTGGGGAGCGATACTGATAGTAGGCCTGATTCAGCTCGCAGAGAGGACGCCATTGTAAATCTAGGTCTTCTGAGAACGCTTTTACTACTTTATGTCCCACTGGCGCCAAGGAGTCAGAAATTTTGAGGTGAAAGAGTTCATTTATGTACAGGTGGATCTACGGACACAAGGTTGGTCATGAAAGGCCACCCTGTATGAAAAACGAACATTGTTCAAAACGGTATTCATTTTATAAACACTCATAGGGCCAATGGGTTTCTGACCGGTGGCGTTAGGAGTCCATCCTCTGGAGGTCTCCAGTGAGCCTGAAGTTTCCCCATTTCAGTATGCACATGAGGTGCTCTAAATGTACATCTATTTCAGCCCTGTTATGTGGGAATCTGTGCCTTCCCATTAATTATGGGTAGCTCAATAAAATAGAGGGAAAGTGAAGCTTGATGTAGCGTTTGTGCCCCAATCGAAGGCTGACTAATACGTTTTTAAACTTTCGTTGATGATGATCCACAGGAATTTCTTCCAGTTAGTGAGAATTTTCAAATTACTCATATACTCAGAATAAGAACAAGTGGAGCATTCATGCTCGATATCCACTAAAACCATAGAATCGATACGATGCAGTACTTCAGAGACTTTCTAGAACTAATACATTTTCCGGGAAGTAGTATAATCGCTTACAAATTGTAGTGGGACGCCTTCATCAAAGTATCTGTAAGTTCTTAACCGAACTACAGAAGGAACACGCTGACACTGAAACAATACTAAACACAACTACAACTGGATGAAACAATGAAGTAGTTGCGAAGCTGCCGTCAAGAAATTATAGACATTTTTTCCAAAATCCAACAATACAAAGTGTACTTAAAAGATATTGGTCATAATATAATATTTTATTGAATTTGGAACAAGCATGTTTGCAATTTTTCCTCGGAAATCCGCATTTGTTGGGGACAAAAGTTTTGGGAAATAAATTGGTTGGGAAGAATAGATTGGGAAATGTGTCTGCTAAGAAGAGATCTCCTGCCGTTGTTAAAATAGTTATGCGGCTGGAGGAGACACGCGCAAGCTTAGTGCTGCTGCAGTTTGTGTTGTTTGTGTGGTGATAATCAGAGTTGTTGCGCTTTACTGTTCTCTGCACGGGTCTATTCGAGTTAATGAATCGGTGTGTGCAAGTGAAAAAGTGAGTTCTCCTTTTGCATGGCTACTAGCAGAGAGAAACTACTACATTGCGGCGTTCTCTCTGACTGGATGCGCCATTTTCCAGATTTATAGGCGCCTCCCTACTAGCTCGGAGCCGAATAAGCCTAGGCCTGGTCGCTCAGCGATTAGGGGCTTGTTTTTCCTCCTACTACTGGCTGGAATTGTCCACTTAAACCCCGGTCCCACCACTTGTGAAATGAAAACAGACATAAACAACTATTGTCAGAATGTGCAAAGCCTAAACAATAAGTTGTCTGATTGTGAACTCTCCCTGCCAGAGTTAAGAGAAGTTGACGTGATTGGACTTACTGAAACATGGCTCTCTTGGGCTAGTGACAGTGAACTACCACTCAGTGCTAATTACAGCATATTCCGTCGTGATCGAGCTACTCTAGGTGGTGGAGTGATGCTAGCAGTGAACAGTGCGTTACCGTGTAAACGAAGGACAGATCTCGAACGGAACTGTGAGTTAGTGTGGGTGGAGCTACTCTTTCCTCGACGCCCTGTACTTGTGGGATGTTACTACAGACCACCAAACAGCCCATTCCGTGACCTTGAACAGTACCTGGACTCAGTCATTGCAGCTCTCCCTCATGGTGAAGTATTTTAATGGGCGACTTTAACTTGTCTATAAAGTGGTCTTCTCCAACTACCGGACTGTCAGCTAACAACTGTGACACATACTTTGTAGACAGTTTTTATAATGGCCTCGGACTGAAACAGTTTAATATGTACCCAACCCGTGGACCCAACACCCTGGACTTCATACTCTCCTCATTAGAACTTAAAACAATAACCCCAGGCAGAAACCTTTTCCTGTGCGACCACCAGTCCCTCGATGCTACATTCCTCCTTCCCCACCCCTCCTCAAACCCTACAGCAGGACATCCTACCGCCCTACCTACATCTGGCACCGTGCCGACTGGCCTGCAATGTGTCGTGCCCTGGAATGCCTTCCCTGGAGTCTGCTCGAAATAGCTGATATCGAATCGGCTCTTGACCTGCTGTACGACTGGCTGCAAGCTGCAGTTAAAGACTTCGTACCTGCACAACGGGATACTACTAGCAAACATCAACACTGGATATCACAAGAGACCAGACTGATACTATTTAATAAGAAGAGAGCTTTGCGCCTGTGGAAAGACTTCCCTAACCCACACACTCACAATACCTTCGTTAAAATCCGCCGCCACGCGAGGTTTATGGTCAGAAGAGACTACAAAACACACGTAGACACTGTCACTGAAAACGTCCGCAGCAATCCCAAGCGCTACTGGAGTCTCATCAACACACGGAGAAGGACGGAGCGGAATCCTGTCAGCGTGAACCACAACGATGCAACAGCAGATGGCGCCGATCGCAATGAACTGTTCAACAAGTATTTCTTCCCCAACTTCTCCCCTCCCTTACAAAACCAACCGCTCCCTCCCATTGGTACAGCTTCAAACAGAACCCTATCAAGCGTAACTACCACACCAAGTGAAGTTCATAAACTTCTTCAAACTCTTCGTACCAACAAAGCTACCGGTGCCGACACTATAGGTCCTCTTTTCCTAAAATATACTGCCAGCACTCTTTGCGTCCCTCTCTCTAAATTATTTAACAGATGTTTTGCCGCGGGCTATTTTCCTATTACCTGGAAACAGGCAAATATTGTTCCACTTCTCAAATCAGGCAACAAATTTAATGTTTCATCTTACCGATCAATCTCTATTCTCCCCACACTATCCTTTAACTTTGAAAAAATTATACACCAGCGTCTCCTCGCATTCACTTTGCCGTATATCTCAACCAATCAGCATGGTTTTCTACCAGGTGGCTCTTGTCTAACAAACCTGGCCACTCTGCATAGCTTTGCACCACACGCCATTGCAGCTAAATCACAGCTGGATATATGCTACGTAGACATTTCGAAAGCTTTCAATTCTGTTGACCATACTCTGTTGCTCCATAAACTCTCCGAACGATTTAATATACATGGCAGTCTTCTGACCCTTCTTGCTGGCTTCCTAAATAACCGTTGGCAGAGAGTGGTAAAATCAGGCACTTCATCCTCATGGTTACCAGTCACCTCCGGTGTCCCACAAGGCAGTACTCTTGGCCCCTTGCTGTTTTCTTTGTTTAAGGACGATCTGCCGTCCGAACTCAACGAAACAGCGAATACCCTACTCTTTGCTGACGACTGCAAGATATTTAGGAAGATCAGGAATCCAGCAGATGCAGCTCTGCTACAGTCCTCACATAATGCCCTCTCGAACTGGTGCCGTACTTGGAAACTTATCCCCAATCCACAAAAATGCAGCCACGTGACCATAACACTGCGTAAATCTCCTCTACCGACATCATATTACCTACTCGACAAGCCCATCACCGTGGTTACGCAACAGCGTGACTTAGGTGTAATATTCGATACAAAATTACAATTTAAGACCCATATAGAAACATATACAACCAAGGCTATGAAATTACTAGGCATTCTCTATCGCTTCACAGAAATTTCTGACCCCATTGCTCTTCGTCACTTCTTCCTCACGATCGTTCAACCTCTCTTAAACTACTGCTCTCCGATTTGGACAACAGCCGCCCCCTCCAATACTAAGCAGTTAGACAGAGCAGTGTCCTTCTTTGCTGCAATTGTAAGGAACAGAAACCCCAAGCTCAGAAATCTGTCTACGCAGCAGGTATTAATGGCAATTAATGTGTCACCGCTGCACATCAGGCGACAGGTAGCTGACCTGAGTTTCCTCCACGAGATCTTAAATGGACATTACCGCTCGGAACATCTTGTTTCTCTCTTCTCTCTCCGCGTTCCTTCCCGCTCCACCAGAACCAAAGACCTTCTCCATATTCCCCACACTCAGCACTCAATACTTCAACGATCTTTCCTAATCCGCCTCCCAACACTCTTTAACAATATTAATAGGAGACAAGAGCTTGATATAGCTTCAAATAAAAGTGTATTCGAGAGGTGTGTAAATAGTATCTCAAAGATAAGTTGATGTGAAGGGATTATACCGCCATCTTGACCCACGACGACTTGGCTATGAACATGGACATTCTCATGGTTTTCGATTTGAACAGTTATTAGTAGGATGTGTACCTGATCTTGTTATATTTTGTTATGTTTGTTATATTTTATTATGAAAGTTTACGTTTGTTAAATAGTCTGTTGACAGTGCAAATTTCACTTGACAGTGCAAGTGAAATTTGCTCAGTGTAGCTGTATCTTGTGCTTCGTGAATAAATAAATAAATAAACTTCCCTACCAGCCGCGTTATGCATTTCATCATCTAATACCAAGTAGAACTACAGAAGATAGTAGTTTTTGAAACCTGCACTATTGTGAGGAAAGTGATGAATTTTAAGGGTCCATAATGAGAGAAAATAAAAATATGCAAAATATTTCACTCGGGTTGGATATTAATCTAGTCTAATGTAACTGAACACTGTGAAAACATCAGAATACTTGGATGTTGATGATGATAATAATAATAATCTACACACACAAAATCGTAAGGCTCTCGTGATTGTACATTCATTATATGAGAAATATTTTTCCCTATTGTTTCATACATGATACTGATCGTCTGTCATCAACATTTGGTGTCAGTGTATCTGTCGGTTTTTCTGTTTGTGTTCTTAAAACTGGAAAACTGCTGGACATATTTCAACCAAACTCCGTATTTGATACCTGCCTACTCAGATGTGTGTTATCAGATGCAAATGATGTCAAGGTCATAAATGGCGTTGGGGTTTATAGGGAGATTATTCTTAAATATATTCGTTAACATTTGGTCTATCAAAACATTGCATAAAACAAACTTTTAAGAATATATAATTTCCATTCTTTTATGCCATGTTAGTATTTATCTATGAAGAATAATAACCGAGATACTTATTATACATACTAAAACTGGATTTTAGTCCAACACCGTTTGAGTACTTGGTGCTAACGGGCAAAACAAAAGAGCCACTTTACTATTTTCAATAGACCAGATAATCAGAGTGTATCACCAAGAATTGCTTTCATGAGTTTTCAGGACATAGCGCTGCTACAGTCGTCAATAAAACAACAATATTTAACTGAGAAGCAGGGAATTTCGCACAATTCGGATCATGAACTTCGAAAATCGTCCTCATTCTGTCTTGACTTTGTTCAGCTTTTTCGTACTTCACATTACTGTCACATTCTTTTGGATTTAAAAAGATCACTTCAACATGCCGTATTAAATGTGTGAATGGAGCCATGTCACTTCTGATTCATTCATGAAGGAAACATATAATTGTTCCAAATTCCCGTTCAAGGAATGGGTACGAATGCTAGTTTTTCATAAGTGTAGTGGAATGTTCTTTATACACAAGCATGCAGTCTTTCACAAATAGCGAGAAGCTACCGCCTTTACTGCAAAGTGGTCTGTGGCTTACGAGTGTTTTGATGCAGCAGCCTTCCTGTAAACACTTTTTGTGCCACTAATGGAGTGCTCTCAGCGATCCAGAGGATAATTGACTTCGCGACTGCAGAAAATACGAGGCTCCTTTTCTAACGACCCTTTATAAGTCCACAGAATTGACAGTAATGTAAAAAGAAAGTGTTATTTTTCAACACAGCCTAACATAAGGCACCTTGGAGGAGAAACAAGGTAATAAAATAAGAGGCCTCTACAAAAAGGAAATAGTGTGTGGGTGGATATGGGAGAACTCGAAACGTACAACACTCATCGTATAAGAACCTGTTACGCGCAGAATGTGCTCGAGATTCAGGATGGTATAATGGTTAAGTTCACGTTTAAAGCTAGTTAAATGCAAGCTGTGCCAGCATTCTAAAGATTGGCAAAACAAATACATTCATTGAAAAATCACGGCAAGTTAGCATCTCCTATGAAACGGAGTTACAATAATCATTGAAGTGAATGGAATCAATTGTGTCCTACACGCAGCACGTGGCATATACTAAACCAAATTCCATGGCGTAACAGCCCCAAAAGGCCTTGGCCTACCAAGCTGCCGCTGCTCAGCCCCAAGGCCTGCATATTATGATGTGTCGTGTGGTCAGCACGACGAATCCTCTCGGCCGTTATTCTTGGTTTTCTAGACAGGGAGCACATGGCATATGCGGAGATAAAATAGGTAGGCAAAATATTTTTGGTAAGTAAAGTGCACCCATGACTCAGAGTTGATGTAGGACATTTCTTAGAGGGAGGTCCGTTTTACTGCCTGCCGGGGCATGATAACGGTAGTGGCGGTATGGTTGCCATGGAAACGAGGGTAGGGCGACTGCGGTTGCCATGGAAATAAAACTTCTGGGCAGTTCGTCTTGCTGGGAACTTGCGAGTTAGATCTTGTCGCAAGCAGTTCAGTGTGAGTCGCATTCTATTTCTGTGTTGTGGCCGTTAGTAAGTTTCTAATTGTATTTTAAATACTATTTACGTACGTACGTGCAATCACAGTATTTTAAATTATATTTCGAGTACGATGAAACGCGCCAGGTACCCTACCGCTGGGTAGTGTGGAAAAGAGTACACATGTTTTATGACCCCCGTCCTCTCCGCGCACCCTTTTCCCCCTTGAACTCACATTTTCTTATTTGTTTTACGTCCTATACTTATGCCAGTAAAGTGTACAGAGAGAAAGTATTGGACAAAGGGCATGTTGAAGTATTTGTGAGGTTATAGGTACCACCCCTGTTAAAGAATAATAATGTTATTTATATTACGTTCTGTAGCACTTTCAAACACCACGGGACTGAGCCAGGATCGAACCTGCTAAGTTGGGATCAGAAGGCCAGCGCTCTACTGTCTGAGCTTATCCGGCCGGTCCCTGTTAAAAATAACGCAACAACAGACCAAGTCAGTCACAGTCACAGCAAAATTTGTTCCATTTGCGATCACTCCCATTACAGTGGAGAACAAGAATGTGAAGAAAGACCAGTTCATGTCACAGTGGTCAGAATGAAGGACGGAATAAGTGAGCCGAAAGGGAGGGGTAAGAGAATGTAGAAAGGAATGCTGGAATGTGGCAACATCGTGAAATGGCACGTGCAATGCTCCTCCCTCCAACCTTACCTGTCATACGCCAACTTTAGTTAAGTCTAGTATAGGTCTTCTGGGGTATACATCAGGGGGTTCTGAACCAGAGAAGATGATTTGCGTCTCCTCCTAATACGTCGTAAATACTTCCAGAGGCAGTGGTATCTCCGTAATAGTTAATTACATCTCCGCTGTAGTATCTTGATTCTGAGAGAGGGTATTTCAGTGATTACAAAATCGAGTCAAATTTACAAAGAACTTGGCAGTACGCGCCTACTAATCAGTATGATGATGCACCCCCTCTGGCCTGTATGCACTCACTGATTCGGTTGGAGTGGAATCATAAAATACGTTGTATCCTCTCCTGGGACATGGTGGCTCACAATTGTTGTAGATGGTCCTTAATATCTTGGATACTCGCACTGGGGCCGAGTTGACACCAGAGATGTTCCCATACATGTTTTATCGGGGACAGATCTGGGAATCTTGCTAGCCACGGGAGTACCTCAAGGGCACGTACCGTGTGCGGACGAGCATTGTCCTGTTGATAAATGGCACCACGATACTGCCGCACGAGAGGTAAAACACGAGGACGCAAGATTTCCGTGACGTACCATTGTGCTGTCAGAGTTCCCTGACCTCAAGTCATACCTGATGGCTCCTCACACCATGACGCCAGGAGTAATACCACTGTGCCTCTCCAAAATATTGTAAGAATGGAACCTCTCCCCAGGTTACCACCATACTTGCAGGTGGTGGTTATCCGGGGTAGTGAAGAACCGCGATTCATCACTGAACACAGTGCGACTCCATTCATCAGCAGCCCATGTTTCCCGGTCACGGCACCACTCCAAGCGCTGCCGTGTGTGCTGTGATGTTAACAGCAGCGTATGTATGGGACGGTAACTCCCTAGTCCGGCTGCTGCTAATCTCCGACCAATGGTAAAGGATGACACAGAATGTTGCAGGGAGTCCATTACTGAACGGCAGGCGCAGATGTGAAGGGGTTTTGACGCTTTTGATCCACAATACGGCGATCCTCCCTTGTGGTGGTCAGACGTGATCTCCCAGAATCTTGACGACGAGTATACCCTCACGTTCTCATGCAGGCCAACATCGGGACACTGTCACATCCGAATGCCCCACAAATCTGGATATTGCACAATTCGACCAGCCGGCCAAATGGGGACCCATAATGAGCTGATAATGCTGTCTCATACGATATCTCCGTGTCCTTCACAGTGATTATTCAACATCTGATGCTTCTCGCTCCTTATATACCCTACCAGGCCAGGTAAACACACTAATACGAACAACACTAATGCATTCGGGTGGCCGTTCTACTTGTCACAGAGAATTGCAACTGTAGTCATCTACGTATCAGCCGACAGTGTGTGTGCGTGTAGAAAGTTACGCTGACATCCGACCATTTTTTCTTGGTGCTCCTTTTTTTTTATGTAGTGCATTTTGATAGCGTTAGTGCCATCATAAAATTTCATTTCGGAAACGTTAGCTCCACCATCGAATTTCAGTTATGGTAGTTTTAACTCCACCGTAGAATCTCGATTTGGTAAACAATAGCTCTACCTAGGAATCTCAATTCTATTATTGTTAGCACCACCACGAATTCTCATTTTGGATAATGTTAACTCCATCATTGAAACTGAAATCTAAGCATGGCTTTCATGCTTCTTATGATAACACTGATAGAGGTTATTGCCCTGAGTTGTGACAAGTAAAATACGAACAGGTGAAGCATTGGTCATCATTTGAATAGCGTCTCACCGTTCCCTTGAAGATAGTCCCTGATTTTCTCGGGCCATTTGTTTTTAAATCATACCTCCTAAGCTAGAGCAGACATTTTTTTAATTCGCCAAAGTCAACTATCAGAGTGGTGTTATAAATAAAAAAATTTAAAAATTTGAAGGTGTTAAGCAGTACATTCTCCCGTAAGGCGTGCTCGGTTCACCCGGAGGGATGTGAGTTCCATTTCCTGTGATATGGCACGTGGCTCTCAGGTTCACTGCGGCTTGGGCATAGGGCTAACCACTCTATCCGACTCGAAGCCAGGATGGTTTCTACTTTGCTGCTCCATAAACTCCCTATTCAATGAACCATATTAATTATCCTGTGATCACAAACTTAATTTTTTGTGATAAACTTATCATTGAGATGCGTTTACCGTATCATGTTTTAAGATAAATGGAACTAAAATTATAGGAATGTCTCTTTCCTCCTCCCAAGTTGCATAAAAGTACTTGAACGAAACCGTAACGAGTTTATTTTATAAACTTCACGAGCACGAGTTTTAAACTCAATTTACTTTCAATCATTTCTCGGATTAAAATACTTGTGAGCTCGAGAATATATCTCATCGTGGTATCGTATATTAAAACAGCGAGCGAACCGCAAAATCAAATGTATGGAAGCTGAAGGTTGGGGACAACGATAGCCTGCCGTCTCTCTCTCTCTCTCTCTCTCTCTCTCTCTCTCTCTCTTCCCTTTGTATAAACTCATAATATAAGCCTACGTCCACCAGACAGAATAACTCAGACAACAGAGTGTTGATCTTCTGAGCCCGAGTTGGCGTGTTCGATCCGGTTAATTCCAGCCTCGTGTCAGTAAATTAACCATAATGTAAAATAATTTCTTCAGGACAAAATTCAGGCACCACAGCGTCTCTGGAAACCGTAAAAGTAATTAATAGATCTGAAAACCAGTAACATTGTAAAATAGTGTTATTAAAATGTCCACATTTTCCTTTGCTAACTCGCATCTCACTAATGTTGATGGGTTCTCGATGATGCTGAGCAACGATAGGACTGGGAGGGTAGCTAGTGCGACCTTAATTGGGGCACAGGTTTTTCATTTGTCAGGTATTAAATTGGGAAATCATGGAACAGAATCCTAAGGGCTGTCGGCGGCGGGGCTCCAACCTACCATCTTCTGAATGTATTATACTTCAGTGCGATGAAAATCCACAGCCTGTTTCCAGTCATTCGACCGGGTCAGGAATGAAATTAATGAGGCCCCCATCTAGCGGCGAGGATAGGAAATGTGCCGGCTGCCGAAATTCAGTGCGATCTGTACCGCAAAACAAACTCGTTCGTAAGCTATACAGTACATTATTAACGATGTACTGACAT
Source organism: Anabrus simplex (assembly GCF_040414725.1). Taxonomy (NCBI): domain Eukaryota; kingdom Metazoa; phylum Arthropoda; class Insecta; order Orthoptera; family Tettigoniidae; genus Anabrus; species Anabrus simplex. Next base: position 219,494,236 of record NC_090267.1, on the reverse strand, counting down.
TCATAAGCTCGGGTGATCTACGTATTTCTACGTGTAGTAACCAGAAATTTATTGTACGGAACATACATACGTTCATGAAATTTTGAGTTCAGATATCTTCTATCAACATTTTCATGTTAATTGACGAACTAGCTTTTGCATCTGTTGTTTGCATGGAATTTGCAATAGATTACATATTTCCTTCATGAATTATACGAAGTTAAATGGCTGTATTCACAATTTAAATACGACATGTTAACAAATAATTATCTCCGAAAGCACATGGCAGTACGATAAAACTGAACAAAGTCAAGATGGATCGAGAAAGATTTCCGACCTATTGCATGGTACAGTTCCTGGTCCGAAATTCTGCGAAATTCTTCCTGCTTCTCAGTTGCATATTGCTCTTTGACCACTGGCATGATGATGTGACTAAATACTCAAGAAACCCATCGTTGATGATACATTCCTTATTATCTGCTCTATCGAAAAGTGTGAAATGGCTGTTTGGTCTTTCTCGTTAACCAACAATGACGTAAGATGCACCAAGTGTCCCACGGGATTTGGAGAAAAAACCAAATTTTCGTGTATGGCATAAATGAACGGAAGCAACATACTGTATTCTTAAACGTTTGCTATTAAACGTTCGGTGTGCACAATCTTCTGATAGACCTAATGTTGAAGAAGGTATTTGAGAAACAGTAAAGATTAGATTCCAAGTACTTAGTTCGGTTAAAATATATCCAGCAGTTTTCCAGTTTTAAGAACACAAATCAATAGTTAACCAGACAGTCGGACTGGCACAAAGGGACTTCGACTAGAGTGGCACGCTGTTCACCCAGACATGAAACCTGTCGAACATGCCTGGGGTAAATTAAATAAGGCTGTTTTAGGACGTCCAACCCACCAGTCACTCTGCGAGATCTAAGCTGAATCACCATTGAGTTTGGACCAACACTACCTTAGTGAGCTGATGGACAGTATGCCAAGGCGAATTCATGAATGCATCAATGTAAAGGGATATGTTACCACCTGGTATTAAAGCTACTAGGGTGTGCTGTATTCAGTATTTCAAACTGAGAAAGGAAATCTGTATGGTTTTAAAGTTTCTCATGTGGATATTTTTGGCAATAAATAACGCTGATAGCGTACCTCCGTATGTCTCTCTTTTATTTTGTTTCTTTTTTGTCATGAAGAATTGGGATCTATTTGGTTCGAGGGGATGCAAAACCTTTTCTGATGTGTGTATAATCGTTGAATTCGTCCGCTTATGTTTAGCTTATCATACTCAGGGACGTATTAAGATATAGTGGCGATCTAGGCCAATCATCAGTGAGGTGCCGCTAAGTATTCAGTGACTTGGTTTGGGTGAGGGTGGTAATTGAATGATTTATTATTACCTTGTACAGTTACTATATTGAAACTTAAAATGTTCATGTAAGCATTAATAGTGCATTACAGGCAATAATAGAAAATGTAACTCTTACATTAATTGACTTGTTTATTTTCAGAATCAATTACACCACAAAAACGAAATAATTCGGTATGAGGCTTAAAAATACTAAATTATAAAAATGTGCAAATATGATGGTAATATATTTGAGGAATAGTTCCAGAGCTGAAGATCGTAATTTATATAAATATCTACATCACAACGCGAAGTGTAAACAACTAGTACAACACAATCTCGTCTCAAAAAATACCACAACAGGATGTAAATGGATTAGAGAAGTAAGAGAGAATCTGAAGGAAATAGACTTTAGAAGAGAAGACACCACAAATATGATAAATTTGAATACAAACCTCAAGAATACAAACCTCCGCTTACGCTTACACGAAACAAACCAACAACACGCACATTTTCAACTGAGGAAAGGGCACGAAGATTGGAGCGTCTGAAGAAGTACTGGGAGGACCGCAAAGCCCGAACAATCCCTTCAAAGAGACCTGAACGTTGAACTGACTAAAGTGGTCCTATGTGGTCATAAAGGAAGAAGAAGAAGAAGAAGAAGAAGAAGAAGAAGAAGAAGAAGAAGAAGAAGAAGAATAAGGCCATAAATTTGATGCATGCGGTATTTAAAACAAAATGACTCTAATGTAATTTAATTTACACAGGAATTTTTTGTGCGTCAACCATGACCAAGCTATTGATTATTTCATCAAGTTAAAACTGACACGTCACTGAATTTCTTTAGTCCTGTGTTAGACGGCAAACTATTCTTATCCCCTTCAGGACAGGAGACAAACGTTCTTTGTCTGTATTTGCCAGGTACGATCGTACGGCAATTTCTACGTTTGGAAACATATGACCAATATCAGATTCTGTGACCTTCCTCAATAATTTTGGAGACGATGATAAATATTTGTAAATACTAGCTGCACAAGAAGCAAAATGTGTCTGTTCGGCCGAAAAGCTTTCTCCAAATCTGAACCATACATTTCCTGTACCGGTAAGTAAGAAGTGCTGTGTTCCATATAGCTCGTCCAGTTCTGTATATACCTGCTTCCTATTCGTTAACTCAACAGTCAATGAATCTAACATCCCCAAGATTTTATTAATATGGCTCTCCCTATTTGATAAATGTATTTAATTTTCTGCTTTCTTTTTTTCACAAAAATGTTCCCGATGCTGTATTCTATGAAGTCCTGTGTATAATATGTTTACTAAGAAGATCTGACTATAAAACTTACCTCCTTCATGCTCAGTTTTTACAGATGACTGATATGAACATTTAAATACCACATTTACCACCGAAGTTCTTTTATGTGCATTGCGAAGTGACTAAAATGAGTTCTCTTTTCTTCAGTGCTGTACTATTTCACGTACTGCATATTATATTTTGTAATTTATTTTATGTATTTGTACACGATGTTTTGCTCGCTGCAGGACTACACTTGCTGAAAGCCAAATAAATGGAGGGAGGACATTCACGATCTTTGGGTTGGGAAGGCTTGGGATTAAGGAGGTGCGCCGCTCGACTAAGCTGTCTGTGGAGAGGTGGCATGGAATGACATCAGTTAACGAATAACCATGATTTTTTTTACAAGTTGCTTTACGTCGCACCGACACAGATAGGTCTTACGCCGACGATGTGACAGGAAAGTGTTAGGGGACGGAAGGAAGCGGCCGTGCCCTTAAGTAAGGTCCCCACAATTTGTCTGGTGTGAAAAGAGGAAACCACCGGGAAAAACATATTCAGGATTGCCAACAGTGCGGTTCGAACCCACTATCTCCCGAGTACTGGATACGGTCCGCACTTAAGCGACTGCAGCTACCGAGCTCGGTGTACGGAATTTTAAAGTGATCATAATTGAAAGATAAATAGAAAATCTACAGTTATATTTAGATCCCTGTTGGTTATTATCAGACTCGTGCATTCCCCCTTTACCATCTTCCTCAGGGCTTTTTGTACTACCTCGCTAATGGGTAACTTCAGTTGGATAAGCTAATGTCATGCATTCTTTTTAATGAGTTCTGTTTATGCAATTGAAACAGATCGTCCATCATCTTAACAAAAATTCATCAATTTTTAATAGATTTTAATGCTTTTTCCATTTCTACACTGTCGTTCTTTCATACTCATTTTTTCTTCCTTAATCCGTTTACCCTCCAGGGTTGGTTTTTCCCTCGGCCTTAGTGAGGGATTCCATCTCTACCGCCTCAAGAACAGTGTCTTGGGGGTTGTGACCTTGGGTCAGGGTGATAAAAGTAGGGAGGAGGACCAGTACTTCGCCCAGGCGGCCTCACCTGGTACGCGGAATAGGGGCTTTGTGGGGGTATTGGTGGGGATAGACAAGGAAGAGAGATGGAGGCGGCCGTGGCCTTCAGTTAGGTACCATTCCGGCATTTACCTAGAGGAGAAGTGGGAAACCACGGAAAACCACTTCGAGGATGGCTGAGGTGGGAACTGAACCCCCCTCCTCTACTCAATTGACCTCCCGAGGCTAAGTGGACCCCGTTAACAGCCCTCGAACCAGTTTCCAAATTTTGTAGCAGTGCCGGGAATCGAACCCGAGCCTCCAGGGGTGGCAGATAGTCACACTAACCACTACACCACAGAGGTGGTCTCATTTTTTCATTGGCGTAAATTCGACCAACATCGTCTTTATCCCTACTCATTGCTGAAATGAAAACCAGAATTGTTTTATGATTCCCTATTGTGGATCGAAAAATAGTCTACTTCACTGCATCATCATCACTAATCGATCTGCTCCTCTCGGGCCATCGTGATCCCACTGGTTTTGTCTCTGCTTCTCACATCCCTGCTGTAGCGTCACTGTCCCGGACGATCCTCGGCTTTCTTTAGGGCACATTGGAAAAACCACTGATATTCTTCACTAGTCCCGTTGTCCGCCTCTGTAGCGTCACGGTTAGTGTTATTAGCTGCCGTCCTCGGGGGCCCGGGTTCGATTCCCGGTTCTGCCAGAAATTTAAGAATGGCAGGAGGGCTGGTATGTGGTTCAAATGGTACATGCAGCTCACCTCCAATGGGGGTGTGCCTGAAAAGAGCTGCACTACCTCGGGATGAGGACACGAGTTTACTTACTTTTACTTTACTAGTCCCGTTCATCTGGTTGCAGTCCTTCAACGCATAATAAACTTCATTTACTACAATTGTGAAGTTACAGTAATTCGAGAATTCAAATAGCTACTAGTTTATAAAAACACGCATTTTTCCAGTTTGATACAAGAATAATCACTGTAATTCCGTGGTTATAACAAATTACGCACTTTAGTGCATAGGATAGGTCTACTTATCATTAACCAGACAAACTGTACCGTCCCTACGTGCCACAGCCTAGTTCCTTCTGCTATGTCCCAGCCTACCTAGTACCGAGTCTGTACGTGCAGGCAACGATAGTCGATAAGCAGCAATTCCTAAACATGTTGCCACTTTAATTAGCACTCCACTTATGATTTTCACTTTTCTTCTGCTATAAAGCAGGACTGAATCACTCAGGCGATAGCGAGGAGGCCTTCTGAGCTCAAGTTGAAAGGTTCAATCCTGGTTCAGTCCGATAGTATTCGAAGGTGTTTCAAGTACGTCAGCCTCGTACCTGTGTAGTTACAGGCACGTTGAAGAACTCCTGTGGAACAAAATTCCGGTACATTGGGACGTAAAGCAAATAACATTGAATTATTATTTTTTCTAGAAATGTGCATGCACATTATCACAAGGGATCCTTATGAGTGCGGGTCCCTCAAAAGCCTAGAGCCATCGCCTATGACCTATGACCTCGATTTGTTCTGGGTTATTTCCGGTAAAAGAGTAGCGTTACAAAAATGTTGCAAAATTTGGGCAGGGAAGACTAGGAAGAAAAGAGACGAGCTACTCAACTAAGTGGTATGTTCCGAGCTTTCAGTGGAGAGATATCGTAGAATGACATCAGTAGACGAATAAGTTTGACTGGTGTCTTTAAAAGTAGGGAAGATCACAATATGAAGATAAAGTTGTAATTCAAGAGGACAAATTGGGGCAAATATTCGTTTACAGGAAGGGAAGTTATGGACTGGAATGACTTACCAAGGGGGATGTTCAATAAATTTCCAATTTCTGTGCAATCGTTTAAGAAAAGGCCACGAAAACAACAGATGGGGAATCTGCCACCTGGGAAGCTGCCCCAAACGCAGATCAGTAGTAACTGATTGTTGTCCCGTGCCGTAATTCGCCCCTGGTCGTATGTGATACAGAAATAATTATTCTCATACGAGAACATGATTAAGTTTAGTCTTAAACTGTTAATAGCTGTTTTTTATATCGCTATTAATCAGTATCATACGAGACAATTAATACATTATCCTGTTCCTACTTACTGCATAATTTGTGGTTACGTTGTAAGTGACATTGAACGGCCAATTAGCGCTCAATAAGCCTGTTTAACTACTGCCGCTTGCCACAGCAAACACAGCCCACGTCACTCTGTTCTAGATCGCAAGGACCAGCATGAAGGGAAAAGTGATAGGATCGTATATTTAATTAAGCGTGGGAAACTTGTAATTCATACAAATTGGAAATATAATTTAACTTTTTCGTAGCTTACAAATTCTTCTTTCACCAGGATCAGTAGTTGATATTTACAACAAATATCAATGTTAATATTAAGAATGGGTTTTTATACTTATTGTGTTGAATGAAGTATGGAATTAGTATGCTATATAAAATTACATAAAATTGTATAAAATTATGTACTCGTAAAATGATATTTTCGAGAATACATTTTCTAAAGTTTACTTGGTGTGTCTCTATGTTATCTGAACAACGATTAAAAATGAAAGGACTAGCTGAATATTAATTAAAAATGTGGAGAGAAATGCACGAGAATCGGACCATTAGGAAATTAGAGAAGTTCCTGTCCAGAAATGAGTGATTAAGATTTTTCACTCTCTACCAGTGTCCTTTTATTATGCATAGGCTATAATCATACGGGAGTTAAAGCAAACGAAAGGAATATTTGCGAAATAAATCATCAATCAATCATATGTGTTGTTATAAAACTACAGAAGATCCTTAGAAATTACTCGATAATACAAATACTGACTGGAGGGTGATTGGGGATTTAAATGAGACTATGGAGTGGGTATGTGGGAAACTGGGAGTGAAATTTCTAGATCCTAATGGGTGGGTAGGAGATAGGGATTTGCGCTCGGATGGCCTTCATTTAAACCGCAGTGGTACGTATAAGTTAGGAAATTTGTTTGGAAGGGTAATATGGAGGTACATTCAGGGAAACGGGATGACCTAGGGAGCGGTGATAAGGGAACAGGGAACTGGAAATCAAGTAGGGATGACATAAAATTGTTAGTGTTGAACTGTAGAAGTATTGTAAAGAAAGGAATAGAATTAAGTAATTTAATAGATATATATTTACCAGATATTGTAATAGGAGTTGAATCATGGCTGAGAAATGATATAATGGATGCAGAAATTTTCTCACAGCACTGGAGTGAGTATCGTAGAGATAGGATAGGAATGGTGGGAGGGGGAGTGTTCATTCTGGTGAAAGAAGAATTTGTAAGCTACGAAAAAGTTAAAGATGAGACACATGAAATTCTAGGTGTAAGGCTCATTTCTAAAGATAATAGGCAACTTGATATATTTGGAGTGTACAGATCGGGAAAGGGTAGCACTGACGCGGATTCGGAATTATTTGATAGGATAGTCAGCTATGTGGGAAACGACGTGGAAAGAAATGTGATTGTAGCGGGAGATCTGAATTTGCCAGATGTAAATTGGGAAGGAACTGCGAACGACAGGAAGCATGACCAACAAATGGCAAATAAGTTAATATGGGAAGGACAGCTGATTCAGAAAGTGATGGAACCAACCAGAGGGAAAAATATCCTGGATGTCGTGCTGATAAAACCAGATGAGCTGTATAGGGAAACTAAAGTAATAGATGGTATTAGTGATCATGAAGCTGTTTTTGTGGTAGTTAAAAATAAATGTGATAGAAAGGAAGGTCTTAAAAGTAGGACTGTTAGGCAGTACCATATGGCTGATAAAGCAGGCATGAGGCAGTTTCTAAAAAGTAACTATGATCGGTGGAAAACGGTAAATAAAAATGTAAACAGACTCTGGGATGGGTTTAAAGAAATTGTTGAGGAACGCGAAAACAGGTTTGTATTTTTAAGGGTGATAAGGAATGGTAAAGACCCACCTTATTATAATAGAAAAATAAAGAGACTAAGAAGGAGGTGCAGACTGGAAAGAAATAGAGTTAGAAATGGCTGTCGAAGTAAGGAGAAATTGAAGGAACTTACTAGAAAATTGAATCTAGCAAAGAAGGCAGCTAAGGATAACATGATGGCAAGCATAATTGGCAGTCATACAAATTTTAGTGAAAAATGGAAGGGTATGTATAGGTATTTTAAGGCAGAAACAGGTTCCAAGAAGGACATTCCAGGAATAATTAATGAACAAGGGGAGTGTGTATGTGAGGATCTTCAAAAGGCAGAAGTATTCAGTCAGCAGTATGTAAAGATTGTTGGTTACAAGGATAATGTCCAGGTAGAGGAGGAGACTAAGGCCAAAGAAGTAATAACATTTACATATGATAACAATGACATTTACAATAAGATACAAAAGTATCTTGATCAGATTTCTGGGGATATACTTAAGACAATGGGTTGGGATATAGTACCATATCTGAAGTACTTATTTGATTATTGTTTGGTCGGAGGAGCTATACCAGATGAATGGAGAGTTACTATAGTAGCCCCTGTGTATAAAGGAAAGGGTGATAGACATAAAGCTGAAAATTACAGGCCAGTAAGTTTGACTTGCATTGTATGTAAGCTTTGGGAAGGCATTCTTTCAGATTATATTAGACATGTTTGTGAAATTAATAACTGGTTCGATATAAGGCAATTCGGTTTTAGGAAAGGTTATTCCACTGAAGCTCAACTTGTAGGATTCCAGCAAGATATAGCAGATATCTTGGATTCTGGAGGTCAAATGGACTGTATCGCGATTGACCTGTCTAAAGCATTTGATAGGGTGGATCATGGGCGACTACTGGAAAAAATGAGTGCAATTGGACTAGACAAAAGAGTGACTGAATGGGTTGCTATATTTCTAGAAAATAGATCTCAGAGAGTTAGAGTAGGTGAAGTTTTGTCTGACCCTGTAATAGTTGAGAGGGGAGTTCCTCAGGGCAGTGTTATCGGACCTTCATGTTTTCTTATATATATAAATGATATGACTAAAGGAGTGGAATCGTATGTAAGGCTTTTTGCGGATGATGTTATTCTCTATAGAGTGATAAATAAGGTACAAGGTTGTGAGCAACTGCAACGTGACCTCGAAAATGTTGTGAGATGGACAGCAGGCAATGGTATGTTGATAAACGGGGTTAAAAGTCAGGTTGTGAGTTTCACAAATAGGAAAAGTCCTCTCAGTTTTAATTACTGCGTTGATGGGGTGAAAGTTCCTTTTGGGGATCATTGTAAGTATCTAGGTGTTAATATAAGGAAAGATCTTTATTGGGGTAATCACATAAATGGGATTGTAAATAAAGGGTACCGATCTCTGCACATGGTTATGGGGGTGTTTAGGGGTTGAAGTAAGTGTGTAAAGGAGAGGGCATATAAGTCTCTGGTAAGACCCCAACTAGAGTATGGTTCCAGTGTATGGGACCCTCACCAGGATTACCTGATTCAAGAACTGGAAAAAATCCAAAGAAAAGCAGCTCGATTTGTTCTGAGTGATTTCCGACAAAAGAGTAGCGTTACAAAAATGTTGCAATGTTTGGGTTGGGAATAATTGAGAGAAAGAAGAAGAGCTACTCGACTAAGTGGTATGTTCCGAGCTGTCAGCGGAGAGATGGCGTGGAATGACATTAGTAGACGAATAAGTTTGAATGGCGTTTATAAAAGTAGGTAAGATTACAATATGAAGATAAAGTTGGAATTCAAGAGGACAAACTGGGGCAAATATTCATTTATAGGAAGGGGAGTTAGGGATTGGAATAACTTACCAAGGGAGATGTTCAATAAATTTCCAATTTCTTTGAAATCATTTAGGAAAAGGCTAGGAAAGCAACAGATAGGGAATCTGCCACCTGGGCGACTGCGCTAAATGCAGATCAGTAGTGATTGATTGATATTCTTGAAATCACAGAACTAGAGAAGAATAAAGAGCTGTGAAATGCTATCAAATATATTCAGTTTGGATGCTTTTTAATTGATCTCTAAGGAAATAAAATCTACTATTTGTTAAATAAGAGTGAAGATAAATAACAGATTAATCTCAACTTAAAATATTCCTGCCCAGACGATAGTTGTTTCCATTAATTACAGTTTTTAAGAGAATGCATTGCTGTGAGAAGCAGAGAAGGAAAGCAATTAGTCTATGGACAAGTGGGGAAGACCTTCTATTAAAAAAGACCCATATTTGCTCTTCTTCACCTATACGTACTGGAGAGTCATTCATAGAGGAGTTTGTATGCACAGTAACACTTTTGAGAAAATGAAACTTGCACGCAAAATTACACGCAAAGGATAAGAAAGCCTGACGTGATAGGTTTCAGAAACGTAGGCTAAACAATGCCATCACAGTGCAGACGATGAAGGCCCCTGGTGCAGTGGAAGGTATGGATTTCTACTATTCATAGCCTCAGCACAAAGTGGGATAGGGTGGCTTTCTCTTTCGAACTGAGTTCTGAGTGAACTCTAGGATTAGGATCTCGTTTCTGCATTCGGAAGACAGTGGGTTCGATTCCCACCGTCGGAAACTCTGAAGATTTTTCCGTGTTTTTCCATGTACATGAATTAAGGCCACGGCCGCTACCTTCCAAATCCTAGCCCTTTCGCACCGTTTCGTCGCCGAAAACCTTCGATGTGTTGGTACGACTTGAAAGAAGTAGCAAAAAAGAAATATCGTTTCTAAACGCTCGGATTCCTGTCGGAGAAACAAGCCCACGTGCTTCTGAGTGAACCGTGCATGTTTTTAGCACCTCACCTGGGCAGCCGCTAGAAGAAAATGTGTGGTCTGATAATGTTAGGATGGGGTTTTCTCTGTCGGCCTTTCTAGATAATTGTCTTAGCTGATGCTAACTTGAAGTCAATACTCGTTGCTGCCTGTGCGTTTGCGACAAATCAAATTGTTAGTGAAAACTTATAAACATTATGTAATCTGCTTGTTGGTTTCGGTTCAAGATTACCTGAACTTCAAGTATCTAACAGTCCTCTGCCGTAGAGGAAATGTGTGTTGATGTTGAATTCGCGAATACTAACATTGACTAGTTCTTGAACTGTCATCATTTCTCTGGCATAACGCACCAGGCTCGTTACGAATAAGTAAATCTAAACTTTGGCAGAAGATTATGTTGCATATGCTGAGCCGAGTGACTCACATCCTCACATGGTAGAACGTTGTCATTTCCGAGTTCAAGTTGCCGACTCAGTCTCAACTTAGTCTGGTGGAATTTGAAAGATGCGCCAGTCACGTGTCGCTAGATTTACCAGCATGAATAAGAACTACAGAACAAAATACCGGTACCACAGCATCTACGAAAACCGTGAAATTAGTTAGTGGAAGGTAAAATCAACGTCTTCTTCTTATTATTATTTTTCTTACAGCGCTTTTCCCACACCCTGTAAGGGTCACAGGAGCGAATTGTGCCGTACACATGGACTTGGTCCAGTTTCACAGTTCGATGTCCTTCCTGGCGCCAACACGATGTGGATTGATGTACAGTACTGTACTTGCTATTACGTGTTTCTCTAGTGGTTGGTAATGTGATATGCTGTGTGTATATGAAGAGGATTGTATCAATACAAACACTCAGTCCCCGAGTAGAGGAATTAACTGGACGCGGTTAAAATCATCGGACCGACCGGCACTCGAACCCGGCACCCTGTGAAATCTAACGCCTCGATGCTGACCATTCATTCAAGGAGCCAGACTGAAACGTAAAATTATTATTATTATTATTATTATTATTATTATTATTATTATTATTATTATTATTATTAATTATTATTAATTATTATTATTTAGATGATGTTACATAGCTTCCGAGATGATCTCACAAAAGTTGTCTCATTCGCTTTTTGGTCAAAGTTATCAGAATCGAAAATCGATTTCGGTATAATCACGTCAGAAGCTATTAGTAATCCCAGCTGACAGACAAAATAAATAAAAGACAATGTCGGAATATAAATAGTAATTTGAAAATCGAAGTGTATTGAACAGTCAGTATCGATGTTGTACTTAGTTATCTCACGATTTAGAATAGGAGATTAGTTGTTGGCATTCCACTCGTACGGTCAAGGTCCAATAATCGGCTGATCTCGGATTGGAATGGTCACTTCAAATGTTAGGTGGTGGCTAAAATGACATCCTGCCTTGGATTCCTGGTCGAAACTCAAACTGAGCCGGGGTTCTTAAATGACTCCAGCATACGTAGAATTACCTGAATAAAGTTTTATACTCATTACAGAATTTAAGGGTGAACAGCAGAACAAAATTGAGAAAATGTAATTTGAAGTTAACTTCGGCTTAATGGATTGTTGGTGCAACCTGTGATGTTATCTCTTTTTAATGGGGTCACGAAAATCTAATCCTTCAATTACTGGACGTCTCATTCTCTTTACTAACAAGATTTAACTAAATGAGGTACGAGATTTTACTAAACTAAATTTGGTGAACATCTAACTTCAAACATTATTCCTGCTTTTCTCGGTTAATTCAATCTGTTCAATCAATTATTGTACCTATAAAGTTCTGTAGTAGTTTACAGTTCCTCCGTCAGTATTACGTCAATCTGTTCAATCAATTATTGTACCTATAAAGTTCTGTAGTAGTTTACAGTTCCTCCGTCAGTATTACGTCAGTAGGTTGTAGGAGACGCCTGGAGTTCTGGTGTGCTGTACCTCCATGCGTTGTACCTGCACTTGTTGATAAGTGATAACAGACAAATGACTGACTTTCGGACATAAACACACACGTATCCTAATAATAGTAATACCGGGCGAGTTGGCCGTATGGTTAGGGGCGCGCAGCTGTGAGCTTGCATCCCGGAGATGGTGGCTTCGAACCCCACTGCCGGCATCCCTAAAGATGGTTTTCCGTGGTTTCCCACTTTCACACCAGGCAAATGCTGGGGCTGTAGCATAATGAAGGCCACGGCCGCTTCCTTCCCATTCCTAGGCATTTCCTATCCCATCGTCGCCATAAGACCTATCTGTGTCGGTGCGACGTAAAGAAAATTGCAAATAATAATAATAATAATAATAATAATAATAATAATAATAATAATAATAATTTGAGAGAATTATTATAAGAGAATGGGTCGGAAAAGAACGCCATTAAGGAGCGGACGAGAAAAATGGAAATGGCAATTTCAATTGATGAGGAACACCAACATCAAAAGGTTCTATATTTTGAGGCTAAATTGAGGCATCTAGACACTGCTGTTAAACTTGAGTGCATTCATGCAGCAGAAACACTGGGGACGATTACAAGAGGTGGGCTTGAAGATATCCGGAAAAGAGAAAGAAAAATGCTAAGAAGAATTCTAGGCCCTATTGTGAAAAATGGAATGAGGAGACTGAAATCTAACAAAGAATTTCATCAAAGATCAGATGTTGAGGATGGACGGTGACAAACTAATGGAGGGAATCTTTGAATTCTTCAGGAAGAGGAAGTCAAAGCTGAAATAGTTTCGAGAAGTGAGGTTGGACTTGACGAAGATGGGGCATCCGAAAGATTACATCATGGACAGGAATCGAGTTAGACAACTTGTCCTAAAGTTCCGTAGTTTCCAAGAGACTGGGGAAAGACTAGTGAGGAAAGGTAGATCCTATACGGAAGAACAGAATAAGGAAGTAGGAACAAAATAATAATAATAATAATAATAATAATAATAATAATAATAATAATAATAATGGTTTTCTACGTTCAACTGCTTTTACGGTGTTCGGAAACACCAAAATGCCAGAATTTTGTTCCGTGGGAGTTCTTTTACGTTTTATCGGAAACACCGAGATGTCAGAATTTTGTCCTACGGGAGTTCTTTTGCGTGTTATTAAATGCACTGATACAAGGCTGACGTATTTGTGCACCACTGGACTGAGCCGAGATCCAACCCGCCACTTTGAGCTCAAAAGAAGCTACTGAAACTGGCCCGTATGCCAATCTCTCGACCTCCATAAGTAACACGTCAACGTGCTGATCTAATGTGATTAGTCAGGTCAGCAGCTAATTCGTTTCAAATTTTCACACTCCTTCCAATAGAACCATGGAGAAGGAAAAATAAAAGTACTACGTCTGTCAAGACTGTTAGAAATTACAGAAATATCTGTACGCCATTGTTCCGGTGCTTCAAGTTCGTGTTTGTAGTGAAGTTTCACCTTCTACTTTCTCTCATCCACTTTATAACAATGAGCGTTGCAACTGCTGTCTTCATTTACCTCAAGACATTGATCCTCTGCTATTCACCTTCGCACCCGAGTAAATTAAATCAAGCTCAGCAATATAACTGAGAAGACGCACTGTTTGGAGATCCGAGCCATTCTGAGGATAGTGCGTTATTACTTCTTGCAATTCCGGTTCAGTTGTCCCTATCACCTGCCCAAACAATTAAGTTCTGTACACTACCTGTGACTTTGCAGACGGATCTTGTGTTTACAGTGCGCTATGTCTTCTGGTATGGGCTAGACCAAATTTATTATTTCATTGAGCTATCTCAGTCTCATCCTCGGCTTCGACAGTGTGAAAGTGACGGGGCCATGAGAATGCCATTCCTTAAGCAGCCAGTTCCTGTTTTGAATGGTGTGAAGATGTTGCTCGTAGGGTCGGTTGGTGCATATGTTTCTGTGGGCTTGGAAAAATGATTTGTAGTACGAACTGTTGGATCGGTGAAGAAAACAACGGGAAATTACCTCACTTCTCAATTCCCTAGGTTATTTATGACAGCCGATGGTGAAACTGTTGTGGATCAAACCATCTTCGGACTGAATACTCAACATACATATATCATAGGACCCATAACATTCGAGAAGGCTGTTCCAGCAAATACAGCTGCAAGGACATGAAGTAAAAATGAATCGACAACGACAAAACCCCACTCTTCACACATGTTCGTACATCTCTTAACTTTTTCAATTTTTATTTCCAGTTTCCTGTTACATGCTTCCATTTATCTAAATGCTTTTCATAAAAGGTTATTATTATAAATGGACTATATAACTCGTGGCTTCAGTTACCAATCCGATGTAAGAATATTAGGAACTTCAACCTGTCAGCAGTTGTCTATCGTCACAATATTATCGTTTTTATGTTATCACTTTAATTTAATCGTACTTACGTGTTCTTGTTTTTGTATAAATTCATCAGAATAGTGCAGTGAATATTACATTTGAGTACAGCGGGAGGCTGTGGCTGAATGAAAAAAAATAAAAATAAAAAAATAAAGCAGCATATTTTCGTGCTGAAAGTTTTGTTGTTTATGTTTGATTGGTTTTATATTTATGCACTCTTATTATGATTACTTATTTAGTTTTTTTAATTATGCGCTAATAGTAAACATAAATACAACTCGTGCTCTGTATTCTCTCTACATAAATTCTGGAGTTCTCGTTATATTGCTACAGATAATAACATCAGCGTTACAAAGGATAATAAGCAGTTATCTGTACTACTCAGGATTATAAATAATTGTTACATGGCTGACATTTTTCGATAGTGTTGAACTAGAATCTGTTTATTGGGTGATTTGCATTGTACAGGAAAATATTTTTTGAGGATGAGTAGATACGAGTGAAATTAAAAGTATGATTCCAGAACATTCAGACACAAAACTTCCAGAAATTTACGAGGATAAGCCAAAAAGTAAGTTCCCTTGCAATATTGCTCAGAAAGGAAGAAAGGAATCAAGTTCGAATTTACAGTATGTAATCGCACCGACGGATTGTGCACTAAACCAGAACTTCGACACAGCAACAGTTGCAAAATGGCGAAGCTGCACGAGTGATTGCGGGAGGAGGGAGGCTCGTCAGGATAGTGATCTGTTCTCTTGGGGGGAAAAGCATGGAACTTGTCACTGTTCACAGCAGAATTGTGTCTGTATACAGACAGCGAAAGTTGTACCATGAATTTGCAAATGCTCGAAAGACTGTGAAGGACGAGCAGCGAAGTGGCTGTCCATCAACATCAGTCATAGTCGTCAATGACATTGGTGAAATGGCACGTGAAACGTAGAACGAAACATGTAACTCTGAATCGGTTTGAGGTGTTCAATGAACAGGACGCCGCTGTCTATCGTCATGAAAAAAAAGACACTCATTTCACGCTGTGATAGATGCTTGAATAACTTCAGTGACCATGTTGAAATATAAATGAGTGATCCTGAAAGTGGCAAGTGTTGTTTATCTTGACCTGTCTGTATCTGTTCAGCTACAAAACATTCGGCATCCGGGAGATAGTAGGTTCGAATCCCACTATCGGCAGCCCTGAAGATGGTTTTCCGTGGTTTCCCATTTTCACACCAGGCAAATGCTGGGGCTGTACCTTAATTAACGCCACGGCCGCTTCCTTACAACTCCCAGGCCTTTCCTATCCCATCGTCGCCATAAGACCTATCTGTGTCGGTGCGACGTAAAGCCCCTAGCAAAAAAATTAAACATTTGGAAAATGTATTTTTCAGTTATCTTCGTATAAACTAACCTTTCCGTATATAGATGGTAAACCACTTTAAAGTTTCGGCACTGATATGTGTACGAGTCTTTGAATTTTTCCGTAACAATAATTTTTCATCTTCTGTATAAAGCTAACAATAATTGACGAGAAACCCATTCCACTCTGCGGTCGGGAAAGAATTTAACACGTGAGCTCAATACGGTATTAGCTGTTAAACCTTGTCAACAGGAGAACGATGTTAATCTTCGGATGGTGCGCAAAGCACCTGCTGCTAAAGAGAAAGATTATATATAGGGGATAATATTTCACAAATACAGTAGATCACCGTCAGAGTTACAAAGTTATGACAGATATCTACGATGAGCAGGGAATGAAGAACGAGTCTATGCACTTACGCAAGTTCACTCCTTGCGAATCAAAAGACACCTACTTCAGAATGATTATATGTTTAACCACTCCTGAAAATCGTAAATCGAATCTCCACGCTATACACATATGATCGTGCGAAACGGTTTACGGCACCAAAATAATTTTCCTTTGATTTAGATGGAGTAAATTTTTGTCATTGTAGTTACTCCTTCTTCATTCGCTCCTTATAGTAACAATTATAGTTCCGGCCCCTCAATATTTCCCTGCAATATCAAAAAAAGTATTTCCCAAAGCACAATCTGACTATCTCTGAATTTAAATAGCGAGTTTTGAGAAATTCTCTGAAACTATTTTCCTGTGATACCGTAATGAATCAGTCACACTGATCTGCATTTAGGACAGCCACCCAGGTGAGAGATTCCCTATCTGTTGTTTACTTAGTATTTTATTAAACAATTTGAAAGAATTTTGAAATTTATAATACACTTCGCTTGGTAAATTATTCCAATCCTCATCCTCTTCCTGTAAACGAATATTTGCCCCAATTTGTTCTCTTGAATTCCAACATTGTATTCGTATTTTGATCTTTCCTGCATTTAAAAACACCACTCAAATTCCACGCCATCTTTCCACCGAGAGCTAGGAACATACCGCTTAAACAAGCATTTCAACTCCTTTCTCCCAGGTCTCCCCAGCCCAAACTTTGAAATATTTTCTTAACGCTCCTTTTAGGTCGGAAATAAACCAGAACAAATCATGCGGCTTTTCTTTGGATTTTCCTAGTTCTCGAATCAAGTAATTATGGTAGGGTTTCATAAACTGGAACTATACCCTAATTGTGGTCTTACCAGATACTTATATGCTCTCTTCTTTACATCCTTACTAAAACCTCTAAATACCCTCAAAACTATGTGAAGAAATGTCTAATCTTTATTTACAATCTCTTTTATGTGATTAACCCAATGAAGATACCTCCTTTTACTAACACCAAGGTACTTACTGTACAATGATCCCCGTGAGAATTTTCACTTCATCAACGTAGTAATTAAAACCAGGGGCGTATTCTCCTTGAATGCAAGGCATTCATTGCATGCGTTATGATAACACAAAGAACTGTCTGATGTAGGATTTTAGGTTGTTTCAAGTCGAATATTAACGATTTCATCTCTCAGAAGTTCAAAAGGTCCGCGCAACTGTACTGGTTCCGTTGCTTGACTACGTGTGGTGCTGGTGTAGTCTCGCCGTCTACTCCTCTCTAGGAAGAAAGAGACAGCGAATGGAGGAGTTAAGGATGTAAGGCATTCAATCTTAAAATTGCATTCGGTGGCAGCCGTAGTTCTGAAACCCTCCGAACGATGTCGCTGCAATTGTAACTTGGTCAGAATTTGTCACCCAATACCCATGCTACCCTCTGCCATCTGTTAGCAACTTGGAGAAAGTCGGCATCTTTACAGCGAACGGGACCCACAGATTACCCCCCAGCGAGAACCCAACGTGACGAAACTGACCAATGCCACTGGGGTGACCTACCTCCAGTGCTTGAGTTGTGGCTAACTAGTGAGTTAATTCATTGTGTTTTCGGTGTTTTATTATATTTTGCGCACATGTGGTATTAACGATGGATGAGTCTAAAACGGATATAATTGTAAATCAGTTTGAAAAGCCATTTACTGGCAGTTCGTTTGATGAAAAGATTCAAATAGTTAAAGCCGGGAGACCTCTATCTTCCCTAGTAAATTTCTTCTTCTTCTTCTTCTTAATCTGCTTACCCTCCAGGGTTGGCTTTTCCCTCGGACTCAGCAAGGGATCCCTCCTCTACCGCCTCAAGGGCAGTGTACTAGAGCTTCAGACTCTGGGTCGGGGGATACAACTGGGGAGGATGACCAGTACCTCGTCTAGGCTGCCTCACCTGCTATGCTGAACAGGGGCTTTGCGGGCGATAGGAAGATTGGAAGGGATAGACAAGGAAGAGGGAAGGAAGCGGCCGTGGCCTTAAGTTAGGTACCATCCCTGCATTTGCGTGGATGAGAAGTGGGAAACCACGGAAAACCACTTCAAGGAGGGCTGAGGTGGGAATCGAACCCACCTCTACTCAGTTGACCTCCCGAGGCTGAGTGGACCCCGTTCCAGCTCACGTACCACTTTTCAAATTTCGTGGCAGAGCCGGGAATCGAACCCGGGCCTCCGGGGGTGGCAGCTAATCATACTAACCACTACACCACAGAGGCGGACCCTCGTAAATTTAAAAACAGAAAACAAGAATTGTGTACGCACGTTCAATCCAGAAACTTACAGTAAAACGGTTTGGCTCGAGTTCACCTACATGTAATTAGGGTGAGTAGAATTGAAATTTACTTAATACATTGCGTTTACTGCATGGTTACTAGTTGCATGCCTCAGTGGACATTCCAGGATACGCCACTGATTAAAACTGAGGGAAATTTCTTCTTTGTGAAACTCGCAACCTCGTAACTAACAAATAGAGAGATGGACAGACAAATATTGAACTGATCCTACTTTCGATTTTTCATACCAAATCCGAGTCATAATCGAACTATGAGGTAAAAATTTGAGATGTGTGGAAAAAATGTAATTTAATTTTTATAGATAAGAACGTATTATTATATTAAGGAAACTTACGAAGCCTAGTTACTTTAGTAAGTAGATTACTTACTTGTTTTATCCTTATGACATAAAGATCAAAAAGCATAATTTGTAATAAAGTTATTCATCCTAGTCAGTTCTTCTAAGAAGTACATTATGGTACCAAACTTCGGAAAGAAGGTGTGAAATTTTGCCGTGAAAGATCTCCTATAAGAATAAAACAATGACAAGCAGCGAGAAATTCCTCGGAATGCTCGTGACAGCTGACTGTTAACCCACGAGTTAATCAACAATTCTAAGTGACTGAGATTAAATGCGTCGCGCTGTTAACAAAGAGAGACGCTTGTGGGTGACGGATTTGAGATTGGCATGACACACATTGTCGTCTTTGCGCTACAATATGGTAGGACATGACACGTGAAAGATTACTTTTACAGAAGAATGATAGATCAAGCCGACACGACGGAGGCTTGCATACGAACAAAAATCTAGAGGTACTGACGATGCTGTAAAGAACACTCAGAAATAAATCGAGATGTCAACGGAAGCAGGATTTCTATCATATTGCAACAGACATTTCATGAGAGTAGTAATCGTATCAAAACCAGAATCTTTTTTATATATTCGTCATCCATCTGCAGTATACATTTATTCATTTTCTAAGATGCCATGAACAGACTGGTTAGTTAAAAAACAACGAATTGCTTGAAGGACAGGAAACTTAGATGATAGTCAAATGAAAGAATGAATTTGATTATTTATTTACTTTCATATTTATTCACTAATTAATTAATGCTTCATTCGCAACAGGAATTGTTATGTACTCTAGTTGCAGGGAACCTATTTCGCTTGTAGGAAACATGTCTTTCAAATATAATACTAATATATTTGAGCCTTCGTGGCTCAGGCGGCAGTAAGCCGACCTCTCACCACTGGGTGCCGTAGTTCAAATCCCGATCACTCCACGTGAGATTTGTGCTGGACAAAGCAGAGGCGGGACACGTTTTTCTCCGGGTACTCCGGTTTTCCCTGTCATCTTTCATTCCAGCAACACCCTCCAAAATCATTTCATTTCATCTGTCAGTCATTAATCATTGGCCCGTCGGAGTGCGACAGGCTTCGACAGCCGTCACAATTCCTATCCTCGCCGCTAGAGATGGGAGCGTATACCAGTCGTACCGGCAATTACTGGTACAAGTAAACCAAGAACAAGAGATAGCAAATATCCATGAAAAACATTAAAACGAAAAAAAAATACTCACCAAAGTTCATTAACGGGCCATAAACCAGAGGCTACCCAGATCGTAACCAAAAGAGCTTCACGGTAGTAACATGAAAGAAGAACGCTGTTGAGTTTTTCAAAGAACTAGATTGTTTAATTGCTGTGATTAAAGATGTTTACATATGATGTTAAAACAAAACTGATGATGATTAGGAGGTGCACCTTTACAAAACTATCGAATTAGTTACCTAAATTGTAAATTGATTAGTAAAATAAACCATCAACTCATATAACAAATTAATAAATTGATTAACTAAATAAATTGAAATTGAAATCAATGGATGTAAAATAATTAATTAAAGGTAAACTTGAATCAAGATGAAATTAAAAGGTAGTAAAATGTCAAAAATATCCATGGACTAATTTTTACTGCCCGTCAGAAAGGCTCGAGTAAGTACCTTAAACTTACAAGTATTTACTGGAATATTGAAAATGAAATGAAAACCTACAACCTTTTTTCCAGTCATTGACCGGGCCAGGGATGTAATGAATGAAACATATACAGGCTGTTATTACAATGGGGTCGCCACTCCCAAGGTGATTTATTAATGAGTGATAAATACTATGAAATGATAATGGAGAGTGTTGCTGGAATGAAAGATGACAGGGAAAACCGGAGTACCCGGAGAAAATCCAGTCCCGCCTCCGCTTTGTCCAGCACAAATCTCACATGGAGTGACCGGGATTTGATCCACGGTATCCAGCGGTAAGAGGCCGACGCGCTGCCGTCTGAGCCACTGAGGCTCTTTACTGGAATATTAATAAATAAATAAACGAATTCTTTCCCCATGAATTATTTTATACATTAGGTGAAAATATGCTAAGGTGAGGCCGCGAGATTTTTCCCATGAACCGGATCCCAATAGGCACAACAGGAAAATTAATTAGCGTGCACAGAAGGCATATCCCAAACAGATGGCGAATACCAAAATAAATAGACACAAAACAGGGCACCAAATGACCCCCAAAAATTCACCACGCTTCAAAATGGAAGAGCAAGATAGCACAAAGAATGATAACGCGCCCACCAAAAATGAGAGTTCAATCATTAGTTATCAGAGCAAGCAGCTCAAATCATAACAGAGCGTGCACACATAAAATCAAATCGGCATAAAGCACCAGGCAGCACAATCCAACAGGAAAAGCTCCCACAATTAAATGATAAATCAATTAAGGTGAAGAATAAAGAGCCAACAGCTCCCAACTTAATGACACGCTCGGCACAAATTAAATCAAAAGTCAATCATCATCAATACTTTTTTTCAATATTCACCAACTATAGTTCCCGTGGGCGAATGTTGCCTTGGAAACGTCAACAAGAGTGAGCGTTACCGAAGCATAAAGGAAAATTTCACCTAAAGAAAAGAAGAACAGAAAAGATCAAATTAGAGCAGAAACAGATTCCGATCCACGGAGATAATCTCGCGATCTCAAACCATTTAATAGTTGCCTTTACACGTTTAAATTACTTTACTCCTAACATAAACTGAAACAAAAAAATTTTAGTCCCAAAAGCATTTCGCCGAAAAGTATTACTCCCACTCGTAGTCGGTTTAAACAGTGCAGTTAGTTATGCCGAAAACTTTTCATGTAGTGAAATTTCCAATTTCATTCGAAATGAAGGTCATTTAAAATTGGTGATCGTAGAACAGAATGATATCCACTAGTCAAATTAGGGTTTTGAGACGATGCAATCCAGCTCCAGAAAAAAGGAAAAAACATAGTAGACTTACATTTGTCCATGAGAAGAAAACTAACGCATAGCGTTAATTAAGATATAGTTTACTTACATCCTCCAAGCACTCAGTATAAGTAGAATAAATACCGGATGTCCACTCCAGGAAATAAGGTAATAATATTTTTTTAATAAGACACATCAGGGCCTTAGCCCATATCCATTACATGTTATCCTGGCATATTGCGATGGGTAAATGTTTTTACTAAGAGCGACCACACTAAGCTTCCAATCATCATGGTTGCCGACAGTGCACAAAACACACGTCAGCAAGGCGAGGTACAGCAACAGAGCACACGACAACGAAGGACCAAATAAGACTCGCTCTCCAGCTGGCCTGACATCAGACCAGTAAACAAGAGACATGAGATCAGGAAAGAAATAGTGAGCCACATCGTATATAAACGATGGAAAGTTCCTCCGCTGACAGGGAAGCTGCAATTACAATTATCAACTAAAGTCGCACAGGAAATAAAATTAAAAAACCGAGTTGGAATAAAATTCCAAAGTGATACAAATTTCAATGGCGAGTCACCCAGGCCTAAAATATTGGGGAGAAAGGCTAAAGGCTAAAGGCTTCATTCATCCATCCCTGACCCGGTCGAATGACTAGAAACGGGCTGTGAATTCTCATTTTTTCACTAATATGCTTCCAATAGACAGATGTTACATACAAGCTTTTGTATATTAAAGATATTAACTGGAACTAAAATTTGATTAAGTAACTACAACTCAAAAGAGCGCCATCATATTGAATTATATTTGTTTATATACCATTAATATCTTACAAGCTAGTTCTAACGAAGTGTTGGGCTCAGTGTTTCAGACAGTAGATACGCTGACCTTGTGAGCCTAAGTTGGCGGATCCGACATCGGCTCAGTCCAGTGGTATTTAAGGTGCGCAAATACAGTGCGTTAGAAATAAGCCTCCGCAGTGACGTTGCCTGGTGGTGATACCGCATACTTTATGTTGGCATTGCTCCTACCGACACGAGCGGGGTTCACTGTTGTTCAAGTAAAGGTCGGGGGAGAGGTGGCGTGTAGTTTGCGAGACATAAGATGCTTAATAAGAGGAGCGAACGTTTCTCCGTGGAGTAGAATTTTGTATAGGTGACAAATACATGGACGCAGTGAAAATAAGTTTTCACGATCGGTTTCCCGACTCAGTTCTACCGCATCGTGATACTGTGTGAGAATTCCTAATAAATAAATATCGTAGCTGCAGTGCCGTATTCAGTGTTCCGAAGAGTCGCAGGCCACCATTTTTAACGAAAGAGAAACTTTTAGATCTTTCCAACTGGCTCCTTAAAAGTCCGTCTAATCTATGAGGAAATTGGCTCGGGAGATTGGCGTATCTGACTTCTCAAGAAAGAAGCTAATTCTTTACCCGTATACACGTTCTGGCGTTCAGAAGTTGAAGTTGGTGGACGCAGAGACGAAGACATTTTATTGCGCGTGGTTTCAGCGACTTGTTGATCATCATGTAAATGAAATGTTGGCCAGAACATTTTTATCGGTGAAGCTTGGTTTCTTTCAAATGATTTCATAAACAATCAAAATACTTTACTCTGGACATCTGAAAATCCACAGGCACTTCATGAAACACAACTTCATTCTCTGAGGATTGACGTGTAGATCGCAATCTTACGTTCACAAATTATTGGTTCGATATTATTTAACTGCAACATAGATTCAGGATTCAGAAGTTTAGTGTAATGAAACCTTGCACCCGTTCATTGCGGAACTGAATGAAACGGAAATTAGGGCTCATTCCTTCAACAAGATGAAGCCACAGCTCATACCTCCAATCGCTGCATGCAAGTTTTGAAGATAAATTGGGGGAAGGAATAATTTCACGAGGATCTGGCCATTACATAGTAGCGATTTGTCAACTCCTGATTTTTTTTTTTTTTTCTAGGTTGCTACCAAGTCTTCAATTTACCTGTCTATTCCGAAAACGATTGACGAATTAAAAGTAATCTTAACAAATTTATGAACTCCTTGCGCAGTAAAAGAGTGGTTAAGGTTGTAGATAATTAGCGCAAACGCGTTACCCTGTGCTTGGAACTTCGTGGTAAAAATGTCAATATCGGCTGTGAACCTGGTAAGTATACAACAATTATTAGAGTTTCAGTTAACTCCTTTTAAAGTTGCGTTGTTATTTGCATTGTTAACAGACTATATTTGTGTAATACAATTATTACAGAACCGTTGTGCGTTTAATCTCTTGATTCACTGTGTTACGCAGTCATTCCAGCTGTCCGCTCGCATCTGATCCTGAGCAAGGCACTCCTGCCACCCGAACTTTGCACTCGGATAGGCCGCAGCTGCACTGCTTGCTGAGGAGAGTCATTTCTAACACACTGTACGTACGGCTCGTACCGCCAAATTTACCGTCACGTTAAAGAACTACTGCGGGACAAAATTCTGGAACTTAGGCACCTTCGCAAACCGTAAAGGAAGTAGGTCAAGTTAGTGGGACGTTAAACCAGAAACGTAATTATTACTAACGAATTAACTCAATATCAATTCACGCATCATTTCATGTCGTTAATTAAATTAAACATGGCATGTGCATTACTTTGCAATGGTAGGGATGGGCAACATAATACATAGAAAATTTTAAAAAAGGTGTACACAGGTAAAATAGACTCAGTAGACCATTCCTCATCTTATCTACTAGCAGTTCATCGGGCTGCAACCATATCCCTTTCAGACCGAGTACGCACAATTGTGCGGGTTCGTATTTTAGTTATCCCTGACCGTATTTGATGTTTTTTCGGCGCTAAACCGGACTGCAGTGATTGTGCATGACACGTGGCGTGTATTTCAATTGATTTTAGTATGCGCTTGACCGCCAGGGCGAAGGAAGAAGAGTTTAAAAAGCACAGTTGATCGGCGAGATGGCAGGAAGCAGTAGTGCCGAAAGTAAGTATTTATTTACTGCGTTTATATTAATCTAGAAGCTTTACTGAATACCGGAATATATTCAATGAAGTGTGTACATTGGTTAGTGAACGTAAATTTTGAAGCTACACCATCGTACGTGATACAACGAGGTTTTGAATTTTGATACGCACAATTGTGTGGGTCCTGTTTTTAGGATGTTAGTTTTTTATTTTGTAAAATAAACTATTAATATGTGTATTGAGCAGCATTTTAGTGGGACTGAATGATCCAGAGTTTAATCTATACACGGCCTTGTTCTTTGCACGACCTTCTTACTTGTGTGACTCAGTAGGGAACAAAACTCGAGGAACAATGACGGGTTAATTAACCTGCACTCAATCAACACCCTACACACAAACACGCAATACACAGACAGTTTTGAATTCAATAGACCAATCAACTTCGTAGACTTCTCCAGCACAAACGACAAGAAACAGATATACAGAAAGTCTACTACAGTGAGTTGCCACACGACAATCCAAGCAATCTCAGGAACAAACACTAACATTGTCTAACAATTGTCACACGACAATCCAAGCGATCTCAGGAACAAACACTAACATTGTCTAACAATTGCCACACGACAATCCAAGCAATCTCAAAAACAAACACTAACATTGTCTAACAATTGTCACACGACAATCCAAGCAATCTCAGGAACAAACACTAACATTGTCTAACAATTGCCACACGACAATCCAAGCAATCTCAGGAACAAACACTAACATTGTCTAACAATTGCCACACGACAATCCAAGCAATCTCAGGAACAAACACTAACATTGTCTAACAATTTGCATTCATACTCATGGTTTTCGTCTTGTACTTCCCCTTGAAACAATAATCGCCACATTCTCAAACTTTACCATTCTTCTCTGAATATATATATCAGAGGAAATTCTTTCTATTAGATTTCTAAAAATGATTAAAAACATTACACCACCCGTTCTCATCTTTTCTGTACAAGGCACACTGACCTTTGCAGAGAGTTCCCGTGGCACATTAATGTACGAGTTGGCAATATCGCACAGGGCTTACTTTCAGCAATCAGTTGTTCGTCGGCTTACATCCGTACCGTTTCCGTGTTATGGGTACCGTACAACAATTTCAAATCAAGTGTTTAAATCCCCCGTTTCTTATGAGTTATGTTATGACTCGGTTAATTACATTTCTGAAAAATCAACATTCACTAATTTGGTGACAGTGTCCAATGTTAGGAGAAAAATATGGAAGGCTGTGTCCTTTGATCACAGACGGAAACGTTTAAATGAATAATTCATCAAAACTGAAGAAATTATATTCGATTATTATGAGGTTACTAATGTATCTTTTTTTTCATCATACAGATTCCATTAAAAATGCAGGTCTGTGATAACATAAGGCATAAATTCTGCATTAATGTACAGGTAATATTAATCTTGCTATATTTACACCAGGCAAATGCTGGAGCTGTATCAATTAAAGTGACGGCCGCTTCCTTATCAATCCTAGCCCTCTCCTCTCCTTGCATCGGGCTTGTAGAGAGGACTGAGTAGTGTCGAAATATTCTCGTTTTTATGACGGTGATAATTTCAAAACATCGCATAGCAACGCATAACTTCCGAAATATTACCTGTACCTGAAAAACCTCAACAGACACATGAAGTGCACCTGCGTGATGTAATTTTCTTGCTACCTGTTTAACGTCGCACTAAGACATCGAAAGATTTCGACGACGGAAGGATGGGAAAGGGCTAGGACTGGGAAAATAGTGGCCGTGGTCTTAAGACACAGCCTGGTCTGAAAATGGAAAACTACGGAGAAACATCTTCAGGGCTGCCGACTGTGAGATTTTAACCCACTGTCTCCCGAATACAAGCTCACAGCTGCGTAACACTAACCTCACGCCCAACTCACTAGGTGCGTAATAAATTGAGAATGGTTTCTGTATTATTGGTTCTGTCATTTTTCTGTGTCCTTATTGGTTGTTCCCCCTCCTGTTCCCTCTCCTTCCTTCTCAAACGAAGTCTTGGTGGCTGGTTGCGTCCAGTGATACATTTTCATATTCGGATTATTTGTCAGACAATTCACTTCTCTAGTCAGGGGTACCTTTCAAAACCAAAGCTGCTGGGCTGCGATCATCGGAGTGCAAGTCTTAAGTGTTTGTTGAATGGAAGCTTTGTGCTTGTGGCAGTGACTGGAGGTGTAAATGGGGTAAGTGCTTATGATTTCTGGTGTTCTGTGTGTAGCGGGCTTTCCGCCTAGTATGCGTCTTTGCTCTATGGATTGCCATATGTTATTTTAATTTGTTTTCGGTTGGGCCAGAACGCCCTTTTTACTCTATTGATTGTCAGTATGGCTTTATTATTTTAACTTTGTCCGACCCGTTGGCTGAATGGTAAGCGTACTGGCCTTCGGTTCAGAGGGTCTCGGGTTCGATTCCCGGCCGGGTCGGGGATTTTAACCTTCATTGGTTAATTCCAAAGGCCCGGGGGCTGGATGTTTGTGCTGTCCTCAACATCCCTGCAACTCACACACCACACATAACACTATCCTCCACCACAATAACACGCAGTTACCTACACATGGCAGATGCCGCCCACCCTCATCGGAGGGTCTGCCTTACAAGGTCTGCACTCGGCTAGAAATAGCCACACGAAATTACTACTACTATTATTATTATTATTATTATTATTATTATTATTATTATTATTATTTTAACTTTGTGTTCGATTGGACCAGTATACCCTTATTGCTCTATTAATTGCCACCATGGTTTTATGTAGAAAGATAGGAAATAGGTTCGACAGAACATTAACTTTATATTGAGGAGTATGTTCAAGAGAACTAACTTTGTAATTATTTGGAGAAGCACCGTACGTTCCTGTTCGAAAATTTTCCTTGTGAACATTATACGAGGGCGATCAAAAATTAAGTTACACTTCGAAATCATGGCCATTTATGAAACCACCTACACATTGTGTAACGATTCAAATCCCGTTACAAGCATTCATCTGTATTATTATTATTATTATTATTATTATTATTATTATTATTATTATTATTATTATTATTATTATTATTATTATTATTGTTGTTGTTGTTTGATTCAATTCCATAGTTTGATTTCGCGGTGTATTGATTAATTATTGTTCGCTTCATGGTATTTAATTTATTATGTATGTGTGTGTATGTTAGCATTAAAATAATGTAGAGTGAGAGTTGCTACCTAATATCACATATGGATATATTTTGTGAAATAACTTTTAAACATTGCTACATATGCTGTAACATTGTTACAGTAACTGTTGAGTCATCGCTCTCTCATTGTATGCATTTAGAACCATGAGATAATTCAGGGAGTTCCTACTTTGCCTGAGGCTATTTCAACACAACCCGTAAAACTTTGGAACTGGGTGGGAGTGACATCATGTACTCTTTTAACTCTGACGTGGGTGTTATACCATGTGACAGCGTGTGTCTATATATAGAGGCGTATCCTACAGCGGGGAGTCAGTTGGAAGGAGAGGCTTGCAATGGAATGTTGTAGTCAGGTGGAAGTGGACTCTCAGTGAGTCGGTCAGTGAGACGGATGGTGAACAGTCAATTGGATGGAACCTTAGTCGATGGATAGTCATTTGCATGTGAGGCCACAGTTGGTCAGTCAGTCACTTGAAGATAGTACAGTGACATGGATATGTAGTCGTCAGTGACGAAATGGATTAAATGTTCGGAGTGTGTTTCTTGTATCTGTTCGGTCGAGTTCTTATGTCAGTTCAGTGACAGTCGAATCTTGAGTCGTCTTAATGCAGGCTAACAGTTATCAGTGAATTACTTGTAAAGTTGATTGTGAAGTGTGAATATAATAATAAGCCATGCTATACCTCGTTTGTGAAACTAAAAGGATACATCACCAAATTAGGTTTGAGATACCTACAGCTGATACCATTTCAAAGGAATACGTCGTAATAACACTCGATGTGTTCAAGGTACAGTCAAGTGAAGCAGTGAGGGATAAATTTCCTGTACAACTTTTAAATGTCCGCTCAAGAGGATTTCAAATTTAATCCCTACAGTTTCTTTCAGTTTTAATTTCAGAATTTTATATTATCATGTATATTATCACAGCAAACCTCGCCAATTAAATTATAAATTTAAAGGATATGTTTAGTTTACTATCAAATAAAATTAATTGTTTTATTTCAATGGTAGATCAGAAAACCTCAAATTTTGATTGGGAAACCAAACAACAAATTCCTTTTCCCAGAACCTATAATTATGTTATGCTGTCAAAGTAACTTTATTACCTCACACCCTAGAGATATTCAAGATTCTCATTCTAATATCGTTACATTTATTTGTAGCTAGCGTCCATCAACAATTTTATATGTAAGTAATCAGGTAAGTACTAAGTGAGACTACATGGTCCGACAATTGAGTATTTTATTTCATGATTATTTTAATTCTGTTTCATATTTTAATTAATGAGCAACCACAATTGGCAACACATCTACGACAACATACCATGTAAGTTCACGTTTCCACATAGTCCCCAAGAGACTAAACACTTCTCGAAACGGTCAACCAACTTTTCGATTCTGGATGCGTAGAAATCACCTCCAGAGCTATGAACCACCTGGAGTCAGTTGATTTCACCTCCTCATCATTTCGAAATAGTCGTCCATCTACATCATTTTTCAGCTTATCGAATATATGACAGTCGCATGGCGCTAAATCTGGACTGTATGGAGGATGTTGCCATAACTTCCATTTGAATCTCTGCAGCAGTTCGGACGTTTGGCGAGCCGTGTGAGGTGTTGCGGTATAGTGCAACAAAATCACACCGGTGCTCGATTTTTCCCGACGCTTTTCTTTAATTGCCTTATGCAGCCGGTTCAACGTTTGACAATACGAAGCCGAGTTGATTGTCGTGCGTTTGGGCATAAATTCCACGTGCACCACACCCTCCATGTCAAATAACACTGTCGCCATTACCTTTCCTGCTGAAGGTTGGACCTTGGCCTTCCTTCGTGGTGTGATGTGATGTGCACCCATTCCATCGATGTTCTCTTTGTTTCGTGGGTGAAGTGGTGGACCAACGTTTCATCACCTGTGCTGATTCGCCGCAGAAACTCGTTGCTCTCTACAGAATACCGTTGCAATAATGCCAGTGACGATTGTAAACGTTGCCCCTTGTGAACATTGGTGAGCAGATATGGGACCTATCTTTGACACAATTTACGAAATCCAACGTGCTGGTGAACAATGGAGAACACACTGCCATACGAAATGTTCAGCATGCTGGCAATTTCCTGCAGTGTTATGCGCCGATTCTCTCTAATGATCCCATCCACACGGTCAACATTGGCAACGGTACTGGACGTTGCGGGCCTGTCTTCGCGATATTCGTCCGTGAGATCCTTGCGTCCAGCGTCAAGTTGCTTACACCGCTTTACAATACCTGGACGAGAAAATGCACGCTCACCATATACAGCAGTGATTTCACGATGAATGTCCGTCCAGTTGAGCCGTTTAGCCCATAGAAATCTGATCGTTGCATGCACCTCCAATTTGGAGTAAACACCCAGTTGACGCGACATTGAGCCTTTCGGACGTGTCAGCAGTTATTGTAGCTTGCTCCGCATTGGCCACGGTCATGACACACAGCGTTTTCTCGCGGCGAGCTAGTTTAACTTACTTTTTGATTCGCCTTCGTACCTTTTCTTATACATACTTGTCTTATGAAATCAATAGAATTACATTTGTGTTATTGCTGTGATGTGCGTCAGCAATGTAATTTGCTTTTGTAACAATGTTTGCTCTTTGTAAGGTTTTGTAGCTTATTTTAATTATGCCTGTTGAATTACAGAGGATAAACTGCCTCATGGTTGTACCATACTTCGATCCGCTTCCACATCCTCTCTGACTAATTCCTTCCTATGGGTTTATGCCAGTACCTTCTCAGTAGGTAACCTTTTTGAATAGGAACCCATGTCCAGAGAAACATACCGTTACCATACTAGAGGTACAGACATTTCATATCAAGTGTTCGAATCTCCCGCTTTTGCTGGGTGAAGGAGCGATTACATCTGTGTATAAAGTTTACCTGTAATGGTATAGAGGATAGTTGCTCTCGAACAATGAAAAAATTAAATGGCGTATGGCTTTTAGTGCCGGGAGATCTCAGGACGGGTTCGGCTGGCCAGATGCAGGTCTTTTTATTTGACACCCGTAGGCGACGTGTGCGTCGTGATGATGATGAAATGATGATGAAGACGACACTTACACCCAGCCCCCGTGCCAGGGCAATTAACCAATGATGGTTAAAATTCCTAACCCTGCCGGGAATCGAACCCGGAACCCTTGTGGCCAAAGGCCAGCACGCTAACCATTTCGCCATGGAGCAGGACTTCTGGAACAATAATCACCACCACCACCATCACCTGAAATGTTATGCAAGCAGGTTGACATTTTACTTTAGCGGTCGCCACATTGAGGCACTGTTGTAGTGAACTAGGTTGCTAACCGTCATTTGAAGGAGAGAAAAAGAGATGAATTTTATGTAGAAAACATTGTTAATGAATAACTTCCTTTATTTTTCGCTTGACATTCAACATTGTCACGAAAATGGTAAAAATTGGATTGTTTACGAAGAAAGCATAGTTAATGTGACAAAATTAATACTTTTTTGATAAAAAATTCATCTTCATACATAAGTTCCGTTGTAGGTAGAGATATGATTGGGCAATGTGGAATTCTGCATGCTTGATTCTTTCCCAATAAAATGTATCTCACAATAAACTGACGTATGTACAGTAAATTCAATAAACTGTCATCTGACATATATGGAACTTAGTTTCCAAAAACGGGTTATAACAAAATACATCGTATTTCAATTTGTGCTGATACAGACCGTACTTGTATTAGCTTATTGTATTGTAAACCATCAGCACTGTTTTAAATATAGCTTTGTCATTTTTTATGACAATGGATTATATTATAAAGAGTTGAATCACTGACGATCTGGAAAGTATCCCTCGAAGGTTGCTGTATAGTCGTAACATTTTCACGGTGTCTGTGGGTCAAATCGTGTTGTGGAATAGAACTCAGCAGTTCTAAACTATTGGAACTCCAATTTCTCATATTAAAATTTCCACGGGTAAGTTGTTCTTGTAGATCAGCGCAAATCCGCAGCGCTTTTCCCTAATGTATTTACGCCTGACATGGAGTCATCCACATAATCAGATTTTTCGCCGTCGTAAGTAGATTGATTGGCTCGTCTAGTGCAAGTTGTTGAATACATCTTGTAAGTAAAAGGGGCGCAGACACTGTTTCATATGTCACTGCAGTAAGGCTGTATGTTTAGTGTCCATTTCCGGTATTCTCTCCACAATGTGCACTGCGGTTGTTGCTTTATCTGCACTTGACACATTTTCTCATCATCCACAGTAATACAGACTTTTGTGTAAGAAATCTTGAATTATGGAGAAGAGGTCATCTTGCATATCGTCGTTGCCGGGACAAAACCTCGTATGTGAAATATTTTAGCTTAGAACTTTGGCCAGTGAGGTTCTGTCATCTAAGGTGCAATATTGTGTGACAGTTGTTAAGGCATTCTCGCTCTTCATAACGTATATGCTGCGGGTCAGTATATCTCCAAAAATATTAACACATAGGAGGTTTCGTCCCGGCAACGACGATATTTGGAAGAATTTCGTTGAAGCTGAATCAGTTATTACTATAGTTGCTTTAGCTAATGCATCCAGTACGGCGCGTGTCTTGTTCGTGGTGCTTGATTACTTTGGACAGCATGGTGAGACATGACATAGTTAATACAACACTTCGATGGGCTTGTGTCAATATCCTTCATGAATTTGTTGTATTCTTTACCAAGACCTTCATTGTGCTTGAACCATTTTGCTTCCAGGAATCGCTTCCGACCCTGGAGCTATAGCAATCCTTCTTAGGGCCAGATACACTTTCAATCGCCCAAAATATTTCACGAGCATTAAGACTCAAACCTATCACATTTAAGACTGGTGCATCGTAGCGTACGGCTTGTTCTTACCATTGAGGCTATGCTGCACCGCGGCGCAATGGGCGTAGATTACAACTAACGGTCACAATGTCCACTTTGTGTTTCACGGACGTTTCATGTACATAATAGATCATTTAGAAAGTGCACTTTTGCTTTCTGTCATTTAATAATATTATGCGGTAACAGCTTGCTATTTTAGTGTAGCCCGTAAATACAAAGATATCAGTTTTACTGTGTTTACTATGCGTACCAGGAGGACAAATGTTTTCAGGACGTATATAAAACTGCGGTTTGCATTAAACAGTAACGGTAAGAGCCGCAGATTCATCTGGTATATCTACAGCCAAGCTATATTGCATCACCTACAATATCAAAGAATACTTCAGACGATGTCTTTAACCTAGGCCTCGCAAAACTTTATACCATCCAGATCGAAAGAGAACAAGAGTTGACCAAGGAAGGTTGAACAGGAAAGCTGAAAGTAAGGAGCCTGAGGCAAGTAAAGTGTAGCATTGCTATTGTTGGGAGATCAGAAGAGTGCACATGCCCGGTGAGGAACGGGGTGAAGGGGTTTTCACCAGCAGAGCCAGTGACGCAATGGTTAGCATAGCAACTCCGCTACTACCCAGGCGACATTGTATTATCTTCTACTTGTAGCTCTTCGCTCTTGTCAGTTGTAATCCAGCAAACTGCAAAGTGTGAGTCAATGTTTTCGTGTAGAAGATAAGAGCCGATCTGTCTAAGCAGAACAGGAAGTTCATGCTTGCAGGCCACATTCCCCATTCTTGCATTCTTCTCATCTCTACACAGTAGGCTGAACTAAGGAAATCGCGATCAAAAGCTCACACTCCCAATATGAGAGCCTCTGAGCCCCCTTTTATTTACTTCTTACGACAAGCAGGGTTTACCAAGGATATATCCTACTACCTCGACGCATATGTTGTCATATTGTAACTCAGACATATATTACGTACACGGAGATGTGTTTATTCTTACTCGAGGTGGATTTCAGACCACCTCTAAGTTATTTTATTGTCTGTGTGAACACGCTTTATGTCCTCCGAGCTCCACTTTTATTGCACCTTTTACGATTTCTCCACACCACCTCCAGTTCGCATCCCCACGATACACTCACGGCATATCAACTGGAAGCGTTTAAAGAGGATTAAGGGATTGCTACAACGGGATGCTATATGGATTAGTGATGACCACGGTATTGTCCTGGCGCTCTATGGACTCCCCGAGAAACTCTCTTCCAGCAAGCGGACGGGTCGATTCGCAGTTGGAAGGAACGAACGAACTTCTGTTATTAACGAATTTCACAATTCTGGTCGCGTCTCTAATGGAATCCACAGGTTTTTTGTGCTATATACCCTTTTTCATGAGAGTGAAGAATGAGATGAAGACTCTGGGAGTTATTAAGGTCTCGTGAAGGAACAAAATAAGCTTTCCTATCACACATTTAAAACAAATTGATATGCTTAGATTTACGGTGAATAATTTCATGTTAACCTTTAGAAGCATTACTTAGCAAATATGCAACGTGGATTAAAGATCGACTTCTGCGACTCTGGAATGAATATCTTAAATCACTGTACAATCACTATTCAAGCGACTCGAATTGCTCCCATGGTTTTCGCGTTTCTCTCTTGTGAGTTGGCCATCCTAGGGCAGGCCTGCACTACTTGATTATCTCTGAGGACCAAACTCAACTTTTACCATCCAACCGAGGGACACATCACACTGCACCTTGAACCTTACGTTAATTAACTGCAAATAAACTTAAAATATATAAATTAATACGCATATTAGCATGTTTTTATAAAGTTTCAATTAAACTTATATTATTAATTAATTAATTGCAAAATTTCGCAATTCAAACTCTTAATATATATACATAGACATGACGTTTGCTAATAACAATACTGAGAATATCACACTTATTGTTAACAGTTCAAAGTGGCACATAACCAAAGGTATACAATTCTAGTTCCGGCTAGCTTGCACCAAGCAACTCTCCAAATAAGCAGGACAGCTTAGCCTGCACGTCACCAAAGCAAGAGTGCACGCGTATTGAGCATACAAGCCGTTGCGGCCAAACTTGGGTCCCCTTAAGCCTGCCAAGTTTCGTAGGAACCATTTGGACTGCTGAACTCGACAACAGTGTACGTCAATGTGCCGCCGCTGTATGTTTGTACAAATATATATTTAGTTCAGTACAGCTCGGTTATTAGCGGAGCAATCAGCAGGAAAATAAATATATTGTGAAGGAAATTGAGGAATAATGAATTAATAAGTAATAAAGGAGCCTTAAGTCCAGCATAGGAATTTTTAAAATGTTTTATGAGCAGACATCAAATGAGCCAGTAGGCTTCTTGCAGCGCATTTTTTTGTAAAGAGCTAGACAGTACTCATTCAGGAACCTCAAGCATCTATATATTAAAAAAAGTTTTGAAAACTAAAGTCAGTCGGTCCGGCCATTCTATCCGGTCGATTTCCTTCATTTTTGTTTTAACTTAAAGGTATTCATGCACAAATTTGTCATCAGGTACTATAACTAAACTTCCACCTTCCTCAAATTATTTCATTTTTCAATTTTTTTGTATCTTTGAAGCAATCATATCTTTGGTTCTAATTGAGGTACGGAGTTCGTTTTGGCCTAAGAACACTCAGTGGATCAGGTTCTTTCATTTCAGCTCTTAACTATTCAAATTGGTTCATTCTGAGCAAAGTTATGAGTGCACATTAAATTTAACGTCTCATTTCTTCAACATTTTTTCTCATTCAACCAATCATATCTTTCGTTCTAATTGAGGTACGCAGTTCGTTTTGGTGTAAAAACGCTCAGTGGATCAAGCGCTTTCTTTGGAGGTAATAATTACTTACATTGGTAGATTATGAGAATAGTTATGAGTACATTTGTCTCCATGACGAAGATCTTTGAAGGACTTTTTAATAGTTCGGCGCGTAGTGTTGTTCCAAGGAACGTTTAATTCCATTTCTTTGTGTAATGTATTTTCAAGTGTTTTCTTGACAGAATATTACATTCTATTACAGAAGCAGATCATGTGCTTTATTTCATTAAGTCGGAACTTTGTAAATACATCCGTGAGGATAGTAACGAACAACACCATACATTGTACATTGCGGGCGGAGCCAGCGGGAAACTGCTAGTCTTAATTAGTACATTTGACCAAAACGTTCAACAATATATACACATTTTAAAAGAGAACAAAGTTTGATGGCTGACAAGTGCGTGGAAATGTGTTCCAAGGACTTGAGACCATTTATTACTACTGAAGGCGAAGGTTGTTATTAATTTAGGGCAAACATTGATTGAAATGGGCAAAACAATTGTTCGGAAGATATAAAAAATTGTATCCGCTCTCAAGTCACAGTCTCTGAAAGTCCCACTGACCTTGAGGACCAAGGGAGTCCACTTTATAAAAGATGCCGAGTGATATTTTAATAAATATATACAGTATTAATTCGTTTGACGTTCCAAAACTGTCCCAAAAATTGATGAAAATATTCACTGAGATTTGGAACATCGTTTGAAAGTGCTAGGTGTTTCACATGAACATATTTTCAATATAAAATTCTTAAAGGAACCAAGAAAATAATATTGTTAAGGGCTTCAACACAGAGAAACGTCTTCCATCCATGCGTCATATTACTAGTACGGTCTTGAATCATGCCCTTTTTTCAATTTTTTTTCACTTTTTTTTAAATGTTGAAAATATTTCTTAGTGGCAAAGTGGGAGTTCCCATACTACGAACGTAAAATTAAGCAATTTCCTCAATGGGGCCAAACGTTGAAGTGCTAAAGCCCCTAGAGGTTTTCAATTTGTGAGTCTTCGATAGATCTATCAAACTAAAAACAACTTTCGAAAATTACTTCTGGCCTAAATGCATTTCCGGATAAACAGCCTAAAATCGTTTGTTTCCTTACTCGCTTTTCTCTTTTATTCAAATCCTAGCTAAATTAACTTATTTACATAATTGTTTCTGTGGTGCTTTCCTTAGCTCAATACCCTCACGTGTTTTTTTAATTATCTTAAATGTCCACTCCGAATATATTTATAAGGGCTTAAGTGAAACTGTGCATTAGCTCATATTAGCGCTCGTATTGGTAGAAAAAGGCAAACTGCTAATCTAATCGACCAGATAACGATGATTAAGAAGAGCACTGTAAGTTTTCTGATCGACCGCATAACGATGATTAAGAAGAGAGCTGTAAGTTTTCTGATCGACCGCATAACGATGATTAAGAAGAGAGCTGTAAGTTTTCTAATCGACCGCATAACGATGATTAAGAAGAGAGCTGTAAGTTTTCTAATCGACCGCATAACGATGATTAAGGAGAGGACTGTAAGTTTTCTAATCGACCGCATAACGATGATTAAGGAGAGGACTGTAAGTTTTCTAATCGACCGCATAACGATGATTAAGAAGAGGACTGTAAGTTTTAGGAATAAATAAAGAATATATTTCCATACATTATTATATTTTATTTACCTAAAATTCGCAGCTCATGTTTCTGGGATGTTTTCAATATTGAGTTGCTTGAAGGGTTAGAACTATGGACTTTTTTACGATTTGCTTTACGTTCCATCTACACAGACGTGTATTATGGTGACGATGGTATAGGGAAGGGCTAGAAGTGGGAAGGAAGTGGCTGTGGCCTTAATTAAGGTACAGCCGTAACATTGACCTGGTGTGAAAATGGGAAAGCACGGGAAAATATCTTCTTCTTGTCCACCATTATATGTGCTTCCAAACATACAAAATACCTGGTAAGCAGTATGCAATAATTTTTTTTTTAATTTACCCTGATCCGGAATAGAATAAAACTCTTGTAAAGGACTCTCCCTGTGCTTGGCCCGGTAAGTTTCAGAACACTGGAGGTCAAACACTTCCATCTGGAGTTCGATATGTAGAACGACGGAAAAATAGATCCTGGATCACTTTAATGCGTACTTCGTCCTCATTATTCAATGACATTCTTACCTGAAACTCGTCACTTAGGAGTGATATGTGTTTCTTATATTTTCCACCGACTATTGAATGGTTTTCCGATGGAATATTCTGTCCAGAAGTTATGAAATGTGACAAATCCCCACTAGCAAATTGCTTTTCAAACAAAATTTAATTTGGAATACCTTTATATTTTAATTGACTGAAAAACATTTTTCCTCTTGAATGTGAAAGAAAAAAAAAGATCTTGATTCATCATTTCTGGGATTTTTTCCCAGATCTCCTTCAGTTTCCAGAAATTCCATTACTTTGTTTTTTAGAGCAACAAAGAGCAATACAACTTTTTCGCGCCTCAACCATCGCACATCAGTGTGTTACGGTAAATCCTCATACTTGCCTTCATGTTCTTCTAGAAACACCTGAAATATTCTTTTCTTCATATCCCGAGCTCGAATAAAATTTACCAGAGCAAATACTATTTTCATCACATGATCAAAATCCAGAAACTTTGAACATAATACCTGCTGATGAATTAGGCAACGAAATTTTGTCAGCGGTTTACCCAACATGTTTTTAAATATTTGTTACAGCACCACTATTCATTCCACTCATAGATGGGACACGATCAGCACAAACTGGTAAGTTACTATGCTTAAAATATAAAGATAGCTTTGCGGTTACACACATCTCAACATTTTCTGCGATCTCTTTTCCTGTTGTTCTTCCTTTCATTGAACAAATCAGCAAGCTCCTCTGTCACCTCACAATTTCTATTAACGCCTCTAATATAAATTAAAAGCTGTGTTGAATTATTCACGTCAGTACTTTCATCCCGAGTAAGCGAATAATAGACTAATTCTCTAGCCGATTTTTGAGGTTTTCATTAAATCCTCGACGGTATCAGCCACCCTGTGCTGAAGAGTCATGCGGGATAAATTGACATTTTCAAAAGTACGTTTCAGAAACGGCAATCATCAGACACTGGGGATTATTTCCTTTTTCAACTAGTTAGCTTCAATGTGGCGTCTCAGATTGTACTCTTTCGTCACAGCGATAGATTCCCGGTAAACAAGGCACGATCCTTTGTCCTTCAACAGCGTAAAAACTAATTTTTGTCCACGTAGGGTTAAATTCTCGAAGTTCTGAATCTATTTTGCCCATCGTGTCCGAGATCGAAACACTCACAATAATGCAAGTTATGACCGCTCTGAAACCTAGGCTACTCCTCCAGCTACAAACAAACCTTTCATATTAACCATAGGCCCCTATTAATTTCTAGCGTAATTAGACATATATACAGTATGAATGCCCCAATTAAAATAAACACTTAAAATATAAGTTTTCTTCACGAAGCACAAAGCGGCCGAATTGGTTTGGGATTTTGAAACAAGATGACTGCGTATCGTCGGAAATACTGAACCTTATTAATTAGGCCTTCACCATGCAACCATCCACTGCACTGCCAAACCCAGTCGTGGCACGGCCTGCGCTGTGTAATACGATTCATTTTCGTTCGTAGACCTCAAGTCCGCCGTGATCGCGAAGATGTAACTTTGACTGTAATAAATTTGTTATTAAATACGAATGTGGAAATAATTCCAATTAATGCGATCTCTTGCCGTTTATAGAAATATGATTGTGACATTATTCGGTTGAACATAAACATGAACAGTCTTGGTAAAAATTTTAATTTAACATTAGGTGAAAGCCTTGAAATATCATATTTCCTAAATTGATTAAATAATTTCAATCAAGCAGACGGCAAAATAAATGGTGCTGGGGCCGTATGTAGCGCTCGGGGAAAATATTGTACAGGACTGTCCTAGGGGATGATTAACTAATAATATTAATAATAATAATAATAATAATAATAATAATGATGATGATTTTACGTCCCACTAACTACTTTTACGATTTCAGCAGTCACCGACGTGCCGGAAGCTTGACCCACAGAAGTCATTTTATATGCCTGTAAATCTACCGACACGGGGCTGACGCATTTGACCAAACCAAACCAAACCCCATGTCATTACAGCCCTTGTAGGGCCTTGGCCTGCCAAGCGACCGCTGTACATCCAGAA
The DNA here is from genome assembly GCF_040414725.1 of Anabrus simplex. Classification (NCBI taxonomy): domain Eukaryota; kingdom Metazoa; phylum Arthropoda; class Insecta; order Orthoptera; family Tettigoniidae; genus Anabrus; species Anabrus simplex. Next base: position 219,454,101 of record NC_090267.1, on the reverse strand, counting down.
GGTCTGCAGATTACGAGGTGTCGTATGGTCAGCACGACGAATCCTCTCGGCCGTTATTCTTGCCTTTCTAGGCCGAGGCCGTTATCTCACCGTCAGATAGCTTCTCAATTCTAATCACGTAGGCTGAGTAGACCCCGAACCAGCCCTCAGGTCCAGGTAAAAATCGAACTCGGGGCATCCGGGTAAGAGGTAAGCATGCTACCCCTACACCAAGGGGGCGGCTTGACGTATTTGAGCACCTTTAAATACCACCGGACTGAACCAGGATTGAACCAGCGAATTTATGCTCAAAAAGCCAGCACCTTAACCGTCTGAGCCACTGAGCCCGGCGGAATGGTTAACATAGGCCTAACCATCTGGAGACAAAGGGATTCTAGCTCGTATCCTGAAAGCAGCCATAATTTCCCGGAGAGAAAGGGATTCCAGTTTGAATCCTGACGTTGGCCATATTTTCAGCTCATTTATCTTAGAATATCTCACATTATTTCGCCAGTAGTTGGCTGCTCCGTGGATTAATAGTTGATGTGCAGGAACCGACGTTACTATTTTGTGTCTGGCGATAAAATAACTTCCCACTTCCACTCAGCTATAAGTTGACCTTCTTCTATATTCTTGTGGGTTCGTAGGTGCGATCTGTACAGCACATGTGGACTTCCCCGGTTTTACGGCCGAATGCCCTTCCTTATGTCATCTCTATGTGGAGTAATGTATTCAAGATTGATGTATCTGTTGTGGTTAATAGAATAGTGCATTTTATTCGAACAAAGATGTGTACATTAATATAATCGCAAATACCAAGTCTACGAGCCAGAGGAATAACTAGACAGCCGGGAACCGAATCTGGGACCCTCCGGACCAAAGCTCGCTACGCTGACCATTCCAACTAGGAACCGAACTCAGCTGTAAGTTGACCGGGCGAGTAAGCGGTGCGGTTAGGAGAGCACAGCTGTGAGCTCGCATCCGGGAGATAGTGGATTTGAACCCCACTGTCGTCAGCCGTGAAGATGGTTTTCCGTGGTTTCCCATTTTCACACCAGGCAAATGCTGGGGCTGTACCTTAATTAATACCATGGCCGCTTCCTTCCCATTCCTAGGCCTTTCCTGTCCCATCGTCGCCATTAAACCTATCTGTGTCGGTGCGACGTAAGGCAACTAGCAAAAAAAAAGCTGTAAGTTGACCGGTGAATGTAAAAGAACTCATCTCATAGTGCTGCAACGTATGTGTAATAAACACTTAAAGACTGTCTAATAGCACATTCTAAACATAGGATTCATAACAGTGTGTGTAACTGTAATTACACTGACTGACAGAGCAAATGCAACACCAAGAAGGAGTGGTCAGAACTTTATGCCAATTGCAGGGTAGACTGACGTCACTGAGGTATGCTCATGATGTGAAATGCGCCGCTGTGCTGCGCACGTAGCGAACGATAAATGGGACACGGCGTTGGCGAATGGTCCACTTCGTAACGTGATTTCTCAGCCGACAGTCATTGTAGAACGTGTTGTCGTGTGCCACAGGACACGTGTATAGCTAAGAATGCCAGGCCGCCGTCAACGGAGGCATTTCCAGCAGACAGACGACTTTACGAGGGGTATGGTGATCGGGCTGAGAAGGGCAGGTTGGTCGCTTCGTCAAATCGCAGCCGATACCCATAGGGATGTGTCCACGGTGCAGCGCCTGTGGCGAAGATGGTTGGCGCAGGGACATGTGGGACGTGCGAGGGGTCCAGGCGCAGCCCGAGTGACGTCAGCACGCGAGGATCGGCGCATCCGCCGCCAAGCGGTGGCAGCCCCGCACGCCACGTCAACCGCCATTCTTCAGCATGTGCAAGACACCCTGGCTGTTCCAATATCGACCAGAACAATTTCCCGTCGATTGGTTGAAGGAGGCCTGCACTCCCGGCGTCCGCTCAGAAGACTACCATTGACTCCACAGCATAGACGTGCACGCCTGGCATGGTGCCGGGCTAGAGCGACTTGGATGAGGGAATGGCGGAACGTCGTGTTTTCCGATGAGTCACGCTTCTGTTCTGTCAGTGATAGTCACCGCAGACGAGTGTGGCGTCGGCGTGGAGAAAGGTCAAATCCGGCAGTAACTGTGGAGCGCCCTACCGCTAGACAACCTAGACAACGCGGCATCATGGTTTGGGGCGCTATTGCGTATGATTCCACGTCACCTCTAGTGCGTATTCATGGCACGTTAAATGCCCACCGCTACGTGCAGCATGTGCTGCGGCCGGTGGCACTCCCGTACCTTCAGGGGCTGCCCAATGCTCTGTTTCAGCAGGATAATTCCCGCCCACACACTGCTCGCATCTCCCAACAGGCTCTACGAGGTGTACAGATGCTTCCGTGGCCAGCGTAGTCTCCGGATCTCTCACCAATCGAACACGTGTGGGATCTCATTGGACGCCGTTTGCAAACTCTGCCCCAGCCTCGTACGGACGACCAACTGTGGCAAATGGTTGACAGAGAATGGAGAACCATCCCTTAGGACACCATCCGCACTCTTATTGACTATGTACCTCGACGTATTTCTGCGTGCATCGCCGCTCGCGGTGGTCCTACATCCTACTGAGTCGATGCCGTGCGCATTGTGTAACCTGCATATCGGTTTGAAATAAACATCAATTATTCGTCCGTACCGTCTCTGTTTTTTCCCCAACTTTCATCCCTTTCGAACCACTCCTTCTTGGTGTTGCATTTGCTCTGTCAGTCAGTGTATAACAATGTGAGCTTAGGAATGAAATAGGTTCTTTCAGTTCTTGCCTGACATGTGACAGGGAAAGATCTGGGAAAAGACTTCTTACTGTGCAGATTCTTAGTTCCACTGTAGATACCGAAGAAAATTCGATATTATTACTATAAATAAAGCATTGTTAATTAACCTTCATTCAGGCAGCTTAAGAAATATGTGATCGATATGGAAGTCCACAACCCCACGACGTTGCTCGGCGTGTAGCAGAAACTCTAGGAGTGCTCTCATCACCATAGCAACAGAACAGAACAATAAAGCTAGGTTGGCGCCGTGGCTTGTCATCTTTCAGAATACAACAGAGAGCTTCTGCCCGTGAGTGACAGGTTAGAATCAGACAGCACATGTGCGATCTCCCGTAGCTTCGATTGAAACGGAGCCGCAGCCTCTAGCATCACAGTACTGTAATGAAGTTCTTAGTGTATACGTTTGTTTTGTAACATTGAAATGCTTCTCACCTGAGTTGTGTGGAATATTGGAAAGTCATTGGAAATGTAATACTCTCCTCTAATTATCGCTTCATCTCCTTCTCAATGCACAGAGTTTCTTATTGTACAAATATAATGTTATAATTTATTTAACTCATTAATACCGAAGAATTCTTGGTCTTGTAATCTTTTCATTATTGTTAATAGGTTCTTGAAATTTATTAAAATTAATATTTTGTAGTTTTCTAGACAGTAACCTACAGGTTTGTGTGGATTTATTATTGGGATGAAATATATTATATTAATTGAGGACTTATTTCAGACTTGAGTAGCATATTCATATATTTGTAAGACTGAAGCCTTATTTTACACTAAAAATTGTACTACATTATTTTGTTAAAATAGTTCATTACATTCAGTTACCAAATTTGATATTAATTGTATTATTATATTTGGTTCTCTTCCAGCGAATGTTATATGAACAGGAATTCAAATCTCATTAATGTATTTTTCTAAAATTTGTTTCATTTTGATAAGCTTTTCCTCACTCAGTAGCCATACTCACAAACATAGTAATAGGCACAGAATCTCACTGATTAAGTGTTGAAGTGAAACTTGCGATAGGCGCACAATTTAAGCACTGGATTAATTAAAATTCATTGAACAATGTTTTGGGGATGTATTATACCAAAGTAAAGTCACTATGCTGTAATTGTTGTATGACGTGGGATATTTGCAACGTAGTAGACTGTTCGAAGACAGTTTAAAGACTAGACAACCGAAGTGAGGAAATTGAGGATACTGTGTGGAAGAAAGAATTCAGCTACACCTTTTATACGAATTCCTCTTCTCAGAGTCTCCGGAAGTTGAATAAGTAACTATGGAATAACACTTTTGGAACTGCCAAGAGTAGGATTTGAAAATTATTGTATTTTCTGAGTGCACCCCATTCCAGTCCATTCAATCTGTCTTAAACGCGTGCCAGAGGAACCAGGGTTTGCCAAGCACAGAGCTGCTATGGCGGAACCCTAGAATATGATGCTCTGCAGACTCACTCACCGTCCACTTCCTTGGCTGCGTGGAAGTGTGCTAATCGTCAGTCCCCCTGAAGATGGTTTTCCGTGGTTTCCCATTTTCACACCAGGCAAATGCTGGGGCTGTACCTTAATTAAGGCCACGGCCGCTTCTTTCCAACTCCTAGGCCTTTCCTATCCCATCGTCGCCATAAGACCTATCTCTGTCAGTGCAACGTAAAGCCCCTAGCAAAAAAATCGTCAGTCCGATGGATCCTGGGTTAAATTTCCGGCCGCCCTGTGAGATAGTGGTCGTGGATGGTTAATTCCAATGGTTGGTAGACTGTGTGTTTGTACTGCCTCTATACTTCGACAATTTACACACAACCCTGTTCCTCCGCTTCAACACCAGGCAGTATCTCACACGGCACATTCCATCCACCGTGCACAGGAGGGTCATCCTAAGCAGACTTGCAGCCTGGCTACAGTAGCCATATGGACTGGTTATTATTATTATTATTATTATTATTATTATTATTATTATTATTATTATTATTATTATTATTATTATTATTATTATTATTATTATTATTATTATTATTGCCTCCGAAAAGGCCTGGTGCAGGTCTTTCGAGCTGACGCCTTATAGGTGACCTGCACGTCTGTGGGGATAGGGCACTGCGTATGATGAATTCTAATGCAAAAAACGGCAGACACACACATTATTATTATTATTATTATTATTATTATTATTATTATTATTATTATTATTATTATTATTATTTATTCAATAGCTCATTATGGATGTTATAACGAGTGGCATTCTCACTACTTTCGCAAGCAGGACAGCCGTGAGGGATTTTTAAAAATTAGATATGCGTCCCTGTGGTTGGAATTTCAAGTAAAACTGGACGTCCATTATCACGGTATCAACAATCATATCAATAATGTTATTGATTTTACGTCCCACTAATTATTTTACGGTCTCCGGAGATGCCAAGATGACTGAATTTTGCCCCGCAGGACAACAGGCGTAGCCTGTGTTATCTTTGATCAACTATTAGCACTTACTGTAACCCTATTTTTTTTTCTAGTGGCTTTACGTCGCACCGACACATATAGGTCTTATGGGAACGGTACCCTATTTTTAGGGGCAGAAGGTCCACATGGGTCGACGCCCCGAACAAATATATGAAACCTATTTTTTAGTAGAGAGCAATTCCATGTGTGACTAACTGACATTTACAATACACTTCAGCAATAAAATGTTTATACAAAGGCTGTGGTGGGTGTAAATAGAAAATTCTAATAACATGATATGTTAAGGAACACTGGACAATTACAATGATATATAAAACATGGATTAAAAATGAAAATTATACCAAATACTTGGTTTCAAAGTTTCCGTGACGGACTGACATAAAATATATCAACTCTCTATTCGCATGAACATGTATCTTGGCGTATTTCTCTGAACGTTTATTTCCAATACTGTTTCCCAAAATATTGTTTGGAAAGGAAGGTTTAAGGTGCTCCCTCATAAAAATAAATTATATGAAACTCAGTTTTGAAGGATGTTACAAGTAAAAATGTTGTGTGTGACTGAATGACATCTCTGAAGTTCTACATTTCGTACTGAGTTAGTTTACTGATTATAATTCTGTATTCACATTATTTTACTCTCATACAATTTTACAGGCATAAAACAATGTCAATAATATAAATGCAGTCTCCTCACTTTAAATAACAAAAACGAAAATATCATGAATGAATAACAAAATAATATTCTGAATATGAACATATAATGTAGCTGACTAGTGGTAAGCTGCCATTGACAGTCAGACGAGCATAATGCTATGTTCGATTTGTAGTTTGTTATTTACGTCATAACCTTCTTCACTATATGTGCATGTTGATGGAACACACAACGCAACATCCGGGCGCATGCCACTCACACTACTGCAAGGAACGCTGCCTAGTGCAAACTTTCAACTAACCACTTTTTTGTCCGACAGTTTTCGTTTTAATTGCTAAACTGGTGAATACTTCCCACTTATTGTCCACAAGAAAGGTATACTTATTCCATAACATATTCGCCCAATACTCCTACATAATGAACTTTATGTGTGAAACCGGAATAGCTGAAGTATGTTGAAAATCTTTTCCAACATATCTCTTTATCTCCTCTATTTCAAACTGTGGTACCTCCTGAACATTAATTTGATTAGTCCTAATGCTCAAAACGTTAACAAAATCTTCAGCACTCTGTACCTTCTTTCCAGACTTCACAGACACCCACGACATTCTAACATCGCATCTCTATTCGCATGAACATGTATCTTGGCGTATTGCATGGTATTATTCGAAAAAGTTCCATTGAATTTTAAATACAAATATGGCAGAAAGCAACTTCAAATCACTTAGGGTATATTTTTGCTTAAAATGGTTCGCTGTTCCACCAAGAAACAATTTTACTACTTCAAGGTTCGGGATAACCTCCAACAATTCTGAAAACAATGTTCTTAGTAAAACATCCACTGCATATTTGTCATGTGCCGTATAATCCGACACGAAAACAAATGACTTCTTCGTTGTTACCCTTTCTCCTAAGCAACTCACTGGACTGCGAGGAGATGTGCGTAGTATTGCGCGCGTAATGTCAGCTAGTCACGGTGCCGTAATGGGAAACTGATTCACTGTAGAAAAATATTTTCAGATTTTTTTGTATGGTTCATGTTTGTGGGTTACTGTAGTCACGTCCTAGTTCGTGAACCATGGGCAACGGCTGAGTGGCCTAGTAAGTGGTCCTGAGAGTCGGGATACCAGTTGCTATGGAATGGGAGTGGGCATCTCGGACATATTCTGAGTAGTGGCCCTCCTTGTGCTCAGGCGGCTAGGACTATACAATTCACCGGTGGTCCATAACCCGTTAGAGGAGAGATCCTCACTTGGACTATGTGCAAGTTGGGCAGCATCCTGCTTCATGAATTTACTGAGCTCAGAACACTTTAAGCAAGCCTCGGACCTATGGGAGTAACGGAGTCCCACTCCCATTTGACAGGCGAGGGACTCCTTGGAAACAACTTGGCGAACGAAATGGAATTCGATGGGGAGCTATCAATATTAATGGGGCTTATGGAAGAAAGAAGGTAGAACTGGCTGAGTCAACAAAGAGGATGCATCTGGATGTGCTAGGAGTAAGTGATATTCGGGTAAGGGGAGATAATGAGTAAGAGATAGAAGATTATAAAGTGTACTTGACGGGTGTTAGAAAGGGAAGGGCAGAGTCTGGGGTAGGGCTCTTTATCAGGAATACCATTGCACGCAAAATAGTTTCTGTTAGGCACGTAAATGAGCGAATGATGTGGGTAGATTTGTCAGTGGGAGGAATTAGGACAAGAATTGTGTCCGTGTATTCACCATGTGAGGGTGCAGATGAGGATGTTGACAAGTTTATTGAAGCATTGAGTGATAAAGTGGTCAGGGTCAACAGCAAGGAAAGAATAGTGCTAATGGGCGATTTCAATGCGAGAGTTGGAAATAGAACTGAAGGATACGAAAGGGTGATTGGTAAATGTGGGGAAGATATGGAAGCTAATGGGAATGGGAAGCGTTTGCTTGACTTCTGTGCTAGTATGGGTTTAGCGGTTACGAATACATTCTTCAAGCATAAGGCTATTCACCGCTACACATGGGAGGCTAGGGGTACCAGATCCATAATAGACTATATCTTAACAGACTTTGAATTCAGGAAATCTGTTAGGAATGTACGAGTTTTTCGGGGATTTTTCGATGATACAGACCACTATCTGATCTGTAGTGAACTAAGTATCTCTAGGCCTAGGGTAGAGAAAGTGAAATCTGTCTGCAAACGAATAAGGGTAGAAAATCTCCAGGACGAGGAAATTAGACAGAAGTACATGGATATGATTAGTGAGAAGTTTCGAACAGTAGACAGTAAGCAGGTTCAGGATATAGAAAGTGAATGGGTGGCATACAGGGATGCTGTAATAGAAACAGCAAGGGAATGCCTAGGAACAACTGTGTGTAAAGATGGGAAAAGGCGAACATCTTGGTGGAATGATGAAGTGAGAGCAGCCTGTAAACGTAAAAAGAAGGCTTATCAGAAATAGCTCCAAACAAGGGCCAAGGCAGACAGGGATTGGTACGTAGATGAAAGAAACAGAGCGAAACAAATAGTTGTTGAATCCAAAAAGAAGTCATGGGAAGATTTTGGTAATAACCTGGAAAGGCTAGGTCAACAAGCAGGGAAACCTTTCTGGACAGTAATAAAGAATCTTAGGAAGGGAGGGAAAAAGGAAATGAACAGTGTTTTGAGTAATTCAGGTGAACTCATAATAGATCCCAGGGAATCACTGGAGAGGTGGAGGGAATATTTTGAACATCTTCTCAATGTAAAAGGAAATCATCATGGTGGTGTTGCAAACAGCCAAGCTCATGGGGAGGAGGAAAATGATGTTGGTGAAATTATGCTTGAGGATGTGGAAAGGATAGTAAATAAACTCCATTGTCATAAGGCAGCAGGAATAGATGAAATTAGACCTGAAATGGTGAAGTATAGTGGGAAGGCAGGGATGAAATGGCTTCATAGAGTAGTCAAATTAGCTTGGAGTGTTGGTAAGGTACCTTCAGATTGGACAAAAGTAGTAATTGCACCTATCTATAAGCAAGGGAACAGGAAGGATTGCAATAATTATCGAGGTATCTCATTGATTAATATACCAGGCAAAGTATTCACTGGCATCTTGGAAGGGAGGGTGCGATCAGTCGTTGAGAGGAAGTTGCATGAAAACCAGTGTGGTTTCAGACCACAGAGAGGCTGTCAGGATCAGATTTTCAGTATGCGCCAGGTAATTGAAAAATGCTACGAGAGGAATAGGCAGTTGTGTTTATGTTTCGTAGATCTAGAGAAAGCATATGACAGAGTACCGAAGGAAAAGATGTTCGCCATACTGGGGGACTATGGAATTAAAGGTAGATTATTAGAATCAATCAAAGGCATTTATGTTGACAATTGGGCTTCAGTGAGAATTGATGGTAGAATGAGTTCTTGGTTCAGGGTACTTACAGGAGTTAGACAAGGCTGTAATCTTTCACCTTTGCTGTTCGTAGTTTACATGGATCATCTGCTGAAAGGTATGAAATGGCAGAGAGGGATTCAGTTAGGTGGAAATGTAGTAAGCAGTTTGGCCTATGCTGACGACTTGGTCTTAATGGCAGACTGTGCCGAAAGTCTGCATTCTAATATCTTGGAACTTGAAAATAGGTGCAATGTGTATGGTATGAAAATTAGCCTCTCGAAGACTAAATTGATGTCAGTAGGTAAGAAATTCAACAGAATTGAATGTCAGATTGGTGATACAAAGCTAGAACAGGTCGATAATTTCAAGTATTTAGGTTGTGTGTTTTCCCAGGATGGTAATATAGTAAGTGAGATTGAATCAAGGTGTAGTAAAGCTAATGCAGTGAGCTCGCAGTTGCGATCAGCAGTATTCTGTAAGAAGGAAGTCAGCTCCCAGACGAAACTATCTTTACATCGGTCTGTTTTCAGACCAACTTTGCTTTACGGGAGCGAAATCTGGGTGGACTCAGGATATCTTATTCATAAGTTAGAAGTAACAGACATGAAAGTAGCAAGAATGATTGCTGGTACAAACAGGTGGGAACAATGGCAGGAGGGTACTCGGAATGATGAGATAAAGGCTAATTTAGGAATGAACTCGATGGATGAAGCTGTACGCATAAACCGGCTTCGGTGGTGGGGTCATGTGAGGCGAATGGAGGAGGATAGGTTACCTAGGAGAATAATGGATTTTGTTATGGAGGGTAAGAGAAGTAGAGGGAGACCAAGACGACGATGGTTAGACTCGGTTTCTAACGATTTAAAGATAAAAGGTATAGAACTAAATGAGGCCACAACACTAGTTGCAAATCGAGGATTGTGGCGACGTTTAGTAAATTCTCGGAGGCTTGCAGACTGAACGCTGAAAGGCATGACAGTCTATAATGATAATGTATGTAATGTATGTATGTATATAATTTTGTTGATATCATCGAGGGGACGTAGGAACCCCAAAAAAATGTCATCGATTATTGTGCTGTGTAGACAACTTTTACTATGCTTTTCGTGACTGTCTGACCGCGATCTGCGCTTTAAAAAAAAATTCCTATAAAACTACTGAGAGAATTAGTAAAATTATACTTTATAACAATGTACAAAGATGAAATATCATACTTTACACATAAAAAGCTGAGCTTGAAACAACAAAATTACTTGTAAACATCAAGGTATGGAAAATGCACGTTAATTGGTGTATTCATCAGGGTGCTCAATGTCACAAGATTTGAAATAAAATATGGACTATTGCAAATGCTTTTTCCGATACTTCCTTCTGTAAACTATATATATGTATATAATCATAATTCTTCAACAACAAGAAAGTAATGTTCATTTGGCAATTTACGCCTCGGTATGACATTTTCATAGAATCATTCTAGAACAGTAGAGTTTTAGATTTAGGCCAACGTTTGTTGTGCCATTTGCCAGCCAAAACCAGTACTAATTTTAAGAAAATAGAATAAATTTTTTGGGCTTTCTTTAATTCCTCCCACACGAATCCTGTTAGGCGACTTTTGTACCCAAATACTCATTCTTAGGAAGATAGATTATAAAACGTTTGGTTAAAATACATTTAGCCGAATTCTCATCATAAAGTAGCTTACAGCAAAACAGTAAACGCACAGAGATCATAATTATTACACCTGAAAGAGATAATTTAAGAATGTTGTCCAGAATATACACATAATGAATGTACAGACTCACGATCTGTTATTATTTCTTCCACTGTCAAGCAGCATTGCAGACTGGCGAATGCCACTGATAACACACCGCGATGACTTTGACTCCACACAGCCAAGCTTGTGCGATAACCTATGCACCAGCAGAGAAATACATATGATTAAACCCATTAGATGTTCCAAATTCTGTGGTGGCCTCTTTGTATCAGGCCATATTTCCTGTTACGGCACCCTGTATGAACCGTGCGCATTTGACATCGGTGAAGGTGCAACCAACATAAGCAGCTGTAATGTTTCCATAGCCTGGAAGATAGTAATGGTCCCGGAGTGTCCAGTCGTCGTATATTTTGTACCACTGGATCGGGCTTCGGATCTGCCAGGGACCAGACAGTTGTAGTGCGCCAGTATTAAAGATTTCTCGCACAGGTGTCTTCCGAGTGACAATATTAACCCTCTACTGCATACTGCTGCCGTTAGGCAACAAATAACTTTTCACCTGTATAAATGGATAAATATTGTAGACAGAGGTAGCTTTACGGCACACTTTCAACTGCACAGTAAATTAAACACATATCCTAGTGATGCCTTGTTTTTATTACATAACATAAGACAAAACAGCCCTACAACCAAAGGTACTCCTTCCACCCCGTCAACATCCACGCGTACCAACCACCGTTTATTTTACGTGGGCCCTCCCCATCACATTACCACAGGCTTCAGGAGTACCTCTGGCTCAACCTCAAAGACATTACCGACCTACGGTCGTGCAAGTTGTACTTTGCGCCTTGCAGTATGTACCCATGGCCATTAAGTAGTTATGTTCGGTCTTTGAATGTTAAAAGCTTAGCGTAAAATCGTGAAAAATAGTATATATATTCCACTATGGCAATCCAAATCACATACGAGTGTTAAGCTATTAGCCCCAGTTAAGAATTGCTGGTACATCTAAAACACTGAACGAATCTTGAAATTTTATTCACCAAACGAAAACAAAAAATAATTCATGCAGTAGAGGGTTAAAGCGATGCAAGAACGTTCTTATGTCCTGTATAAAGACGTGCCAAACTGGCATAGGCGATTGCGAGGATTCAGTGTCTGATTGGATGAATTGGTGAAGTATTGTTCACGAAGGCCCACAAAATTTTGAACAGCGAGAAAAGCACACGTTCGGTTATAGTGATATAGAAAAAAGCGAGAAAATTAACGAAGATTTCTTTAATTTTCTTGTTCTACAACAACAAGGAACATTGACAGTTTTAATGTGCCAGGGGGTAATGATAAAAATGTTTTATCAGCCATCTGAAACCCAGATCGCCTGTACGTGAATGCCTATGATGATGGCCCTCTGCCATTTCTTAACCATTTGCCAGGTGCAGAACTGAAAATTTATTGTATGGGACAGATATGTTTGAATTGCAATATATGTCTCTGTCAAACCACGCTTTGTCGGAGGGAATTAAAATAGCTATTTCGGTGTTTCTTTAAACCTCCAGTCTCTTCTGTTAATATGAAATCGTATGCTACCTGTAATCTTCTTCTGGCCTCGTAGGTTATAGGCAGCATTGATAGAAGTACAGAAAGGACAATGGAGAAGAAAATTAGGTGTTTTGACCAGCTATCGACCAAACAGGGAGAATTAGTGTACATTCATCAGTTCTTCATTAGTAAATAGCTGTCCCTAGAATGCAGAACAAAAGAAATAGAGCTGCTGTGTTAGCTTCTTGAATGTTTCAAAAGCTTTTGATACTGCCGGTCACAAGTACATTGAGTCTCCTTTAAACGTCATTTCAGTTCCTCAGAGATTTAGGGCATTGGTAATTCAGGTAGCATAAGGATGGATAATAACAATAATTCCGTGTGGCTATTGCTAGCCTGGTGCAGCCCCAGTAAGGCAGACGAGGAGGGACGACATCTGCCATGTATAGGATACTGCGGGTTATTTTAATGGATGATAGTATTGTATGTGGTGTGTGAGTTACAGGGATATCAGGGATAGTAAAGACACCCAGTCCCCAAGCCAGTTCACGTAACTATCTAAGGTTAAAATCCACGACCCGAACAGAAGCCGAACTCGGGGCCTTCTGAACCGAAGAGCACAACGCTGACCATTCAACTAAGGAGCCGGACATATGGATAGATGCAACCACGCGAACTAAGGATATTCAAATTTGCAGGGGAGTAGCGTGAGGTTCACCATTGTCACCCCTCTTGTTTAATATGGGAATCGATTTTGTTTTGAGAGAGATGGATGTTACTGAGAGACGTTACCAGTTAAGTTGTAACATCGTAGAAGATCTAGACAATGTGGCTGCACTCAGCTTTGCGGATGTTTAAGTCTCGAAAGTGCTTAAGTCAAGTTGGTTTCACATTAAGTGCACCTAAATCTAAGCACATAGTAGTGTCATATAATGACATTTTCAAGCGTTCACGTAGTGTGATATAGTAATCTATATAAATAAAGTTCCAGGAGGTCCACTGTGATTTCGTTTATTGTGCGTTTTCGGATATTTAGGTCAACTCAAGACCCTATCAATGGTTTGTAGCTTTCGTATCTGTTTTTTCTATCTGTTTGTCTGTTCTACTACGACGTAAAAACGTTTGATAGATCACAACCAGATTTCATACTTAAAATATACTTATCCAGGAGCAGGTTTTGAGGGGTGTATAGGAATAATTGGCGAGTTATTTTATATTTTCTCATACATTATTGATATTCTGTAAAATCTGTTGACTATAAGTGAAGCGTCCTGACATTTAAAATGACACATTTCAAATGTCGGAGAAATTACTATTTTCTGCGGGTTGCATGCTCTGCAGTGTGTGACGGACACCCTTGCAGACCGACAGCGAATCTACCGGCTGCCATGGCAACGTCACAGTCTGCCTGCCAGCAGGAAAGTTACGCAATTCTATTTTCGTCACCATTCCAGTAAACTCGTGGTTGTTTGTTGGGAAGAAGGCGAGAGACGCGTCAAGCTGCCATTCTGTGGGATATTTGCGGAATACCGCTGGAGGTTACAGGATATGGAGCTCACGAACACGTACTATAGCATGATAATGTATATAATTAAAGTTGTAGGGGGTCCGCTGTCTGTAATTTCGTTTGATTTGCTAATTTTTTAGATATTTATCCGTTTTAGGTCAACTCAAGACCGAATCTGTGGTTTTTATTTTTCGGGCCTGTTTGTCTGTTCCACCATCACGGTAAAACGGCCGAATAGATCTCGACAAAACGTCATATTTAGAGTAAACTCACCCCGAGGAAGGTTTTGATATCCATATGATTTAAAAATCTTTGAATAGACGCGGGGTTTGCAGGAAGTCCAGAACAGTTTTCCTTCATTCTCTCTTATACTATTGATCTTCTATACATCTGTGGACTTCATGTGAAACGTCTCTTCATTATAAACAACTTTTGTTATGTTCATAATTTAGCTTATTCAAATGACGGAGAAAGTCACTATTTTCTGCGGGTATCATGCTCTGCATTGAGTAACCGAAAGACCGACAACGAACCTACAGGTTACCATGGCAACGTCTCTGACTGCTTGCCAGTAGGGAAGTAACGTATTGCCATTTTCGTCATCATTCCTGTAAACTCGTGGTTGTTCCTTGGGTAGAAAACAAGAGAGACGTCAATCGGCTATTCTGCGGGATATTGGCGGAATATGGTTGGAGGTTATAACCGTCCTCGAATAGCTAAAGTTACAACACCATAAGTGTTTTTCTTATCTGTTTACCCAAAAATCCCTGCGCCTAAATTTTTCCTCTGTTATCGCTTTCTTATATCCGTAACTCATACCTTAATAATTGATTGAAGGACATTTGATTTTCCAATACATCTACTTGGCACTTACACGGCTACCCTCAGTAATCCTATTTTCTATTAATTTCAGTAATAATCCTATTTTCTATTAAACTTTCTTACCTGTATTACTTTCTTTCTTAATTAATCCGTATGTATAGGAGTGCTAATCCTGAAGCCTGGAAACTCTTTCCTTTGAGGGAAAATTTCAAGCTATACAAATATATAATTTTCGGTCCCTAAAAATATGGAAATACGGATGCAGTTTTAATGACGGTTCAGACCTTCGTTTCGGGATAATTGGTGGCTAACCGGTAAGTCGTATTACAAAACAGATAGCACAATGCCCGTTCTATTTGGAAAGATCAGCAAATTTGGGCTTATGACTTATTGTCCTTTCTCGATTGTTGATGCGTTAGATAGCACCACTTCATTTCTCGATTATAATAAAATCTTTCGAACTCGATTATGATTGGCAATAGGATATGTGGCCTTCCATTATCCTTAAAACTACTTCAATGCCTACGTTAAATCAGAAACAAGAGCCATGCAATTTAATTTAATCTTACTCACTGCCTTTACAGTAATTTACGGAGGAATGCGTATACGGTGTTGAATACCGTAGCGAAGCACGGGTACATTTGCTAGTCTCTATAAATAAAATCGTAATGACCGTGTGTCGGTACATAGACTATTTTGGTGTTTTTTTATTCAGTTATCCGTTTCAGATGTAATAATGACCATCTGCATTCTTTTTTTTTTAGTTTTGGTGTCTGTTCGTCTGAGTTTTTAAATTAAAAAATACTGAATTTTTCTACCGAAATTCATATTTAGAATGCGTTTGTCCTTGGAGAGGTTTTAGGGCCAATATTTTTCTAAATCCCTGAATTGACTGGGGGTTAATACGAAACAGCGATTTTGCACTCCCACAAAATATACACAATCAAACTTAGTGGAAATCAATTTCTATAACTTTTTCCTAATGTGCATCATTTCGATGCGAGGATTAATGAGGGAGATATCGTTAATGGACCGTTTATCAGTCTAAGTTCGAGCGGAATTTTTTAAGCTTTTTGTTGATTTGTCTGTTCGTCCGTTTGTTGAGTTCTTATAACTGGGAAACTACTCTATACAGCTTTATTCATCGAAGGTGTTACACAGAAATAACGTCTAAACCATTAAAGATGTCGGTATTCTGTTTTCATATTCGTAAATGATACCCAGGGACTTGTAAAATAATGTGCTACGTATTCTCATGGGGTGATCAATAACCGACATATTAATGATAACTACATATTTTTAAATGGAACGATACAAATTTGTGTAGCTGGCCAAGAAGTTCAACTGCGTGCAAGTTCAAATATGTAAGTATTTCCAAAATTGGACAGTTGCTTTCTGAGATATCAATAAGAAAAACATGCGCGGTTTTGCATGCCGCATTAGACGGCGTGCAGTCGGACAAGGACATATTGACACACAAGTAGTTTCTTGGGTTTGATTGCAGCCACAGAATTGGAATAAAATAATTACTTTGACATGGCACATTTGAGATAAGCCACGGCCGACGTCCTTTCCAAATCCTTCCCATTTCCATCCGTGGAGAAAGACGCCTAACTGAGCGCAACCTGTTACACATGGATTTCAAAACAAAACAAACAACAACTTTAATCTTCCTTCCCCGTTGTGTGTTTGCCAGTCATACAATGAAATTTCACACCCAGGGTATGTTACGGTACATCTCATTTTGTGTACGATAGTTTAAATACATACCTGGAATCTGTTCTGTGGTTGGAATAAATGCCAAGAAACAGCTTGCGTGCCAATTCGTTCTTGTCCGAACATACGCCGTCTGATGCGGCACACAAAAGCCCAAATGTGGTTTTAATTGATATCTCAAAAAGTAACTGTCCGATTTTAAATGTATTTGAACTTGTACGCAGTGTAACGTTTAGACCAGCTGTATGTATTCGTGCCGTTCCATTTAAAATATGGAGTTTGTATTAATATCTCGGTTATTAATCATCCCATGAGAATAAGTAGGACATTATTTTACAAGCCCCTGATTATCATTTACGAATATGAAAACAGAATACCGATATGTTTAATGGTTTAGACGTTATTTTCTTGTGATATCTTAGGTGAATAACCCTGTATATTTCTACCAAACTTTATATCTGTCCTTGAGTAGGTATTAAGATCAATATTATTTATAAATCCAGGATTACCGAGCTCGATAGCTGCAGTCGCTTAATTGCGGCCAGTATCCAGTATTCGGGAGATAGTTGGTTCGAACCCCACTGTCGGCAGCGCTGAAAATGGTTTTCCGTGGTTTCCCATTTTCACACCAGGCAAATGCTGGGGCTGTACCTTAATTAAGGCCACGGCCGCTTCCTTCCCACTCCTAGGCTTTTCCTGTCCCATCGTCGCCATAAGACCTATCTGTGTCGGTGCGACGTAAAACAACTAGCAAAAAAAAAATTCCAGGATTGGTTTGGGAGTTTATAGGAAGTCGAACCAGTGATTTTACCATCCCACAAAATATACATGACCAACATTATTGGGAAACTACCGGCCTTAATGGAAATCAAGGCTTATGTGCACCTTTTCGATAGGAGGATAACAAGGGAGTTGTCATTAATGGACTGTTTTACAGGCTGTCATGTTATTTGTATTAGGGATAAGTGGTTTAACTAAAGAGCCATTTTACTCTTTTTGAACGAACAGATAATAAGGGAGGTGATCGTAAACGATTGGTCTCATGAGCCTTCGGCCACAGTGCCACTCCCGGTTTCAGATGAACAACAATATGTGACCGAGAAATAGGGAGACATCGATTACCAATTTCCGTGCGAAGAGGCCTCTTTAAACAACAACAACAACAACAATCAACATCATCGCCATATTCAGGAAATAGAGTGTGGCAATCAATGTATTTGCTATCGATAGTATCTTCCTTGCTAGCAGTGAAGATGAGCTCCTGTACTTACTTTCAAGAGTAAAAGATGTTAGTTGACTTACAACTGGAAATACAGGAAATATGAGTAAACCCAAACAACTAAGAGCTCAAAGCCAATTCACCGGTCGTTCAAGGGAAACGAAAGTGTTTATTGATTTTATGTACCGTGGTACAGCCGTCAATGACACGAGACATTGCGAGAAAGAGATGTATTATCCTGGGAGAAGTTACTATGACCTGGCGGAACAGACCAGTGTCTAAAATTATAATTTGCTTAGTGAAGTATTGTTGTTTTTCTTCTTAATTTACAGCTGTGAGGCATGATATCCAAGTGGCATAGTCACTGGTTTCTCACTAAGGCGGCCACGATTCTAATCCCGGATAATGTATTTTGTGTCTTTGAAATGAAATCGAGTCCCTGTCGTTTGGATTTCACGTAAAACTGGAGAACCCATAACTGTGATCGCTATATCAAAGGTAACGTGAAAACATGTCTTTCATGTTTTTGTTGCTTGTTGTCGGGATGTGTTACATGGCCCGTCAATAATAATTACAAACATTTTATCGATGCCTTTAACATGTAGTGTTGACGCACAATTCTATTTTTAGCTTGGAGAGAAAGAAGAACGAATGCGTTCATTATTAAACAACGAATATTTTGGGACGTCTTCTTTCCATGTTAGTGAAAGAATGCTTCAGTTCCTAGAAAAAGGTTTTAAGTGAAAACCTGCCTCTTCAACTTGCTCTAAGAGGAGCTGCTAATCGTACTGGGAGGGAATACATTTTCGAGGATGTAAGTCTACATGCACATAACAGTGGGATAACGAAACTCAGAAATTAGTTTATCGACTGATGATCTATTTATTTAATGGTGTACATAACAGGCTTTCGCCCAATTACAATGTTCGCGATATACAGTACAGTACAATTAATAGTTACACTACTAAACATTAACTGAAAAAATTAGGATGCAAAAGTATAAAACTGTGTTTCTTTTTTTAGTGTATTTTTAGTGTCCAGTTAATTGTTGTTTCTTACGCATAAGGTTTAACATTCTCTGAAGTCAGATAATTTCCAGGTAATATCGACTGTTGAATGTGACATGGTGGTTTTAATTTTGTAACGCCTGCAACTAATTTAGCTAGAATGTAGCACGAAGCACTTGATATCGGTGTACAAGCGTTCCTGTCGTGATGTAATTATCTGGCAGACTGCAATCACGCTCTGGCAGTGCTAATGGGGTGGAAGTAGCCCACTGTTGACAAGGTAAACACTAGGAAGCTGCTATCTGGACAGGACATTCGCTATTCATTGGCATGTATTGGAAACAGCGCCCAACTTTGAAATTGCACAGGAAAATAAAGCTCATATTTCAATAGATGGACTGCTAAAACCCAGCTCATAAAGCTGATCCGAATTGCTGGCTAGGGTAAATATTCATAACACACTGCTGATTCAGAGCAACAAGGTATATTCAGGAAGTATGATGCATCATGTTTGCGGACTAATTTGACACATATATAGCTAAAGTGAATCTCTTTCATAGGCATATCTTGTTGCTTCAGTTTTCAGGACAAATACATCGTAGTCTTTGGACAAACTATTCAATATATTTTATTAAACACATTGTGCACAAGGTATTAATTAATTAAACGAAATTAGCATCATTTGCATAGTGTGACAAAGTCAATGTCCTGTCTTTGCACTCAGTGATATGATACGTGTTGCATGGTCCTCCACATATGGTGCACTGACATCTGTCGGTGGGGCTGTGGTATCCCTTGGTTGAACATATTCGGTGATGTAGTCCGTGGGCTGCCACTCTCGTATATAAATGGCGCAGTTGGTAGTTGGCCTTTTTCTGTTCATTGCTTGTCATCGCTGCGGTGGTGAGGTGTCCGGTATTGATGTCCCTCGCTTTCTGTCGCCTGTCTTCTAGGAATCTGGTGCTTTGTGGTATTCGTATCAGATTATGACCTTTCATCAGGTTTTCTATAAAGAAAATTGTGTCTGCCAGGATATACGTTATTCTGTTTTGCGTGTATTTTGAGACGCAGAGCATTCTTTTCAGGTAGGCTGTTTTAATCCCCTCTAATCGCTTCAGATTCGAGTATGTGAGGTGGTTCCATATAAGTCGTATGCCGTGTGAGGCAATGGTAGCAATCTTTATGTCGAATAGTCTCAGGGCTGTTGTGACGCATAGTAGATTCAGTTTCTTTATCTCGAAAGTCGCCTTTATTGCTCTTATAGCTCTGTCTTCAATGTGCTTGGAAAAGGCATGTCCTGTCACTTGCAGTGTGAGTGCTAGGTATTTGTAGCTTCTGACTATTTATAGTACTTCTTCCCCGCAAGTGAATCAATCGTTTAGACTGGGTGCCAAATCTTGCTCGCCGTAAGCAGAGCGCCCTTGCTTGAAATACCTGCGCACACTGGTGCAAGTCTCTTCCCCTCAGTCGGCTTGTGCTTCCCCACGTTGCTGAATCAGGACTGTGCTCTTCTACCGATGACAGGCTCCCGTTCCTGTTGTGACTACTGGTAAGGGTTGAAACAAGTCGAGTAGAAGCATATATGGGTAAATGAAAGACATCTTCCAGATATAAGGAGGAATGGCTATTTCTTTGCTTAAACCGTGATCATGACGGAGAAGCACGGGGCCTTGTATGTAAAAACACATCGCGTTTAAGAAACTGAATGTCCGGAGACACTATAAGGCGTGTAATTATCGTAACTACAAAGGGCTTCACAGTGGAACACAGAAAAGTCTTAAAAGCCGAATTATCAAATAGAATTCACTCAGATAGAATTCACTTTCTGAGTATATTAATACAGTAGTCTCAAAACATGAAGTTTTGATACTGAAGCTATATAGTAGTGGCGAATTATTCGGCATTATTCTGCTTCATAATTATTCATAGGACAGTTGCGCATGTTAAGCCCATAAAAAAGTAAATTCCCTTTAGTTTATACTTCATTATTTATGGCAACATTAATTTTTTTTACTTTCCTCGTACATAGTGATTAAAAAACATATTGTTTCCCCATTTTATGCAAACGCCGTACTGAACACATGTATATATATATTATAAGACCGTAATTGTGAACGTGTAATGTACATTTAAGATCTTTAGTATCTCGTGGCCAGAAATATTCATTTCAGGCAAGAAATCAGTACAGCCCTCAGAACCACCCAATACCTGTTTACAAACTCTCTCTTTCATTGGTCACATCCATTAGAGGCGTAACACATGCAAACATCTGAAGTGTGAGGGGAGGTGGATGGGGCGAAGTACAGGATATCTAGCATGAACGAAACACTCGCGGAGGGGAGCTATTTTCTTCCCCGCCTAGCCCCACGCACCCCTGGCTGGACAATGAAGAGTGAGGGGAATGAGGTGAGGAATCACGCGGCTCTTTGAAGGCAACACGCGTACTGTGTATGTCAACTCATTGAGGCTCAAATTCTCCAGTTTCCTTGTAATTTTTGTGTACGAAGACTGGCTGAAACGTTAGCGGTCTCGACCATGACTTCATTATCAAATGGCATGGCGCTCACCACTGTAAGGAAGAATGACCATTATTTCGTCAATATAGGCCCTATTAAATTAAACGGCGGGCTGAGTGGCTCAGACGGTTAAGGCGCTGGCCTTCTAACCCCAACTTGGCAGGTTCGATCCTGGCTCAGTCCGGTGGTATTTGAAGGTGCTCAAATACGACAGCCCCGTGTCGGTAGATTTACTGGCAAGTAAAAAGAACTCCTGCGGGACTAAATTCCGGCACCTCGGCGTCTCCGAAGACCTTAAAAAAGTAGTTAGTGGGACGTAAAACAAATAACATTATTATTAAATTAAACTACACAAGAACCTTGTTCATCCGGCCCTCATTAATCCGGATATTCGGTATATCCATATCGAAAATAACAAAAAATGTATTTTTACTTGTACAGTATTTCTTTTGCGGCGTCGACTCTTCTTCAATATCTTTTCCACGATGGATAGTTAAGGACAGGAATTGGAGGTAATTCGGCCACGGTCTATCAAAGTTACCGTCCCGGCGTTCACCTGGAATTGAGAATGTGAAACCGTGGAAAACCATTCCCAGGTGGGATTCAAACGCACACTCTTCTGAATGCAACGCACTATTAATTCGCTGATGGTAAATTCGAAAATTAAACCGGCGCTCCGTCCAAGAAACAATGACTCATGGAGAGGCAAGAATGCAGCTGGACAAACTGATGGCCTATTTATAATCCTTGAATAAAGTCATACCGGCAGAACTGTTGTTAGTAAAACGTCTTCGTGATCGTGCTGGGCGCAAACGCTATTAGTATAAAACAGAATAAACGCACACATTACTTTGGTGCATAAAACAGAGCCGTAAATGTACGAAAAGTATTCTTATATTTTTTTTCACAATTAATAAAAGGTATTACTGTACAATATATATAACTTCTACTGTATTTGTTTATAGTTTTTCCACATTATCCGGATTTTCTATAATCCGTATCAGTTCCGGTCCCACTTCATCCGGATAAACAAGGTTCTTGTGTACTTTAATACTATTGCAAGCATTGTCAAAAGAAGAATTAATATACTTTGCACTAAAGTACGCACGGATATCAAATTTAAACGCAAGAAATAAAGATAAAAGAATTTCACGAATTCATTTAAAGACCTATGGCCTACTCTTACTGAAATTTTACACCATTCTTTTTTCTTAATATAATTATGAAAATGGGAGAGAATTTAAATGGGACAAATGACATGTAAAAATAAACGACAGAGACAATGCTTTCATTTACAAAGACTTGTAAATGAATATTTTTCACAATCCAAAGAGATATGAGTAATGATAGGTGAGATGTAATAAAGAAAAGTAAGATATTCTCATAATATCATAATAAACTGTATTGAAAGAAGCAAAGGAGCGCATTTTGTAATACAATAAATAAATACAGTAAACGCTTCCTGCACTCGAAAGTAATTGCATTTTTTAAAATGGAAAGTAGACTATAATTATAAACAATACACTAGTTTTCCATAAAACTGATTTTATAGCCATTTAAATAATTGAATGAAACTAATCAGGGGAAAATTGAAAGTTAAGGTATTCATTAATCCTTCTTAAAAGATCTCAACTTATTTCAAATTCACCCTGCTTATTCAATTCTTCTGTTGCAATAAGAGACCAATTAAAGGTTGACTGAGAGTGAAATGTTCATATACTTACATTTTGAAATATGTTGTCTGAGGCCGAATGGACTCCATTTCGTCTCTTAGACAAGTTATCTCTACGTGCCAGAGATAGGAATAGAATCCAGCACACATCCAGATAGAAAGCTACTGCACTAATCACATTGGCATGTCAGGCATGTCAAGGTCACGAAAAGATCGACAGTTCCGCGAGCATGAGAAACAGCTGTTACGAGCGCTAGTCCCAATATTAGGCCCACCTCACCTCCTACAGAGGTAGTGGTGAGTACAGGCTTAAGCGGAACGGCGACGAGAATGATTTTCTCCCGCTATGGATCTTAGAATCGCTATTCAGTACTTTCGTCACATTTCTGCAGGTTTCAAACACTACCGTCTTCTGCTGTTCAATATAGATGTTCTACTTATATTTAGGTCATGAAGTGTATAATGTGTATAATTAGCCAATGCATTCCTCCCAAAGAATTCAGTTCCAAAAATGTTGTCCCCAACAAATGGGGAATCTCGAGTGAAGGAATAACAAACACGCTTTCTTTTTTTAATCAGAAAAATATTATATTATGTCCAATAGCTCTTAAGTACACTTTATATTGTTGAAATTTGGAACACAATGGTTAAAATTTGGGACTGTTTAATTTCTTGACTCCGGCATCGCAATTTTCCTACTGTGTAGATGGTTGATTATTGTTTCAGTGTCTGCGTGTCCCTTCGTAGTTCGGTTAAGAACTACTGGAGACTCGGATGATGGAGTCCCACAAGAGTTAGCTGATTATACTACCCCTTAGAAAAGCTATTAGTCCTCGAAAGGTACTGAACTACTGCATCATATTGTTTCTATCCTTCTAGTGAATATTGAGTAGGAATTGCATAATATCGCTCAACAAAAGGAGAATCCAGGTTTCGAGATTAGAACTCCCAGAGATATGGAGAAATGAAGACAGATAACTGGTAAGTTGAAAATAATTGGAGATAGCTTAATATCTGGGGACAGCCGAAGAGGACAAATCTGTAAACGCTATGTGAATGTATTTGGAAAATTGAAATGTCCCTCTCTAAATTCTGATCATATGAGTTACGACATTTTTGAAAACAGTAACAGAGGAGAAATTTCGGCGCAGGGTTTATTAAGTATTTAGATAAGATGATGAATGATTGTGATATTACTTAAGCCTAAAGAGACAAAGCGAAGGTACGAAATGAAAACAGTACACGTGAGTAGAGGAGAAATACAATAATAATCAGAGCAAATACCAGAAAACACCTTACAGTGTTAAATAATGGACTACACTCTGTTGTACTGTTCAAGTATAAACAACCACGCTTAGTACTATTCGAAGACCATTATAACCAACGGTATTCCGCAAATATTCTGCAGAATGGCAGCTTGGTACCTCATTCAACTTCTACCAAACGAACAATGAGTTTACATTAATAATGACGAAAATTGCATTACATTATTTCCCTGCTGGTAAGAAAACTTGCAACGTTGCCACGGCAACCGACAGACTCACTGTCGGCCTTCGAAGGTGTCTGACTCGCGGCAGAACATGAAATTCGTAGAAAACAGTAATTTTCTTCGTCATTTGAAGAGTAAGCGAAATTATGTAGAGAACAAACATCATTGGTGAAAAACGTTTGACATGTTGTTTACAGCTTTTGCGAAAAATCAATAGTATATGAGAAAACATAACTCTTTTAGTCTTCCTACAAACCCCCGGTCTATTTAGCGATTTTAAAATGATATGCATATCAAGATCTGCTCCTGGATGAGTAGACTGTGAATATGAAGTTTGGTCGCGTTCTACGTATCTCGGCGTTTGCTCGTGAAGGTGAAACGAACGAACAAACAAACAAACAAACAGGGATGAGGGCTAAAATTAATTGATACAGGCGTTTCTGAAACGGATAAAATCTCAAAAAAGATCAACAACGAAATTATAGAGAGCAGACCACTTACAACTTATTTTATATAGATTACTTTTGACAACTAAGGGAGAACTTATAAAAGTAACCCTCTTCGCTTGAGTGAAAAACATATATATCTGTTTATCTGTGTCATTTTATGTGGTTTTAAAATTTTCAGAGGTAATATAATAACTTACCGGAATGTCCGTGGCTAAATTTGACATAGGATACCCGGTAGCTGTCACGCAATCCGAGATTGTTTTCACATCTCATTCCTGTATTATAGCTTTCTTTCGCCATTACGGTTAGCACAACATTTCTATCGTTGAAATTAGCATATAACATCCAGTTTGCGTGCACATAATAATTATCTGTTGAAGAAAAATCTTGTTCACAGGCGAACGTTGGAAAATGTGCGTTTTGGTGATAAGGAAAACATCTGCCCCTGAATAGAAAGACAGAGAAAGCAGAATTCACATTTCACGAAGACATAAAACGATCTAAGCAGACTTAAGCTTGCCCCATAACCGACGACTCACTGCACAGATGGCAAACATTCACTCCACGTAAATCAAAAGTGAACATTTTAAATGTGGTAAAATAGTCAGGATGACCAGATCTGTAACCACTATTTTAGAAAGTACAGTGATTTCTACTCCATACAACTTCAATAACACTGCACCCTCATCTTATTGTTGGAGGCTCTCTGGAACGTCGATCTTGATGCTAGTACACATATAGGCCTACTCCCATTACAGTTCGATTAGAGTCCATTCTGTTGATAAGTCCTTAACTAATTTAAAGCATTACATTCACCTTCGCAGAGTTTGGGTTCAGTGTTCATTCTTTTCCTCGAAACACCAAACCGAGATTTGTCAAATATTTTCCGTATAACTTTCCTTTCAAATTCATCTAGCTCGCAGCATACTCCCTTATTCAAAGTAAGTGTTTCACGTCCATGTATAATAATCACTCCACTAATGTCTTGAAGACGCATGTTTTGTTGTCCAATTCAAATTTCGTTATTTCAGCAAATTACTGAAAAGTAAACTCTCTCTTTGGCAAGAACCCTGTGTTGTTCTTCCTTACCGGAGAGCGTAGAGCACTTTCTACTAGATACTCGTACTTAGTTTATATTTGCCTTGTGAACTTTTACAACCAAACACTGTAGCCAAGAGTATGTCTCCAAATTCTAAAATATTACTTCTAAACCTTTTATAAATGATATATAATATCTAGATCATCGGCAGAGCACAACAGTGTCTTTGATTGTTTCAATATTGTCTCTCTCCAGATGTCCAATCCTCCAACTTCTACCGCCTTCTGGAGAAGGCCGTTAAATAGTACTGCTGAGGACTTCTCTGGTATAGCGATGCCTTCTCTCAGACTAAGAGGACGTGTGTCGTATTTCCATCTCTCTAATGTATGCTACATTTTTATACAATATTCTCTGAAATCTCCTTGATCGATTATGGATCCGTTGGCTCAGAATTCTTACATTTAAATGAGGCCTTACTTGTTGATTTTTAAGTTGAACATCACACTGATCATCTTTGCCATCACATTTCTCTTGTCATATATTTCTTCAGTGCCATATTTCCACGTTGGTGTGAGGTCGAGGAAGAACTCAAGCTAAGTTTAGAACTCGGTGAGAGTTTTGAAGCCCTCCCTGTCACCATGTATTGGCCCTGTTTAAAATTTCACCTAAGTTCACCCGAATTCGAACTCAGAACACTCGATACGGGAGCCAACCGGCTAGACCACTATACCAGCATTCCCTGTCGTGTAATCCTTCATATTTGCTTATATTAAGCAGCAGAGCGTACTATCATTGACAGGCCAGATGGTCACCGACTTTCGTCTCAACAGTTATCGAGCTTTGTTTCGAGGCAGCAATGGACAGTGCAGTTTTAGTGTTCAAAAATTCTCGAAATGCAGTGCCTTCAGATGAACAAAGTTCTTTGTCGTATTTTCAAGAGCGCAGAAAGTATTTTACTACTGCTCACCCTCGTGAAGGAAAAATGTAATTTGTCGTGAGAAAAGCAGTGAGTGTGGAGGTCAACACATGCAATTTTCAGTGTTTGTCTTTTCGACTTATTAACTGTTGTAAGAATTGCCTCGTAACTGTGCGCGTTTGAACGGGAAAATGGTTCGGCAAACCAGAATGACACATTAGCACATCAATAGAAGCGAGCTTTTAGGTTATTGGGGTAATCTTGGTACTATTGCTGTAATTTTGTGATCTTTGACCATGAAAATAAATATATTGTCTACTGGACCAGACACTGCTTTATCTCCTTATACAGCAGCCCACCATGTGAAAAATTCGGACATGTAATAAATTGTTCAAAATAAGTCCATTTTCGAAAGTGTGTTCGAATCGTCATTGTGAGTTAGGCTTTCACTAAAATTCCAAACGTTCTAGGTGCTCAAATCCATTCCGACTCATGATTTGACCAAAGCCAGGATTCCGAGTAAATTTCTCTTTGGTCCAGTAATACTTTATCAAGTCTTTGCTTGCACGCATGACCCATGAACATAAATATCGCTAGGGACTTCCTCAATTCTTTGATACTAATGTCCATGACAATGATTTCGGAAGTATGTTATCCTGTCCTACCGGTTGCTCGCGATATAGTTTCTCTTGTTCCACAAGGATTTCAAGGAAGTCACGATCAGGGAAACTCTCCACTACCTGTGGAATATTAGAGAAGTTATTAGGCATATAAATGAGATAGGTATTAATAAAACTGCTCTAAATTTCGAACAAGGTTCGTGTGTGTCCAACAATAAGTAGAACACTCAAAATTCTCAGTCACTTTCATTATTACTTGCCACATTTTCAACTGATTAATCGTAAGTAATCAATGCAGTTGGAATTCCATGTTTATTGTTAATTTAATTATTAGACGCTGAAGGTTCACAATTCGTATAGTCATAACAAACATCTCCACTAGTTACATCTAGATAGTCTCTAGCTGTATCGGATAAAATATCCACATTCATTTCTCCCAAAGTTCCACTCTTTTGTACGCTGCCAAAGCTACCATACCGCGATAGAAACAGAGTTTATTATACTTAATTTCCGGAAACAGATTTACCATTCAGTTGAAAACATGTAGGTATTCATGTCTACGAATACTTTAGTCCTAGAATAAACAGTAGTTCTCTAATTACTCCGCAGATTTACAGGAAAATACAGATAAGCAAAGTGCAGTGATGTAACGTTAATTCACGTAGCCTATCCGCCGCGCCCCAGTGAGCAGCCACGTAAATTCACGTAACCCGTCATTAAGGTAGTCTAAAAATCAGCGAGTGGTGAATTATTTCAATTCTTGGAATTTGACATATGTGATCTATATAAAGTTACAGATTTATACTTCACACTTCCATACGTCTTGGTAAACTTAAGATCGTTCCAAAATTCGAAAAAATCGTCATATCAAAATATTACACTGGAAAAAAGATACTGAGAATTATATTCAAATTATTTTTATTCTATATCAGTTTTAGTATCCTCAACATTAACTGTAATATACGGACTCTTCTTTGTTTACACGCTTCGTGTAGATTTCTCGTACATGAAGGGATTTTCAATCAATCAATCAATCAATCAATCAATCAATCAATCAATCAATCAGTACTGATCTTGATCTGCACTTAGGACAGTCGCCCAGGTGGCAGATTCCCTATCTGTTGTTTTCCTACTTACCTTGACTTATTTCCTGTTGCTACCTCTGGAGCATAGGCCTTGGCGAAATTTTTCCACACAGTACGGTTCCTGGCCATTCTCTTCACTTCGCTCCAGGTCCTGTCAACCTCTGCAATTTCCTTCTCAATCGTCCTCTTCCAGGTCTTCTTGGACCGACCTCGCTTTCTGGAGCCTTGAGAGTTTTAGTCCAGCGCCACCCTCTCAACAGCTCCATCCGGCTTCCTTAGTGTGTGCCCGATCCAGCGCCATTTCCTCTCCTTGATCTGGATGTCAATCGCCTGCTGGTTGGTCATGGTCCAAAGATCTTCTTTCGAGATTATGTCCGGCCACCTCACATTTGTTATGCGACGCAGACATCTATTAATGAACACCTGTAGCTGGTTATTAATCTGTTTTGTAACTTTCCATGTTTCACAGCCGTATAGAAGAATCGACTTTACATTGCTGTTGAAGAGGCGAAGCTTAGTCTTCCTGGAGATGTTTCTATTCTTCCACATGGGGTAGAGCTGGACAAACGCACCATTTGCCTTCCGGATACGGCTTCGAACATCTTCCTCTGCTCCCCCATCCATTGTAACTATACTTCCAAGGTATAGGAAGGACTCAACTCGCTCAATTTCTTTTCCATTTACTGTCAATCTGGTCATGACACCCGAATTAATCCTCATGTTGTTTTCCTAGCCTTTCCTTAAATGATTTCAAAAAATTGGAAATGTATTGAACATCTCCCTTAGTAAGTTATTCCAATCACTAACTCCCCGTCCTATAATTGGATATTTGCCCCCATTTGTCCTCTTGAATTCCAACTTGATCTTCATATTGTGACCTTTCCTACTCATAAAGACGCCACTCAAACTTATTCGTCTACTAATGTCATTCCACGCCATCTCTCCGCTGACAGCTCGGAACATACCACTAGTCTAGCAGCTCTTCTTCTTTCTCCCAGTTCTTCCCAGCCCAAACTTTGCAACTCTAGTTGGGGTCTTACCAGAGACTTATATGCCCTCTCCTTTACATCCTTACTACAACCCCTAAACACCCTCATAACCATGCGCAGAAATCTGTACCCTTTATTTACAATCCCATTTATGTGATTACCCCAATGCAGATCTTTCCTTATATTACAATGATCCCCAAAAGGAATTTTCACTCTATCAACGCAGTAATTAAAACTGAGAGGATTTTTCCTATTTGTGAAACAACCTGACTTTTAACCCCGTTTATCAACATACCATTGCCTGCTGTCCATCTCACAACTTTATCGAGGTCATTCTGCAGTTGCTCACAATCTTGTAACTTATTTATTACTCTATACAGAATACCATCATCCGCAAAAAGCTTTGCCTCTGATTTTACTTCTTTACTCATATCATTTAGTATCTTATTATTATTCATTATCTTAATTATTACAGGGTCAGATAAAGCTTCGCCTACTCTAATTCTCTGAGATCTATTTTCTAGAAATATAGCAACCCATTCAGTCACTCTTTTGTGTAGTCCAGTTTCACTCATTTTTGCCAGTAGGCTCCCATCATCCACCCTATCAAATGCTTTAGACAGGTCAATTGCGATACAGTCCATTTGACCTCCTGAATCCAAGATACGGTATCTGCTATATCTTGCTGGAATCCTACAAGTTGAGCTTCAGTGGAATAACCTTTCCTAAACACGAACTGCCTTCTATCGAACAAGTTATTCATTCACACACATGTCTAATATAATCAAACCGAATGCCTTCCCAAAGCTTACATGCAACGCATGTCAAACTTACTGGCCTGTAATTTTCAGCTTTATGTCTATCACCCTTTTCCTTATACACGGGGGCTACTATAGCAACTCTCCATTCATTTGATATAGCTCCTTCAACCAAACAATTCAAATTTTCAAAGGATACGAAACTATATAAAAGGCATCTTTAGGTTTTCATATTCTAAATACAATGTCTTGTAATTTTCCGTTATAACTGTATGAAAATATAGACACACAAACACAGACAGACAAAAAATGTAACTTTTGCGTTTTGTCCTTCGAACAGTCTGAAACATGTACCAATTCACAAGCAAGATACTAGCTTTTAATGTTTACATATATTATTTATTTAACATCAATCATCGTTTATATATCGCCAGTAGTTAATTATCATACAGTTTGAGCGCTTTAAGTAAAATTGTCCATCGCCACCACTACCACTACTACCACATTCCTATGTCTGGTAAATTCTCATACATCTTAGCATCTTGGTGATTTAATTCAAATTGATTCCACTTGAGCGATATTAGCTGAAACCTCCTTGACTAGACTCTCCCAATTAAATAACCCCGATAAAGAGAGAACATTCCTTATGGACTGGTGTAGTTAGCAAATGACTACAAATCAGTCGCAGTGTAATAATTTATTTAGTTCATTCCCACATCGGCACACAACAATAATTGTATAATTCCATTTGTAACGTCAGCTGTCAATTTCATATGTTTCCCTACCAGTTAGTGTCTCCGTTAGTAATATATAACATTTTTCATTCGTATATGTAACTCTAAAT